>NC_090748.1:68625669-68665669 GCF_036898095.1 Palaemon carinicauda
AACGCAATATCCCACGAGGCAATATTGATAGAGTTCTCTCACTCAAGGGCTGGGTAAAACAATTTTTACCAGTTTCCTCAAACTTTTATCTTTTTCAAACAGTGAATTAACCAGATGTAATAGAAGGGAAAATATGTCAAGCAATTTCTGAAGACATTGCTTTTGTATTATACTTTTATGTTTTTCATCTTCATCATTGACATATGTATTTTAAAACCATCGTCAATGTCCTTCTGTTATAGACGTGTCTGGTCTAGGAGGTTCCACCCTCACCAGTGGCACCAGAACTGAGGTCTAGAATTTATTTTAAGCTTTCAAATAAACCTAAAAAATCATCCATGATAAGTATTTGAAGATTATTAACGTTTTTTTATAATACTGATATATACTTTTTCTGGAGATTTTTCTATTGTTTTGTGGAAGGTCGGATATACAATTGTTTTGTCATCGTATATCTCCCTACTTCTATCAATTCTTTCACCTATGAACAGTTGCTCGTATTGCGTAGTTTTTTGACAAATTATGACAATATTTTTATAATCATTAAACCTGTCAGTAATATTTTAAATAATGAAACGTAAGTTCCATCAAGTTGCCCAATTTAAGGGGAAAATGGTACGTCCAAAACGGGAGGTTACTTGCGTACCAGGAAAGCCAATATTATGAAATCCAAGATGTATCACAAAATATATATTAGTAATGCTTATAGTACTTATCAAAATTGAATTCAATTACCTAAAAGAGCCAAAGGTCAATTCCACAAATAACATAACAAACCCTTATATGAATACCTCATATTAAAGTTTAATGTAGAAACCCTTCAAATATTAGATCATTGATATATTATGTATTTCAATTGTCAAAAATTATAGAACTCAGGCAATAAAAATAATTAAAATCTTTCAGCGTAGACAAACACTCATAAGGAAAGTTCACTAAAATGAAATGAATCCTTGAATACTGATTTACCAAGGACTTGATCTTAACACTTATTAGAAAAAGGAATCTAAAGCATTTTAAACTTATCATATGCATAATTACAAATCCAAATATTGTAAATGAAATTCATATCTATTTTAATAATTAGTAGGAAATATAATTTTTTAAGTTCTCATATTTCAAATGTATTATCCATTGTTGTTTTTTCCCCACTGAATGAGAATTTAGGCTAAGGTGGTCAGACACTTTATTTGATATATGTATATATATATATATATATATATATATATATATATATATATATATATATATATATATATATATATATATATATATGTATATATATACATATATAATGTATGTGTATATTTATATATACATACATACATATACTGTATATATATATATGTATATATATATATATATATGTATATATATATATATATATTTATATATATATATATATATATATATATTTATATATATGTATATATATATATATATATATATATATATATATATATATATATATATATATATATATATATATATGTATATATATATATATATATATATATATATATATATATATATATATATATATATATATAATTATATACACATATATAAATACATATATATATATATATATATATATATATATATATATATATATATATATATATTTATATATATATATATATACACATATATATACATATACATATATATGTATATAAATTATACATATGTATATATATACATATATATATATATATATATACATATACATATATATATATATATATATATATATATATATATATATATATATATATATATATATATGTATATATATATATCGGTACATTTTTATAAACGGTTTATTTAAAATTATGGATCCCAATAAAAGAGAATAACTATTCTTTTATATATATATTTTTGGGCTTAGGCCATGTCGTCCTGATGGAAGTTCCTTCATTAGTAGCTTCCTAGGTATATTTGAGTACAGTGATATATCCCAGAGAATTTACCAAAGGTGTCCAGAATCCTAACTCCTGGAGCGAATATCCCTTAAAATTTAAAAAGGGATATCGCGTAATATCAGAGGACGTAATCTTGACATGTCTCATAGCTATCTACACCCCTATTAGCGCTTTCGCTGCGAGGGGAAAAGTGGAAAGAATATAGGAGAGTCGTTAAAAAGGCGGCGCTCCTACCGTACTGTAAATAGTGCGCCAAATCACCACAGAACAGTGCCACCAAGCCATTCTTTCTGCCTTAGCTTTGTTGACCGGTGTTATCCCGTGTTATCTCTTGCTATTTTGGAGTTTATTTGTCGCTATGATGTCTTCACCAGCCTCATCTGCTTCTGGAAAGTTAAATAATATCTTTGAATTGTGTAAATGTAAGCTCTTGCCAGTTTTGCTCTTCGATTGAGATCGTAATTAACGTAACAAGAGCTGTTGCCAGCCGGATGGCGTCATGGACGCGGTCGTTTTTTCTTGTACATTTAGTTAGCCAGAGCGACTTTCCTGGCATTATTTGCTTTAATAACTTTAGCTATTTAGAAATTTAGCTAGGGAATTTTATATTATGTCATTGTTGTCGTAGTTTTAGCTATTTATGATCGAGCCTCACGAGTGCTAGGCTTCCTAGCCTAGGCACCTACACACTTCATGCATGATATAACCTTCCTGGTAAAGTTTTATTGAAGCTCAGGCAATATTTTATACAATTAAGATATTACTGCATAAAATTTTCCTCTTCCAAGATAGTATACAAGAGAGTTTCGGTAAACGATTCTCTATGCTCCTAGACTTGGGGCTTTAGCATACTTTCATACATGTCCCCATTGCTCTTGTATTGTCTTTTAAGGGGAGACTGACACCTCCTATACCTTTTAAGTCGATACCAATCTCCTGGCGAGATTTAAGAGCAATCCCCCTTCCCTCTGATTAGCCTAGGCTATCCTCAGTTAGCTTTGCTGTAAACTGAGTTCTGGCAAAGTTTTACTGGGGTGTTTCGTTTATTTCTCTTAACCACTGAGTCGGTTTTTGAGCTTAGAATGGGACATCAGAGTAATAAGTCTGTGTTAGGCATCTTACTGTCTTGGTGAAATGATTTCCCAAGTCAGGTTAAGTTGTCTTTACGGGTAGCTAGACCTCCCTAGACCATACGTGGAGGTTTTGTATGACAGTTCCTCCTTCCTTGGTCTAGCAGACAGTCCTGTGCTGGTAGATCTTAGACCGAAGAAATGATTTCTTCCTTGCCTAAGATCTCTGGTACGAGATTCTGTTCTCTTGTGAGATTGTGTCCTGTGTGCCGCTTTCTCACTTGACTAACCCAACTTGGGGAAATGATTTCCCTTACTTGAGGTTACTTTATGAGATCAGAATACTTCAAGTTAGGTAGTGCCTTCGGTATTACCTTACTTATAGGACCCTTACCCCCTACCCTCTGTCTCTTTCGTGTTGGATGAGCCATTACCCTCCTGGCCGTCATTCTACATTTGACCCTATGGGTAATATGAAGAATTGGCCTGAGGTTCCCTGTCTGCCACCGGCTGAGCCGGCTGCCGGCAGGTACCCTCATATTCTTTAGTGTTCTTCAGTCCTCCCTTGGACTGCCTTCCATTGCCCATATGGATGGGATATGGTTGGGTGGAAGCCCGAATATAATTCCCCCTTCCACTTGAACCCTCATTCTGGATGAAGGCCGGCAAGGCTGAGCCTTTGCCTTCCTCCATCCTCTCTTTTTCTCTGCCTTTCCTTATACTGGGCCGACCGTCGGCATCTACTAGCTGCCGGCGGCCAGGTTGGTTGTCTGTCGGCCGGCAGTTGCTCTGCCGCCACTTGCCGTGTGTGTCGCTGATCAACGACCCAACGACAGTAGACATACTATTGTGGAGGATTTATTTTTGTTTTATTTTAATTTTTGTTTTTTGCCAAATTCAGAGAGAGAGAGAGAGAGAGAGAGAGAGAGAGAGAGAGAGAGAGAGAGAGAGAGAGAGAGAGAGAATTTCATTTGCTTTAGTTTTGCTAGATCGCGCGAGAGTGTGTGTTTGTGTGTGTGTTTGTGTGTTTGTGTGTCCGCGGTGCGCGCCGAAGAACAAGTGGTATTTAACGAATGATTGTTTGTAGTGGGAAAGACTGTTGGTACAAATGAGATTGTTTGTTTATGTTTTTAGTTAGGTTACGACAGTGGTGAATGTTTCGGAGCGAATGCTTTTTTTGATTGACTGCGTCCTGAAGCAGTTGTGTGATTGAATGCTGGATTATATCTATTATTTTTCTTACCAGCGTAGAAGTGTTTTGATTATTTTGACAGCCGTGATTCCTCCTTGGAATTACTTATTCCTTTTAAGAACATTTTGCTTTGACTGAAGATAGTGTTGATGGCCTGGATTGTTATAAAGGATTTCTATTTGACTGCTCTTTGAAACGAAAGACCTATTGATCACCGGACTTTGAATTTCTTTTGGACCTGGTTAATACGTATGCTGATGATGAATATGATGATGATGATGATTATGATTACGCTCACGGCTTAAATCAATGAATACATTTTGTATTGACTGAGTGTCAGTGTTGCCATAGTGTGGCGTTGCAACCGAGTTGTTGCGTTGGGCTTGAAAAGACTGTTAGCCCTTGTGTGGACGAAGGTGTCCACACACCTATATTATATGTTAAAGGTGTTTTTGTTTGTTGGTTTTTTTTTGTTAGTTTTAAGTTTTTGTTAGTTATTTTGAGATTTTGACTGCAGTTTATTTTAGTATTAAGTGATTATTATAGTTATAAGCGTGGTTGCTGGTGTTTTTCATTAAATATTCTAGAATATAAGGAAATATAGTTTTAAGGTTATGTTTAGTTTTTTTTACCTTCTGTTAAAGAGTCAGGTATAGATAACGTAAGGGAAAAGTTTGTTTTGTTGAGACAATTGTCTGTAGGTGTGATTCAGGGCGTGGGGCTTGTTTTTTAAACATCCCGCCACATTAGTTTGGCGCCGAACAGGGACAGTCGAGGTGGGATTGAACCAGACTCTTTCACAAAGGTTATATTTAGGATTTAGATTTAAGGTTAACGACAATGGAAGGTAAATTAAAGGCTTTGGAGGAGGAATTGTGGCATTATAAAGAACGGGAGCAGATGTTGATAGTTGAGAAAGAGAGGTTGCTAGTAGAGAATGAGAGGTTGAACTGGGAGAATGAGGCGATGCAGAAGGAGCTTAGGGAGTTTAAGGGAACTGAAGAGAAAGTGGAAGAATGTTTTGAGATGAGGATGAAAGAGACTGAGGAACGGATGGAGAACCGATTGGAAGCTATGATGGGGCAAGTCATGGGGATGATGAAAACTATAATGGGTGAAGGTGCAGTCGGAGGAGTATCCTCAGCTTCGGGTAATGGGTTGGTAGTGGAAGAGAAGGTTAAGGTAGGTGATAATGGGAAAGGAAGTGATAGTGATAGTAATAGTAATAGTGATAGTGAGATTGAAGATAAGGGAATAAGGCATAGGAAGGATGAACAGAAATGTGATAGGAATCATGAGAAGAAAAGTAAAAGTGATGTGAAGAAAGAGAAGAAAAAGTATCAGGCTGATAGCAAGGACGATCGTGAATAGGTGAAAGTGGCGAGTAAGAAAAGGGCTAGGAAGAGTATGATCAAGGATAGACATATGACTGTGGAATTAGATTCCTTATATTCTAGCGAGGAAGTAGGAAACAAGAAGGAAGGTAGCAGTGATGATAGCAGTGAGAATGAAAGTGGTGTGTGTAAGACTGTGTTTATGAGAGAGGTACCTCGGTGTGAGAGGTTCAATGAGCATAGCAGTAGGGATGTATATGATTTTTTCAAGGAGTATGAGAGGTATTGTCAAGATAAGTATGGTGATAATAAAAGAGTTTGGGCTAGGGAGTTAGGAGAATATTTGACTGGGTATTTGTTGACGATATATGGAGTGATAATGAGTGTAGGTAACGTTGATTATGAAAGTGTGAAAAAGAGAATAATTGAGCAGGTAAAATGTATGAAAGGGAGTGTTAAGTATAAGCGTAAGAATGATTTTGATGAAGCACGGATGAATGCAGGAGAAGCGATATCAATGTACGTATGTAGGTTGGAAACATTAGCTAGGAAGAAGTATGGGGATGAAGGCATAAATGAGAATAAGGAGTTAATGAAGAAGTTTTTGGCTACAGTACCCGAGAATGTTGCCGAGTTTGTTAATTTGAAACGGAAGGAGAAAATGAGGTGGACGAAAGAAAGATTGACATGGGATGATATTTTAGAGATAGTTGAGGATTACGAGTTGGATAGATGTATGAAAGAAAGTAAATCTGTGAGTGTAAGAGCTGGAATGGAGGAAAGTGTGCCAGAATTTGTTAGTTTTAGAGATGCTGTTATGAGAGGACCGATGAGGGTAGCTGATAGTGTAGTAGATAGGAGTGTTAGGGCGAGTAATGTGGGAATACCTGTAAGGACAAATAAAGGGTTTAGGCAAGGGAATCAGGTTTGGAGGGATAGGAGTGTGAGTGCACATCGAGGTATGTCAGATAGCCGTGTCCGTGATGAAAAGTGTTATAGGTGTGGGAAAGTAGGACATAAGAAGAATGAATGTAGATGGGCTCTAGGTGCTTGTTTTGGATGTGGTGAGGTAGGGCATAGAGTTAGCGAGTGTAAGAAAGAGAAAGGGGTAAAATGTTATCGGTGTGGTATGACTGGGCACGTAGCGAGTGGATGTCGTAGTAATCGTATGAATGTGATTTGTGGTAATTGTGGTAAGGATGGTCATTATGCTAGAATGTGGTGCAGATGGGCATGTAGCTAGGGTATGTAGGAAGAAGGGAGTAAGTCAGCCAGGATGTTCGGGAAACTAGAGTGTAAGAGGGTTCAGCTGGGTGAGTCCTCGAGTGTGTGCGGAGTGAATGTGATGCATGTTCGTGAAGGTTTACTACATGAAGACATGATGGGCGAAAGAGCTTATGACTGCATGAGTGCAAAAGTAAATTTTAATGGAATAGAGCTAGTTGGTCTGATTGATACTGATTGTGGTGTCAATTTAATGTTAAGAATGCATACGATAAGGTAAGTGATGTGTGTGAATTTAGGGGGTGTAAAGGTGAAGTGAAAGGTATCGGTAATTTAAGTATGTCTGTGCAAGGAAAGTTACGTGAAAATGTTATGATTGGGGGGCTGATGATGGAAAATAATGATTTTTATGGGGTTGAGGGAGTAAATGACAAATACGATGTGTTGTTAGGTTGTAACTTCTTGAAAAAATGCGGTATGATTGTACATCCTAGTGTAAATATGATAGAGATGAAAGTTAAGGGTAAATTTTGTGGGGAATTTTATTTGAATGAAGATGGTAGTGTATGTACGAAGGTATGGAAAGGTGTGCCGTTAATAGCAAAAGAGGGTGTTAAATTGTCAAGAGATGCGAGTGAGGTTGTCAGCGTAAAAGTTGCATGGCCGAATAGTCTGGGAATTGCCAATAGTGACAATTGTGAATATGTAGTGGAAGGTTCGGAAGCAAGTAATTTGGTGAAAGCAAGTGTGGATGTGTATGATGGTATTTTGAATTTGCAGGAGCCGAAGGTGTATGTGAGCTTGTTGCCGACTGTAAGGAGGAAGAGAATACGGGGTATACGGGAGGGTGATTGCATGGGATGTATGTATACGTTGGTCAATGTAGAGGATGAAAGGTATGTTAAATTGAGACGTGTTATGATGGGTAAGATAAAGCAGGATGACGATTGGGACTATGAAAGTTTGAAAGAAAGAATTAATGTAGATGAGAATATAAGTGAGGGAGAAAGGGAACAATTGTATAGGATGTTATGGGATAGACGGAGAGTTTTGAGTTGCGGTGATGAGGATTGTGGGGGATCAAAGCTGCCTGAATTTAAGATAGTTCTTGGTAATGATACCCCCATATATCAGCATCCCCGACATTTTTCTCCGCCTATTGCCAGAGAAATAGAAGAGCAGTGCCAGGAGTTAGAGCAAATGGGTGTAATAGAAAGGAGTGAGAGTGCCTGGAATAGCCCCATTGTACCTGTAAGAAAGCCGGATGGAAGTTTACGTATGTGTATTGATTATAGGAAGGTGAATGAAGTAACTGTTAAAGAACGTTTCCCAATGAATGTAGTGTCTGACTGTGTGTATAAGATGCATGGTATGAAAGTTTTTACAAAGTTAGATTTAGTTAGGGGCTATTACCAGATGCCTCTGGCAGAGGGGAGCAGGCCCATTACAGCATTTTCGAGCAGTGATTGTCATTATCAGTTTAAGAGATTAAGTTTTGGCCTTGCTAATGCGTCTGCTGCCTTCCAGAGGGCGATTAATGTAGTTTTGGCTGGGTTTGATAGACAGAAGGTGACTGTTTTTATTGATGATATTTTGATTGCTAGTGAGACTGTTGAGGAACACATGCAGTTGCTTGAAGCAGTATTAGAACGGTTGATAGAAGTTGGTGTGAAAGTTAAGCTTGAAAAGTGTACATGGTTGGCCGGGGAGGTGGAATTTCTTGGGCATGTGGTGAGTGAATCGGGTATAAGGAAGAGTGAAAAGTTTGTGAGTAAGGTGAGAGAGTTTCCACGTCCTCATACGGTGCGTGAGTTGAGAGGTTTTCTTGGGTTAATTGAATTTGGTCGGAAGTTTGTCAGAGATTGTTCGGGAATAGGGAAGCCTTTGAATGAGTGGACAGGTAAGAGAAATAGTACGAGATTGAAATGGGATGAGCGTATGATTGAAGCATTTGAAAACTTGAAAGAAGAGGCTGCGAGAGACGTCACTTTGGCTTTTCCCGATTATAGTGAACATGCGAGTATGCTAGAGTTATATACGGATGCTAGTGGGATTAGTATGGGTGGTTGCTTGGTTCAAATGCAAAGAATAAACGGAGATGAACAGTTGAGAGTGATAGCGTATGTAAGTAAAGCATTTAATAAGGCTGAGTGAAAGTATTCCACGATTGAAAGGGAGTTGGCTGCGATAAGGTTTTGCGTGAAAGCGTTGAAGGTATTTTTGTATGGTGTGAAATTTATTGCGCGTACTGACCATCAGCCCCTAGTGTACATGATTAGGAAAGAGTCTGTGAATGCTAGAGTTGTGAGGACAATAGAGGATTTAAATGAATTTGACTTTAAGCTAGAATATGTACCTGGGAGTAAGAACGTGATAGCAGATGCGATGTCAAGAATGCATGGTAAGATAGAAGAGAGTAGCGAGAATGATAGTAATTTTGAAAGGTTGCCGGAAGATTTAGTGGTGGTAAAAAGTTTTGAAGGGGATGACATGGTGTATAAATGTATTTTGTGTGGGTTAAATAAGTTTAAATTGAAGGGTTTGAATAGGGATATACCTGCTAGTATAGATGAGCTTAGAATAAGTGTTAGGATTGAAGCATCGAAAGAAATGGCATATAAGGAGGAGGATAGTATGCTTGAGGGTGAATTGTTATCAAAAGTATTGTTGGTAGTAAGTATGTTATATGGTGTCACTGTTTATGTGTATTTTGGGTGGAATCGTCCGATGCAGTACCGAGCAAATAAAGAGACTGAAAGGGAGTATATATTGAGGTTACAATGTAATGAAAGATGTTGCAAGTGGTTGAGTAAGAAGGAGGATTGTCCGAGTGATTTGAATCAGACTGGTATGAGCATAGAAGATAGCGAAGATGACCATGGGTGTGATAAGGATGACCCTATTGATAGGAGAGTAAACATTTGTATGTATGGTGTAAAAGGAAGAATGATGACGTATGTGGTTATAAATGAGAATGAATACTGTAGTTTAATTGATACAGGTGCGCATGTGTCATTAGTGAATATGTCTGTTATCAAGGAAATAGAGTGGTACAATTGGGAAGTGAAACGGCAATGTACGAGTGTGAGAATTCATGGGATAGGTAAAGGAAGTTTGCTAGTTTGGGAAGAAGTGCGTTTGAAAGTAAAACTGGGAAGTATGGAGGTGGAACTTAATTTTGTTGTAATGGGAGAGAATGAGATGCCTAGTTGTTTTTTGATAGGAATTGACTTTTTAAGATTGCATGATTTATCAGTTGATATTGGTAGTGGTTTGCTTCTGAAGAATGGATGTGAAGTAGTTGTGATAGAAGATAATAGTGTATTTATGGCGAATTTTGTTGGCATGGTTGATATTACGAAGAGTGGGGATGATCTACTGACTAAAGAGGAGGTGGAAGAAATGCAAGATGAATGTGAGGAAATTAAAAGGTTACGTGAATGTATGTTGAATAGTATTGAGGTAGAAGAATGGCCGTCTGATTTAGAGGTGTATAAGAAAGTTAGTAAGAGACTTATTGTGTGTAAGAATATTGTTTATTTTCTACATAAAGGAATGGATGAAGATATATATGTTCCTGTGTTTCCAATGCATGCAGCAGTAAGTATGTGTATGTTAGTGCATGACAGATATGGGCATATGGGTAAGAATAAATTATGGGAATGCATGCGTGAGATTTTGTTTACACCTGGGTTGAGTCAGATATGAAAGGATGTAGCGACTACGTGTGAAGATTGCCAGAAAGGGAAGTATCAGAGAGTGCATGCTAATCCGCCTGTTTTGAGATTACGTATGGAAGAACCATTTGAGATGTTTGTGATTGATTTTGTTTCGTTGCCTGTGACCGCGAGAAGACATGTGGGAATGATTGTTATGGTTGATCACATGAGTAAATTTACCTATGCAATACCCATCAAGGATAAACGGAGTGAGACTGTTGCAAGAATGGTTGGTCAAGTGATGTTACCGATGTGTGTGTGTAAGCCTGTGAGAATGTTAAGTGATAATGGCCCTGAGTTTGTTGGATGGGAGTTTGAGCAGATGTTAAGAGAATGGGGTATTGAACATGTGTATTCGACTCCTTATATGCCAAGTGCGAATGGGTTGGCTGAAAGGACTGTAAGAACATTAACTGAAATTTTGCGAATGATGAGTACATGTGATAATGATTGGGATTTGTAGGCCTATGTTGGTAGAGCGTTGTGGGCTTACAATGCAACAGTGCATAAGAGTACGGGTATGTCTCCATGTAAGTTTGTGTTAAATTTTGAAAAGATAATAAGACCGAGGTTGGGTGTGTCGGAGGATGATAGAGATGTGTGGAGGAAAGCAAATAAGAGGTTTGAAAGCTTTAAAGTTGGTGAGAGAGTGATGAAAGAAGTAATTGAAAAGGGTAGAATGAATGTAAATAAGGTGCGTGATAAATTTGAAGGTCCCTATGAGGTGTTAGAAGTTGGTTCGAGTGGATTAAGTTACGTTTTGGGTAAGTTGTGTGTGGGTGGTATTGTGGAAAAAATTAGGGCCCACCACAAACAGTTGCGTAAATGGAAAGAGGTACCTGAGTATATCCAAGAGAATGGGATGAGTAAATGGTTGAAAAGGAACAAGGGTGAACCTAGTATGTATGAGGACTTAGGTCTGGAAGGTAAACAGTTGGTGTTAGTAGAATATAAGAAAAGGAAGAATACAAGAGCTTTAAGTAAAGATGAAAGAAGGGGAAATTTTATAAGTAAAAGTGAGAATAGAAATAAGTATGACAAGGGTGTAAATGTGCAAGTGTGTATGGAAGATAAATGTGTTAATACAGATGAATCATGGCTGAGTATGAATGATACCTATAGTGTGCGTGGCTTTTCCTTAGGTGATGTAAAAGAAAGGATGACGAATGCGAGAGTGAGAGATAGGAGAATGATTAGTAGCATGAATGAATCTTTTACTAAAGTTGAGAATGTTTTTGATGAAATAGATGAACTGTTTACAGAAATGAGTGTAATTATAGGGCCAGATGGGAACGAGGTAGATATGATTGTACATGATATATTAGATGATAGGGATTTAGATAGGAATAGTGTTAATGTAGCGAATGATTGTGATAAGGAAGAAGTGAATGAGAGAGTATATGGGGGCCCAGTTACTCGGAGTAGAGGTCCCGTTCCCGACTGCGACTGGGTTATGAAAAAAATAATGTAAGTGTTGTGTGAGAAGGATTTGGCAAAGTAAGGGGGGAGAAATGTGGAGGATTTATTTTTGTTTTATTTTAATTTTTGTTTTTTGCCAAATCCAGAGAGAGAGAGAGAGAGAGAGAGAGAGAGAGAGAGCGAGAGAGAGAGAGAGAGAGAGAGAGAGAGAGAGAGAGAGAGAGTTTAATTTGCTTTAGTTTTGCTAGATCGCGCGAGAGTGTGTGTTTGTGTGTGTGTTTGTGTGTTTGTGTGTCTGCGGTGCGCGCCGAAGAACAAGTGGTATTTAGCGAATGATTGTTTGTAGTGGGAAAGACTGTTGGTACAAATGAGATTGTTTGTTTATGTTTTTAGTTAGGTTACGACAGTGGTGAATGTTTCGGAGCGAATGCTTTTTTTTGATTGACTGCGTCCTGAAGCAGTTGTGTGATTGAATGCTGGATTATATCTATTATTTTTCTTACCAGCGTGGAAGTGTTTTGATTATTTTGACAGCCGTGATTCCTCCTTGGAATTACTTATTCCTTTTAAGAACATTTTGTTTTGACTGAAGATAAGTGTTGATGGCCTGGATTGTTATAAAGGATTTCTATTTGACTGCTCTTTGAAACGAAAGACCTATTGATCACCGGACTTTGAATTTCTTTTGGACCTGGTTAATACGTATGCTGATGATGAATATGATGATGATGATGATGATTATGATTACGCTCACGGCTTAAATCAATGAATACATTTTGTATTGACTGAGTGTCAGTGTTGCCATAGTGTGGCGTTGCAACCGAGTTGTTGCGTTGGGCTTGAAAGGACTGTTAGCCCTTGTGTGGATGAAGGTGACCACACATCTATATTATATGTTAAAGGTGTTTTTGTTTGTTGGTTTTTTTTGTTAGTTTTAAGTTTTTGTTAGTTATTTTGAGATTTTGACTGCAGTTTATTTTAGTATTAAGTGATTATTATAGTTATATGTGTGGTTGCTGGTGTTTTTCGTTAAATATTCTAGAATATAAGGAAATATAGTTTTAAGGTTATGTTTAGTTTTTTTTACCTTCTGTTAAAGAGTCTGGTATAGATAACGTAAGGGGAAAGTTTGTTTTGTTGAGACAATTGTCTGTAGGTGTGATTCAGGGTGTGGGGCTTGTTTTTCAAACATCCCGCCACACTATGACCGGCTGCCGGAAACTAAGTTGTCAGCCGGCAGCCGGCCAAACAAAGTCTAGACATTTGTCGCCGGCGGCCGCCGGGTCCTACTTGATAGAGGGATCCTTCGGCTGCCGGCCGGCAGAGCCGCTGCTGGCGACCTGCCACCCATTACTCTGAAGACAGTAACTGCCTTCAATTGCCCAGAATAGGCCGGCATATGCCGACAGGCCCGGCAGGACTGGCGGCATCCGCCGACAGTCAGTGCTGTAGCCCAAAAGTTTTTTCCAACCTACAAGGTGCTTCATTGGCAGCCTATTGTGAGACCATCACATATAAGAGAGCGATTCTCTCTACCATTTGATGGTTATCAACCATTATTTTAATCCCCAATATTGAACCTAGAAGATTGTGTTAAGAAGACACTTTATATCAAAGGATATTATCTTCCCCTAAAATTCGTTAAGAATTTAGTGTTCAATATCGGAGGAGGTCATAGCAATGGGCTGGACAGGAAACACAAGTAGGTGTCTTTCCTATTTTCTAGCTTACTCTATCCAAGCTAATATTATTAAAAATATGTATGCTGAAATCTGAGAATTTCACCGAATACTTAGGCTATATGCTTTTCTTTCTTTACAGGAAGAGCATCCCGGGTGCGGGAACAACTTTTGTAGGGTCCGTAGTAAGAACTTCTATGGCCATGACGTGTGCTGGACCCATGCTCGCTGCGCAGTCACCAAGGGGGCTCTCAAGTACTGGGACCCACAGGTATGTACCGTTTGTGATGAACTGGTGACAGAGGGTTTTGATGACCAAAAGTCTACTGAGTCAAGGGATGCAGCAAGGGAGACTCAGCAAAAATGGGTCAGGGGTTTTCAGAAGAACACCTCTGGCCCATACCTTCCTAATGAGAGGATGAAGGCTTGTCTTTTCCCTAGGGCATCTTTGGATGCAATCATTCCCCAGGCTCAACCTGAGATTCCCCTAGTTCAGATTCGGGTAGAACTTGACGTATCGGACGCCTAGCAGGGCATCCAATTGGAGGACAATATGTCTGTTGTCTCGGAGGAGACTGAGAACAATCTCCTAGTGGAGGAACTGGATCAGGAGGATGACGTACCTCCTGAGGCTGAAGTCGAAAAAACCGAAACGATTTCGGTATCATCAGCTGCGGTGACTGAGCCGGTGCCTTCGAATTCCACTGCACCCCAGTTAGATTCCATCACGAGTATGTTGCACTCGCTGCTGTTTATGGTGCAGGACATTCAGAAGAAATCGTCCGAGAAAGAAGCTTCTCTTCGGATGGAAATGCATCAGCTGGTTGCAACACGCTTAGCCCCGATGAAGCTAAACGTCAAGGATCTCCCCGCTTTCTCTGACATCAACCCCTGGAGATACGCAGAGCATATGCCAATGTCGGGGGGGAAGATCTTCCTCTCGGAGAAACTGAGCACTGTCCCAGTAGAGGAAATTGAGTTTTGGCCCAGCAAAGGGGCCTATCCGGATTGCTATGTCCGTCTGAGGACGGAACCTGCATCCAAAGAGGAGACAGAGCCGAAGGAAACCATTGTCCTCGAACTCTAAGGCCCAGGCCTTATATACAGCCACCTTGAAGGAGAGGGCCTTTATTAGCTCCAAGGTGCCGGCTCTCAGCAAAAAGCACCAATCCTTTATTGCTGACCCCAAACGTGCCTTCCCCTTTATGGACAAAGGGTTTAAGGCAGCCTTAAAGGCAGTCGAGGCAGGGAAACCATGCCCTACACTGGAAGAGTGTAGTCCCTTTTCCCTCGCCTTTCCATCAGACAATGCAGACTGGAAGGATGTCCACAACACCTTCACAGTCGGGAAGCTGGAGGCAGATATTGCAGGACGACAGTTCGGCGAAGACCTCCCGAAGTTGTCCGACTTTCCCCTGCGCAGGGAACAGGAGACAAAAGAACGTCTTGCTGCTTCCATGTCTCTAGAGACTGGCCTAGAGACTATGGCAAGAATCCCGGACACCCCAGACATGTACATGGTCTTCGCCAAATCTCATTTGGCGACAGTCACCAAGGACCTGTACAATTTTATTAAAGCCCGAAGGGCTTGTGGAGAGTTCGTGTTTGCCTCTGCTGCATGAGGCACGAACCAAGGAAGCTGATAGCCTCCAATATCTGGGGAAAAGACCTCTTCCTAAGCGAAGGGGTCAAAGAGGTCGTGGACAAAGCCGCAACGGAGAACAGGAATCTCCTCTCCAAGTGGGGCTTGTCCTCTAAAAGAAAATCTTCAGCTGATGAGGGTCCCCAGCCGAAGAATAAATCGAAACGACCAAGAGTGCCCTCTCGGCCAAAACAACAGCAACAGCTTCCTATGGCTACGGTTCCCCAGACGGTGGCACACCCAACCACCACCTTCCAACTGGTGCCCCAAACGCTGGCGACCCAATCGCCTGTGTTCAACCCAGTCTTCGAAAGGCAGTCAACAACCTTTAGGCCGGAGTCTCGAGGCTCCTTTCGAGGATCATCTAGACGCCCCTTCAGAGGTAGGGGCAACACAGGTGGACGTGTCCAAGGAGGTAAATCCTCCAACCAGCACTCAAAATGAGATGCTACCGGTAGGAGGGAAACTTCTCCTCTTCCGGGATCATTGGACCTTCGATCCCTGGGCCCACAGCCTAATCAAGAACGGACTAGGGTGGAGTTGGAGCTCAACTCCACCAAACTTCCCTCAATTCTTCCAACACTCAACCCCCATACTGGAAGAATATGTTCAGGAACTCCTGAACAAAAGAGTTATAAGGAAGGCGAAGTCCATCAGATTCCAAGGAAGGGTATTTTGTGTTCTGAAGAAGGACTCGGAAAAGCTCAGAGTCATTCTGGACTTATCACCACTCAACAAGTTCATAGTGAACTACAAGTTCAAAATGCTGACGCTTCAACACATAAGAACCTTTTTGCCCAAACGGGCATACACAGTCTCCATAGACATGACGGATGCGTACTGGCACGTTCCAATCAGCCATCAAGTTTCCCCCTACCTAGGATTCAAACTACAGAAACGAAAGTACGTTTTCAGAGCCATGCCCTCCGGTCTAAACATAGCTCCAAGGGTATTCATCAAGCTTGCAAATGCAGTCATTCATCAACTACGCCTAAAGAGAATTCAGGTGGTAGCCTACCTGGACAACTGGCTGGTGTGGGCAGCATCCGAGGAAGAGTGCATGCAAGCCTCCAAGGAAGTGATCCAGTTCCTGGAACACTTAGGATTCAAGATCAACTTGAAAAAGTCTCGACTATCTCCAGCTCAAAAGTTCCAGTGGCTGGGCGTCCACTGGGACTTGCAGTCACACTGCCTTTCCATTCCATCAAAGAAGAGGAAAGAGATAGCAGGATCTGTCAAAAATCTCCTTCAATCCGCCAGGATATCAAGAAGGCAACAGGAGAGAGTGTTGGGGTCACTCCAGTTTGCCCCAGTGACAGATCCAGTATTGAGAGCACAATTAAGAGATGCACCAGGAGTTTGGAGAAAATATGCATCAAACACTCGAAGAGATCTACAAAGACCGATACCAAATCATCTGCGATCACTACTCAAGCCATGGTCGGAGGCCAAGAACCTAAAGAGCAAGGTACCTTTGCAACCACCTCCACCGTCATTCACCGCTCACAAGGATGCCTCAAAAGAGGGGTGGGGAGGTCACTCTCATCATTGGAAAGTCCAAGGAACCTGGTCTCCCCTCTTCAAGACCTTCCACATCAATTTTCTGGAAGACATGACAGTTTTTCTCTCTCTGAAGAAACTGAAACTTCGCTGCTCAATCAACATCCGTCTGGCTCTAGACAGCGAAGTTGTAATGAGATGCCTAAACCGACAAGGCTCGAAATCGCCTCACATAAATCAAGTGATACTGGCCATCCTCCGACTAGCGGAGAAGAAGAGATGGCACTTGTCAGCAGTCCACCTTTAAGGGTTCTGCAATGTGACAGCGGAGGCTCTATCCAGGATCAACCCGAAAGAGTCAGAATGGTCCCTAGACGCAAGATCATTCTCTTTCATATTACACAAAGTCCCAGGACTGCAGATAGACCTCTTCGCAACGAGCGACAGCAAGAAGCTACCCCGGTACGTAACCCCGTACGAGGATCCTCTAGCGGAAGCGATGGGTGCAATGTCCATAGGTTGGAACAGATGGTCCAAGATCTACCTATTCCCTCCAACCAACCTTCTGCTGAAAGTCCTCGACAAACTGAGATCCTTTCAAGGGACAGCAGCAATAGTGGCCCACAAGTGGTCCAACAGTGTTTGGTTCCCTCTGGTAACGGAACAACGCCTGAAGCTGATCCCGTTGCCGGACCCAGTACTGACTCAACAAGTGCAGAAATTGACTGTCTCAGCTTCATCAGAGAAATCCAGAACCTTCATCTCCTGATTTTCTCGCCCTAGCGGTTAAGAAACGGTTCGGGATTTCTAGGGACAGTATTAACTTCTTAGAAGAATACAAGTCAAAGTCAACAAGAAGACAATATGAGTCTTCCTTGAAGAAATGGGTGGCCTTTGTCAAGGCGAAGAAACCTAAGGAGATTTCTACGGATTTCTGTCTGTCCTTCTTCATCCATCATCATGAACAAGGTTTAGCAGCCAATACGATTACTACATGTAAATCTGCCCTAGCCAGACCAATGCTTTATGCCTTCTAAGTAGACTTTTGTAATGAAATCTTCAACAAGATTCCTAAAGCCTGCGCTAAACTTCGGCCCGCAGCTCCTCCAAAGCCCATTTCATGGTCTTTGGAAAAAGTTCTTCACTTAGCATCAACTCTGAACAATGAAGATTGCTCGCTGGAAGACTTGACTCAAAAGGTGATATTCCTATTTGCACTAGCCTCAGGAGCCAGAGTTAGCGAAATAGTGGCCCTCTCGAGGGATGATGGCTACATTCAGTTCACAGTCTGCGGAGAACTGAACCTCTTTCCGGACCCAACGTTTCTCGCCAAGAACGAGCTGCCCACTAAGAGATAGGGTCCCTGGAGAATCTGCCCTCTGAAGGAAGATGCATCTCTCTGCCCAGTGGAATGCCTAAAGGTCTATCTTTGTAGAGTGTAGATAGCTATGAGATGTGTCAAGAATACGTCCTCTGATATTACGCAATATCCTTTTTTAAATTTCAAGGGATATTCGCTCCAGGAGTTAGAATTCTGGATACCTTTGGTAAATTCTCTGGGATATATCACTGTAGTCAAATATTCCTAGGAAGCTACTAATGAAGGAACTTCCATCAGGACGATATGGCTACCTCATCCAAAAATAGATTTTTCGCTTCGCTCAAAATCCGTTTTATATATATATATATATATATATATATATATATATATATATATATATATATATATATATATATATATATATATATATATATATATATATATGTATATATATATATATATATATATATATATATATATATATATATATATATATATATATATATATATATATATATATATATATTATTTATCTGACTTTAAATTATACAATATTCTTTTGTCCGTGGTATACCTGATAATTATCGTATTGTCCAAAGGTTGAAGGCCACTGGGTTAGATGAATTTACAATGTGAATGGGGCCACCCATTCTGGACTATAGTGCACTCAAACAGACTAAGTCTTCGATTATTTATTATGTTTTTCTATTGTTAGAGAGTTTTTATAATCATCTTTTTGGGGTTGGGGGATTGGGGTGGCGAGCTGTTTGGAAATATGAAAAAATATCCAATCAAAAAAATATGAAAATAGATTTCAGTACAAAAGTTATTATTCTTAATACGAATCCATTTTCATTATCCTTACTGCCATCCATTAATTATCTTTAAATGTATGTCATGTTTCCAATCGGGAATATATTCCTGGTTGCAGCCAGTTTCAAAATTGTCAGGAAAGTATTTATTTATTACATTAAGCTGAACAATAGGTCTTTACTCCTTCGACTTTCGATGTATCTAGATCCCTTCTTGTTTATGCCATCATTCATTATTCCTTATAAGCGTTCCATTAATTATTCATTTCTCGAGTTTATACACTCAAAAGCTGTTCTGATGAAATATCTGGTTGGACAAGATATAATGGACAGATTGGCTGAAAATTGCATTAGCACGCATTAGATTACACCCCTTTGAGTAATAAAGCGACATATGAAGAACTTCTTTTTCATACACAATTTATGTAATCACCAAAATCAGTGAATGTATTAGATTCTTTTTATATAACGGGTACATACAGAGATTACTGAGTGATTTATTGTCCCGATGGTAAAGATGTTGTTTCTCTGTTTAAAACATGAAACATTTTCCCGGTTATCACCACTAACAAACTACTGAACTGCCATTTTTAAGTGACTAATATCCACTTGGTAAGGGTAGAAGAAATTCTTTAGCTATGGTAAACAGCTCTTCTAGGAGAGGGGTAGTGTCATAGACTCTGTACCAATGTCTTCCACTGTCTTAGGTTCGAGTTCTGTTGCTTTAGACACACTATTATATCTGTCATCTCATTTCATTTCCTCACTGTGCAGTATTTTCCTTATTGGTGCCCTTGGGCTTATAGCTTCCTGATTTTTTTAACTAGGGTTGCGGCTCAGCTAGTTATAATGAGAAAAATATATAATCAGAAATGGTCGTCTTTTTAAGGAAATCTTGAAAAATAGATTTAAAAATCAAAGTTACCAATTGAATAAAGTGAATTGTATTTGAAAGAATATATTTCGTCATGAATTTTATGGAGAAAATGAATCACAGAGAATGCAGCATCTCTCTCTCTCTCTCTCTCTCTCTCTTTCTCTCTCTCTCTCTCTCTCTCTCTCTCTCTCTCTCTCTCTCTCTCTCTCTCTCTCTCTCTCTCTCTCTCTTTCTTAAACTTACACTTTGGAATATCTTTTGAATGCAATCACTGAAACATTCAATCAATCTCACCCGGTTATTTTATTTCAGTTCCTTCCAACATTTCCATATAATATTTTTGACGACGACCACTTGGGTGATAAAGTATGGATTATGAGTTTTCAGGAGAAATTCGTCTTCTTCTAAGGAAGAAAAATATAAAGAAACACGATGAGTCTGTAAAAAACACAATCAAGTTTTACTACCCTTTTGTTATTTTATCCTGAGATATTGTCTTATTATTCTGAAAATTTATATAGATTTGAATTCAAAACTGATTCAAAGGAACAGTTACTCACTATTGACCACACACACACACAAAGAGAGAGAGAGAGAGAGAGAGAGAGAGAGAGAGAGAGAGAGAGAGAGAGAGAGAGAGAGAGAGAGTGAGAGAGAGAGAGAGAGATGAATAACAGCAATTAGTAGAGATTTAGATTTACTTCATTTATGAATGATGAATATACCTTTCGTAGACATGTAATGGTTTGTAATATAATAATATTTTGCAATCTATGTCAGGTGTAAGATAATACAGAAACCGGAAAAAAATGTCAACTAGATCAGAAAGTTTGACTGTTGAGGGAGAAAGACTCTCACCAAATAGCTTCCTTTGACTACTCTATGAAGTTAGTTTAATTTTTTTTTTTTTTGTGCAGATTTATAACATTCAGAAAATTTACTATCTTATCGTAGTACCTTAGATATAGATATAATGTCACAATGAGTAAATGGACTTTAGTAAAATAAAAATCATAGAAGTTTCCGTAAAGAATAATAAAGTTTATGAATTACGTACGATTTTTTCATGTCCCTCAAAATGACGATGTAACTAATTTACACGCGCACACACACACACACGCATATATATATATATATATATATATATATATATATATATATATATATATATATATATATATATATATGTATATATATAAATATATATATATATATATATATATATATATATATATATATATATACATATATATATATATATATATATATATATATATATATATATATATATATATATATATATATATATATATATATATATATATATATATAAATACTGTATATATATATATATATATATATATATATATATATATATATATATATATATATATATATATATATATATATATATATCTTACGAAGCTGGTCTAGTATAGAGTAAATACAATAGTTTATTTATGATTTTATTTATACTTCATTTGTGCATTGAAGAGATGATAGCCAGCCTGTAAAATGATCTGCTCTCATATAGATGTAAGTATTTTATGTAAATTATGTAAGACTTTCGTCGTAAATTTCACTGTATGCTTTATTCAAGTTAGTATACATAAATTTATGTTATTTTAAAAACTCTACTTTTTATTTCTCGAATGTTTGATACAAAGTCTTACGAAAGCTATTTGAGAGTGTTGTGGGATTCGTGCGAGATATGAACAAGGGCTTTGGTAATGTTCTTTTATATTTCATGAGGTATTGTGTTATGTTTGAAAGAGAATGCTCAGTAATATGTGCTTTGGAAAATTCTCTACTGCGTTCTTTGGAAAATTCGCGAAGGTCTGGTGATAGGTTTGGCGGAGCTAGCTGATTAAGAGAGCCATCTGGCGTGGTATGAATAGCATTCAGGAGAACAATACTTGTCAACTCAGGCGCCTTGCTCGGCCCCCACGCTCTCAGACTTCAGTCCGGGAAGTTTCTGGAAGCAGTTAGATTTCTTATGAAATGTGACATCAAGGTTACAGATAGAGATAGAGATTGCCAGCCTTAAGATTGTCATTTCCTCACCTCTCTCACTCTTACACGCAACCCAGTGTATTGTTGTTGAAAGTGTTCAGTATGTTTAGTGTGTCTTCTCCTAAGTGACTCTGTGCCCTAAAGCAAATCGTGTTGAAAAGATACGTAAGAAGAAATGGTGATTTTGAATTCATTGCATTAGGGTGACTGTTGACATTGTGTAACGTTTTGTAAACGGTCCTCTAGGAAGGTTAGATTTTGTATTGTGATCTGGTCATCTATTTTCATTGAGTATCAAACTTGAATAATTTCAAGCTTTTGTATAATTTACAATACATTATATATATATATATATATATATATATATATATATATATATATATATATATATATATATATATATATATATATATATATATATATATGTACACACACAAATATATATATATATATATATATATATATATATATATATATATATATATATATATATATATATATATATATATATATGTATATATGTATATATATATATTTATATACTCATTTTTTATCTATAGAAATATCTATATATACAGTTCATATATGTCTAATGTACTGCACATGTTTCATACGGTATCCGGTAAATTGCTCGAAATCAATTGCTCGAAAACTAAATGTTGGAAAGCAATTTCTCGAAAAATTGTTACTCGAACTATCAATTGCTCGAAAGACCCATTTCTCGAAAACCGAATAAACATTAAATAAATATCATTATCTTAGCCATTAAACCATTGTCTAAATCGTTATCTGAACTTTTGTTTATTTTTTATTTTTTGTTTTCATTAGTTTACCTTTTTTTATTTCCAAAACTTTCGTTAGAAACTCCGAACAATAACGATGGATTTAAGTTTTGTACAAAGCGAGAAAGGAAAGAAGAAATTGTGTTTAGATGGCTATTTATAGATAAAGGCTAAATCAGTGAGCAATAAAATATATTGGAAATGGGAAATGTCCAAAAAAATTAAATCCTCTGCTCGTGTCATTACTGTAGATACTAGCATTATGAAACAAAGTGGAAATCATAATCATGCAGGGGATGCTAGTGGACTTAAAGCTGCTTTAGAAATGGAGAAGGTGAAAGAACATGCAGCGAATAGTAAAGATACACCGTAATATGTTGTGTCATGTTCCTCAGCAGATGTAAGTTGTGCTGCAGCTGTAAAGCTCCCTACAGTAGAAAATATGAAAAGGTCCATCTGAAGTACACGTGCAAGAAAAAATGTTGTACAAACTTTGCCTAACAGTTCTCTCGATCTGGATATCCCTGAGGAGTTTACAACTACAAATTGTAAAGACAAATAAATTTATGAATTGTAACACTTTTTCCATTTTCAATTTTTTTTTTTGTTTGCTTTGCTTTTTAATTGTAAAGACAAATAAATTTATGAATTTTAGTTGGTATTATTTGTTTAACCAAATAATTGCTATTATTTTCATAAAAAAAACACTAGCTGTTTTCTTTAAATTATTCAGCTTTTCGAGAAATGTGTCTTTCGATCAATTGAATGTTCGAGAAATGACCTTTCGAGTAATTGGCTTCGAGCAATTAGCTTTCGAGCAATTGATTTCAAGCAATATACCTGGAATCATTTCATACACGCTTTTACACTGTAACGTTATTGATTTTTCTCTCTAGCTCTCTCTCGCACTGATAATAGAAACCTGTATAAGTTTCTATCTCATGTTTTATGCTGTTTGAATTTTGTGTCATTTTTGCTCTCAAGAATGTCTTGTTGAATAAACCTCACTTACATTCATCATTAGTACCTAACAGCCACCTCATAAATCTCGTTGACGACCTCACATTGATAACCCTTGTTGCGAATTTCCTCTCCAATTTCCACCTCTTGGTTGATGTTGCTCATCAATGGGTAGCCAGCGCAGACTCATACTCGTCAACACCTCTTCAACCTGCCCCTCTGATCTTGCTCTCCACATCAACACACCCACGGATGCCTATGCCCACCTCCTCACGCCATACCCAAAAGTCTTCCCTCCAGATATTTACCAAACGCTCATGGTTCATGCAAAACACTATAGTTTTCACATCAAGATAACGGAGCTCCCTGTGTTTGCCGGATTCCGTCGTCTAGCCCCAGATCGTTTAATGAATGTTTGTCAAAATGGAAGAAATGGGCTTTTGCCAAAAGGCCTCAAACTCATTGTTGTCAAATAGGTAATACGTACGATCAATTTTTCATCATTCAGGCACGCAAAATTTCCAGTCTTAGCTTGAACCTCGAAAAGCAATTAGAGCTCGTCTCTAAGCTCAAATATTCGCTGTTACATTTCCTCTTGAGAACCAACGGACGTTTGTGTGAAAATTAAGCAAATGATGAGCACCATTCATATCATTATATAACTGCTTGAAAAGTCGAGAATTTTGGGCTCCTCCTTTGTCAAAATTCACAATTCACAATTGAATTGTTTGATCCAAAACAAGTAGCGGAGCTGGAAGTATTTTTGAGGATAGAGCCCGACGATGGATCATACAATGAATGCCTTTCACTTTTGGAGTTTGGTTTTTCACACATACTTGGAATCCTGATTTTGTCCCTAACATAGCTGGTGCGCCATCAGTAGGCTACAGCACCCACTGATATTATCCTTCAAAAGAATTTCTGAGCCAAAAAGATATGTAACCTTTTCCAAAATTTCCGAGGCTTTAGTCGTTAGGCCAAGAAGAGAAAAAAAATAAACTACTCTTTAAATGAACCTGCAGGAAATAGCAACAATAAAAGGTTTCTTTCGCCTTCCAATTCTGCATCTACAATAAAATAAGTTTTAACACTTCCCATTTCAACCATCATCAAGCCACACATGAGGAGTAAGTATATATTTTTTAGAGGTATTGTTGTCATATTATCTTGCTTAACTTCTTTGCCATTTAAATATTCAACATTCACCCGGGTTTGGCATTTTTCATAACACGGACGGCTAGAGGTTGTTGATACGACTACGTATGCTGGGATCATACTAATGGTCATCCTTACAAAGAAATCCTAACTTTTATATATCACCAGTGAATTTATAAAAAAGAAATTTAGAAAATATTTAGAAGCAACAACTATAAAAAACTTTGAAATAT
The DNA here is from genome assembly GCF_036898095.1 of Palaemon carinicauda. Taxonomy (NCBI): domain Eukaryota; kingdom Metazoa; phylum Arthropoda; class Malacostraca; order Decapoda; family Palaemonidae; genus Palaemon; species Palaemon carinicauda. The sequence continues at coordinate 68,650,527 of NC_090748.1, forward strand.
TTTACACAAAAATAATAGAAACTAGCTAAACAGCCAGAGGGATTTAACGGACATGGGCTGTTGTAAGATGGTGCGATCGTTTTTGGGTTCCTACCACCCTTATACAATAACATCTAACTACGCAACCTTAGGGATTAACTGCAGGAGTTATGGAATTAATGTTTGTTTGGACTTACCCTTAGGTAACAAAAAATATTTTCAACGAAAATTATATTTTATTGTTACTATGCTTGGAATTGTCAGACAGTAACATTTTCTTGTATATAATAATTAATACATATGAAAGGTAGATTGTTGATGCATATACTTCCATGTTGTAGCGTAATGTATTGTTCAAGGAGTGGGGGAGAGTGCAAAGGTTTATCTTAAAATCTCCTACTTCTTATAATCGGAGACATTGACCTCCTCTAGAAACTTGTTCTCTGTAAAGCCTGTAATTTTACTGACGATAAAGCAGGGGACCTGTTTTCTTTCACATGGGCAGTTTCTGTGACATCCTCTCAAACAGTTGCAGGAAATGGACCTTGAAAGCTGATCTGGCCGTAACGAGGTTACACTCAAAACTGGGACAAGTCTTCGCTTTTCAGCTCCCACCCTTACCCAGTCAGGGTTGGCAGGTTTGGGTTTGGGATGCGAGCACTTTTATAGATCATAGCTGCGTACGTCGCCCGTCTCAGATGTGGAACAAATGACTCTTTGTTCGGGTGTGGCATTTTCAGTAGAGAAGATTTGTTGTTGAGAATTTTGTTGGCTTGTACTTCACTCAAAGTACAACTTGCATTGCATACTTCTTGGAGCAAACTGTGATTCACATATCTCTTACTTGAGCACAGATTTCATCGGTTATCTCTTTGTGATCTTCATCCTCTCCAAAAGCAACTAAGTCCCCAGTGGGACATTCCCAACTTGAAATGACCCAAGCCTTCTTGCTTGTGAAGTACGGAAAGCTAGTTGTATCTCTGCCACTCGGGCTGTAAATCATGGGCGACACCTTGCACTGGTCAACTCCAAGGACATCTGCAAAACTGTGGATCAATATGCATTCATTTAAAGAGGCTTGTAAACACAAATCAGGTAGGTTCTGAAGATGTGTAGCAGCATAGTAGATACATAGGACAATGACATCAGTGTCATTGGCATGCACTATAACCATGTTTATTCCTTCTGTACGAACACTGTGTACAATATGTAATATCAGCCTAGTATCAGCCTCTTCCTGAGTAGATTTCCACTATGGCACTGGCTTTGGTACTTGTGATTCAGCTGAGATACGGAGCGACTTTGCCTCCTCATCAAATACCCCATCGAGGTACAGCTGTAGCGACCCGAGTGCCAAGTGCGTATTTCTGGATTCTCTCCACTTGTTGCAAAGATAGCTCAGAAGGCGGGCTGGCAATGTTCTCAAACTTGGTGTCTTTTTTGAATGGCTGACGATGGATCATATACATAGCATCAACAAAGACAGCAGTCTTTGCTCCAACCTGAGGGGGAGGAAGTTTTTCTGTGCTCTTGACTTTTGTAGTTTCCTTCATGACTCTCATAAGAAAGGACATCGTGCCTCTGCTCATTGTTGTACCTTCGTTAAAGAGGGCTTTCAGTGTTTTGCTGCATTTATGCTCACCAACGAAATTCACAATGTCAAGTGTGCTACCACTAACTACGACTTAAGTCATCTGCAATAGAGCTCGGACTTCGTCGATCTGTTCCTTCTTTGCTTATCCTTTAGGTGTCTTCTTTGATTTATTCTGCATTTCAAATGTCTTGAAGCACACAGTTGACATCTTTAAAGCAGGGCTGTTCAGCAATTAGTTGAGTGCTTCGACTCCAATTTGCTTGATACTCACAAGTTCCTTCTGAACATCTTTTTGGGCTAGCTCACCTATGCTTATGTTAATAAGTTCATATGTTTCATTACAGAACGGGTTCTCTTCAATTGTAACCATGATGTTGTTGACCATTTCCAGATCAAGTGTCGTTGCCATCTGACCTGCCTCAAGGTGTGTATTTTTTGCACTTGGAAAAGAGAAATACCAGAATAATAATAATAATAATAATAATAATAATAATATTAATAATAATAATAATAATAATAATGAACATGACATTAAAGAAAATGCAAAATAAGTAACTTAAGTAAGCAGACATCATATAAATTGGAACTGCAAATTTTCGGAAATTCGCGTATTTTAGATAATCTGTTTTAATGGCCTACTATTCAACTTCAGCAGCTCATTTGCAAGATTGTGCACCTGGATGATGTTCTTGAAGGTCTCCCCTTTCCAAAAATACCCCACAACCTTTTACAACATGCCGTGTCAGATTTCGTCCATAAATGTTCTTTGGCTCCCTGACTAAACATCATTGAAGACATTTGGATTTTCAACGAAGACATTATATTCTTTAAAGAGATGCTATTGTCCTAAAGAATCGAGAATTCGTTTATCTCACACAGAGGAGAGACATTTTGCTAGGTGGATGGATAACGATGGTATCCCCACTGATAGATCTGCTGACCACATAAACATAGCTGCTGTGTAAAAAAGGACATTGAAGTGTAAAATCTATGCACTTAATGTGGGTGACACTTTCATCAACAATGAAGGCCTGGTGTACTACAGAGGGTTAACAGTGACTTAGAAATTAATCAGTCCTCAACTTCACAAATGGAAGCAAGAAAAGTACTCTTCGTATTCTTGATGTCCTTTTCTATAAATAAACCTGGTATGCTATATCAGTCTTCATAGAATCTATAAATATTAACAGTTTCTTCAGTGTACAGGGAGAGTGTCCAGGCTCATACAAGAGATTTGCTTTTGGTGCATATATCAGCAGAGGGCTTCTCCCACTGCAGTAGCTGGAAAGCTGTCAGTGAAAAGTTGGAACATCCCAAACAAATGTTAACAAACAATTCTTATGCAAGCAACCTGAGAGGGGAAATGATTTGGCAAAAAATTGAGGAATTTTGCTAACGACCCCAGAACTCAAGTAAAAACAAAAATATAATTCTATAACATAGTATGGGCTATGGGACACCCTTCAGAAAAGTAGTTGATGTCCCGAAAAGAATTATCATCTTTGGAGTAAGAACAAATACATCATCGGAGAATGCGTTGCCGAGAGTCTTTAGCAAGCCAAACTTAGTAACTGACATTGTTATGTAAAACAGTTATACCCCAGAGTACCAAAGGAATTATCAACGTAGTTCTTAAATTTAGGTGCTCAGTAGGGGAGTGCAAGACCTTCAATGTGCGGTATGCTTGTCACATATCCTGAAAATAGAAATCAAGATATATTGCAAGTGTGGGACCTTATGTCATATTTTTTTTTATGCACGTGCTAAAAAGCGTCAATTTAATTACCTTATTAAGAACAAACAAATTGTTTACAAGAAACATGAATATGGTGGGGGGTTATTGCTGAATCTGTATTTATCACACTGGAGATGCTTGTGTTGAAAGTTCAAGTTTCCACAGGGAATGTCCTCCCCTCCAGCAAGACGACATACCATATCATGGCTACAGTCCTTATCATGGAACCTTAGGTATTACTACAGTAATGTGGAACTTCATTGAGAATCAATATCTCTTCCCATTAGAAGGCTTTCAGACTCCATCTGGAATTTTGAATCTTCATTGAAGATCCCCAAGTCTTCAGTATCATTTGAATGAATTTCTTTGCTAATATTTTTTCGAATTTTACCATATGATAATCTTAGATTTATCCAAATTTTCGTTTTCATAAATGTACTGCCATTATAGAAGGATTATGATATAGTTGTGAAGATGAGCTAAGGATAGCCATTATTTATTGGTCGAGACAGCTGTCGTCAAAATTGGAATAAACAAAAACACACTAATATATATTGTCTCTTCAAATCTCTAGCCCTGAAGAAAAGAAAAAAAAAGAAAACTAGAATGCTGCATAGGATTTAGCATTTAAGGACAGTGCCCAAAAAACATCTGTAAATATAAATGTATATATATATATCTATATATACATACACACACACACACACACACACACATATATATATATATATATATATATATATATATATATATATACAAATATTTGTATATATATATATTTGAATATATATATAAATATATATATATATATATATATATATATATATATATATATATATATATATATATTTAAATATATATATATATATATATATATATATATATATATATATATATATATATATATATATATATATATATATATATATATATAGCATATGTATAGTTTGTATGTGTATAAATATATATACATAAGTATGCATATATATAGCCTACACATATACGGTATATATATATATATGTATATATATATATAAATATATATATATATATATCTATATAAATATATATACATATCTACCTCATACTTAGGATCGAACGCTAGCCCCTTCTAATGAAAGGCCAGGTCGAAACCAACTATGCCACGAGAGGCCATTAAAAGGAATTGGAACCTGACGCTACCTAGCTGTCCGAGGATTTACCTGACGAGACAACAGTCTCTTACCAGCTAGTTTTACCCGATTTCCCGGCCCACCACGTGACACAATTGGTAGTAATTCATTCAAATTACCCCTAATGAGTCAATATGGATAAATATCAACACAACATCGTGTTCAAATAGACAGCTAGGTAGCGTCAGGTTCCGATTTCTTTTAATGGCCTCTCGTGTGGCATGGTTGGTTTCGACCTGGCCTTTCATTAGAAGGGGATAGCGTTCGATCCCATGTATGAGGTAGAAATTTATTTCTATTTGAACACGATGTTGTGTTGATATTTATCCATATATACATATGTATATATATATATATATATATATATATATATATATACATATGTGTGTGTGTGTGTGTGTTTATATATATCTATCTATATATATATATATATATATATATATATATATATATATATATATATATATATATATATATATATATATATATGTGTGTGTGTGTGTGTGTGTGTGTGTGTGTGCAAAATAACAACAAGGAAAATGAAAATATGAGATATAAGACTAAGTCCTGACTAGTTTCGTGATACTTCATCAGAAGACTGATTTATTGAACGAGGTTTCTTTATATTTTGTAGGTACAGGAAACGTACGAGCATACACATAGAGACTTAAAGAACAATGACGCTCCCATATCAGCTACCTGCGCTGTTATCAGGTTTTTCCCGGGCGGAGATCAAACCTCATTAGACACTCCGCCCAGGAAACACCTGATAACAGCGCGGGTAGCTGATATGGGAGCGTCATTGTTTTATAAGTCTCTATATGCATGTTCGTACGTTTACTGTCCCTACAAAATATTAAGAAACATCGTTCAATAAATCAGTCCTCTGAAGAACTATCACGAAACTAGTCAGGGCTTGGTCTTATATCTCATATTTTCATTTTTTCCAACAAGGAAAAATAGTCTTGTGAAGGCAGGAAGCAAAGAAATAGATAGACCACAAGAGAAGTAATGAATAATCAAAATAAAATATTTCAAGAACAATAACAATGTTAGAATACATATTTCATATATAAACTCTAAAAACTTGTTTAAAAAACAAAGAGAGAACGCTATCCAAAGACAGTGGAAGACACTAGTACAGAAGCCATGGCACTACCAAAGACTAGAGAACAATGGTTTGATGTTTGAAGTGTCTTTCCTCATAGAAGAGCTTTTTACCATAACTAAAGTGTCTCTTTTACTCATCCTAAGAGGAAAGTATCACTGAACAATTACAGTGCAGTAGTTAACCCCTTGAGTGAAGATGTATAAGTACAGAGGAGAATATGGAATGAATAGGCCTGACTATCCGGTGTAAGTGTAGGCAAAGGAAAAATGAGCCGTAACCAGAGAGAGGGATCCAACGTAGTTCTGTCTGACCAGTCAAAGGACCAATTATAACTGTTACATTAAGGTTGTGATACAAAATTCCATGACCCTTCATCACTTCAGAATTGTAGTATATTCTTGCCACCAATAACATAAATTCTTCAAATTAATTAAAAGAGTCAGTGCACCTTCTTTCATATTTACATGTAATTGTAAAAGTGACATGTAATGTTTATTTTGAAAGAATTTAAAAAAAATTTCTGTTACTAACGCTGAAAATATGACAATCAAAATATAAAATAGTATAAATCATATCAATCTTGGTTTTTTTTTTAACACACAGCAGACAAAGACTTCTTGTTTTTCGTTACTCTTGAAATAAAATAAAAAATAGTTTCACCCGATTCAAATCAAATAAAAGCTGAAACCAAGAACCTAAATTGCTTTACACTATGCCCGGGCGATGGAAGAAAGAGAGAGAGAGAGAGAGAGAGAGAGAGAGAGAGAGAGAGAGAGAGAGAGAGAGAGAGAGAGAGAGAGAGAGAGAGCTACATGGAAGGGCAAATTGATTGAAACCTTTAAAGATTGGCTGAAATTGAGAAGAAACTACGCGTTTGAAAGCGATCTAGTTTATTGTTCTCTTAAAAGACCATAATAATTTACCAATGTATTTAGTGACGTTTGTTACATTGAATCTGTTTTAAATTGTTTGAGAAAATCAAGTGTTACAAATGGAAACCCTGAAAGTGATGGAAGCTCAATGGGAAAATAACAGCTTTTACATCTTTTGACGGCTACAAAAAGGAGAAAAAAAAGTGCCATTTTTTTTTTATTATTGATTCATTTGTGGTAATATTATTCATGATATTTACCTCTTTATAAATGATATCTGATGGAGGCTCTATCGTACTTTAACATAAAAAATTGCAATTCCTGATTTACATTTAGGCCACTAATCTCTGTTAATGAGTTATGAATATTAAACACCTGCTTCAACATACGGAATTTGGGATCATCTTTCACTTTTGTTTTCTTCCTCTATTTTTCTAAATTCTGGAGAAAAATACCACAATATGACAATTCTGTTTCACTAAATCTTGTATTGTAAAATCTCAAATGTTATTGGATAAAAGTAATTTGAACTATTAGATTTTTTTTAAGAAAGTTAAATTTGTATTTTGTAATTATTTTTCACCCTTATAGATGATTTATCATACAATTCTTTTCTGCTAAAATTCATCTTTATCGGATTAACAAGTTATTTTCCTATGCTTTATCTAGGCTATGGTTCTCCATAACCTTTAACATATTAATGTAGGGATATCCTTGACATTTTCAATAATTAAATCAAGATACGGACAAGGCAACTCAGATATATTTTTTCGGGTCTTTATATTTATGAAAACAACTTCGGTCCTTCCTAGATTATTACTTTTTTATCTGATTTTAAGAAAAAAAAATGGTTAAATGAAGCAAATCACATAGATAAAAGGCTGGGCAACAGACTCCAATTCCATGAACAACCCCATAGGGCAGACCTGAAAGATTACCCATACATTGCTGAAAAACGTTTTGTAACCAGCCTAACTCATCAATCACCTGTTTAGGTATACGATAAGAGGACTTTACCGAATTTACAATATCTATGGTTTTAATAGAACGTTCAAATTAATATCCTTGGTACTAACTCCATCCCCCTTCTACTCTATTAGTGCCTATGAGTTTGTTTATGTTGCTTTCTTTAATATTTACTTATTAGAAAATAAGATTACTCATCCCAAATTGATGTCAAATAATGCAATTAATATGAGTCATCATTTATTTACGAATAATTCCATGTAAAGACTGTGATGAGTGCTATATCAAGAAGAGCAGTCGTTCGTTGGAATAGAGAAAAAGTTAGCCTAGTGTAGCTTGCAGTACAGAGAGAAAAGCCATGAAATGGATTTTGATGATAATACAGGATCAACAGAAACTGTCATCATCAGTAAGGATATATGTGGCCGAAGTAAAATCTATTAATTTAGGAATGTATGTGCCATGATTGGTGAAGCCTCCTTTCCTGTTCCTCCTTCACAGGTACATCCTTCATAAATTGTTCAGCAAGAGACCAAAGATTAACTGCACCAAAACATCGAGTTGGATGACGGCAACCACATCAGACCATCCAAAACATCTCTAAGAAATTTTGAAAAGACAAGAGCCCAACAATCTAAAAAAAAAATTATAATTACTTTTCAATCTATTTCAACTGGACATTTATGAGTTTGAACTCATCAGATTTAGTCCTTATATCAGTAGCTGACTCATACGCTCATGATTATTTTAATGACCAAGACCACACATGAAGGACAAAGGCTATAAAGTCTGCTTTGAAATTTACGAACTACACATTTTCATACTTGTCTTTTATCATTAGGCCTTTTTAGCATAACAAGGAAGTACGACATAGTACTTATTTGTCCCATACACACACACACACACACACACACACACACACACATATATATATATGTATATATATATATATATATATATATATATATATATATATATATATATATATATATATATATAAATATACATATATATATGTATATATATATACAATATATATACATATACATATATATATATATATATATATATATATATATATATATATATATATATATATATATATATATATATACATATTTATATATATACAGTATATATATATATATATATATATATATATATATATATATATATATATATATATATGGCCAAGTGGTAGTCACTGTCCATACAAGTTTGCCAGACCAGGGTTCGACTCCCGGCCGGTCATAAGCGCTTGCCTATGTGTGATTCCGCCTTGGGCTCTGATCCCGAGGTCATTAAGAGAATCCTGACATTAATGTATCAAAAATATATGGCTTATTTGAATATGTATATATATATATATATATATATATATATATATATATATATATATATATATATATATATATATATGTAAATATATATGTATATATATATATATATATATATATATATATATATATATATATATACATATAAATATATATATATATATATATATATATATATATATATATATATATATATATATATATATATATATATATATATATATAAACATAATTATTCTAAGCTCTTAATATATACTTAATAATCTTCATCTTGAGAGATAAAAAAAGGATAATGTGGAGAGAAACTGAATATGAAATAGGTCCTGGAACAAGAAGACGTGTGTAAGAAGAGATATCGTTGTTATGGTACTGTAATGTTTCACCATTTTTATCCAGACGTTTCATATCCTTAAAATCCAGAAATTCTGATAAAGGCATAAAATAGTTGATATATAATAGCAAGGATTCCTTATTCATTAAATTATTTCCATTTAGGTTATGAAAAGATTATAAAAGTAAGATAAGTATAATCCTATATTCATCTCGCCACATGAGGTACATTAGTATTCAATAGGGCTTTTACCTTAATGGATAACCATTGACCACCTCTCTTCCACCCCCGCCCAGGCTCCTATTGTCCCTGGTATAATACAACGACGTTTGAGGCACTTGTGTCTCAGCTAGGTAAAATAATCTTACTTTTGTAAGGTATTAATAATGTATCAGGGTTAGGGATAGTTCCAATAATCTACTAAGGCAAATGCTTCCCATCACCAGGAGTTGGCAAAGGACGAGGAAGAATAAAAAATCAAGATAGAAAAGAAAGTGATGCCATCTCATTTCTTATTGCAATGCTGTTGGCCATAATTTCGTCCTTTTTAGAGAGAGAGAGAGAGAGAGAGAGAGAGAGAGAGAGAGAGAGAGAGAGAGAGAGAGAGAGAGAGAGAGAGAGCTCATTTGTTGATGCTCATTCTTTTATGTAACAGCTTGCTTCCTTTTAAGAAATAGGTGACTGCTATCTTTTCACACTATCCTCTGATGACCATTATCAAGCTTGAATTATGAGTAGCTGCTTGTCGGAGGATATCTTCTCTGAAGAAGAGGAAGCGAAGAAAGGAAAGATGATGATGATGTAACCGCCTGAAAAATATGACCTTCGATTGTATGATTTAGGTAGAATATATCTGGACAGACTTGTCAAAAATATCTCTGAGTATAACAAAAAGACGACCAATCTTCCCCGCGTTCTCAATATTTACACTTTTCAATGTGTTTATGATACTTGAATTGTTCGAAAATATATCTATGAAGTTACCTTTATGATACTTTCCAACATTAACAGTGCACGATCTGAGAAATATTGAATATTGGAGAGTAAAATCGTAAATCTATTAGACTTTTGAAGACTTTTTCTATCTAAACTGCATTTAGTTCTCTTTGGCAGCATCTACATATCATTTTGTGTTTGTTCTTTATTATAAAGTTACCTTTATACTATTTTCAAATGTTACCAGTGAAAACTCTCAGAAATAATCACGGCATAAGATGTTTGCCATAACATTTAAATAGTAGGCATGTCAATCTATTATGTCATGTATGCAAGAAATCAGTTTCCACAACTTACCGAGAATATTAATTTCTAGTTAAGGAATACTACTATAGGCCATTTCTTTTAGCGATGCATATTTGCACCTACTCGCAGCGGTGCCCTTTTAGCTCGGAAAAGTTTCCGGATCGCTGATTGGTTGGACAAGATAATTCTAACCAATCAGCGATCAGGAAACTTTTCCGAGCTAAAAGGGCTCCGCCGCGAGTCGGTGCAAATATGCATCGCTAAAAGAAATGGACTATAGACTTCCAAATTCAAGCTGCCTCTACCTGGTTAAGGAAGTAGATAATTAACTCCATGGAGCAAAATACAGACTTTAGTAATTATGCCTTTGAAACTCCGCCTACCTGAGCTCTCACTGTTCATGTAATATTTAAAGATTCTCTTCATATCCGATGTGGGATGTTTTCCCCTCCCAAGGAAGGAAAAACAATCTGGATCATAAAAGCTGAGGCCTTCCTCGGAAAGTTGTTATGAAAATATCTTTATAAAATCATACTAAATATTTTATCAACAGAGAAATAACTTCCTATAAATATGTGCTTATCTAAGTTTGAATGCTTATGGATTACTTATTTATAACGCAGGGACCAAAAATCCACGTTCAGAATCTGATTTTGGATAAAGATGAAAATAGGGAAAACCTCACAGGCAGATAGACTGAAAGGTAATGAAAGACAGAATCGGGAAACAGACTCTGATTTGAAATAGTTTTTTCTTCTGATAAATAAACCAGCCTCGATGATTGTCTAGTTATTTAAATGGTGATTCACTCGAAAACACTGACCTTAGAATCCTTGTGGGTTTATCCTCATATCTCAAGAGTTTATTAGTCGTTAAACCATTCAGTAGGTATAATAGAAATATATCTATGGCAAATTTACGCGTGTTATGGATTTTGAGCAACCAAACAAGGGACTAAAACCAGATCCTGTACTAGTTTCATTTCATAAACTTGTGATTTTAAAGATCTGTAGGTTCAAGGATTGATCTCTCCATCAATTCTTTATGTGAAATTAATCGCTGGTGGTGTAATTTATAGAAAACGTATCTTTACAAAGAGGATGTGGTTGGACTAGTTGATGTATTTAACAAAATCCAAGAGGAAAATCCCATCGTCGTTGTCAGGGGAACACACAAAAGGGCTTCTCTTTCAGACGCCGGCGTGAGAAATTGAATGGCATATCCCTTTCAGAGAAAAGAAACCACGTAAACACTTTGATTGTTATCAAATTTGTATGGGTATGCTTGGAATGAACTTATATGTTTTTTCTTCATAGGTATAGGACAAAAAATATCTAACATAGGAAAAAGCAAAAGCTCTTCCTTTTTTGTGAAAGGTTGTGTAGAACCATAAACAAGATATTTCCATAAATTTTTGTTACACAAGGTGTAGTCTTTATAAACAGTACTTTATGATTAAATGTATAATTTCAAGTATCATTTAATTACATTATTCCTCAATATTTTTCTATTTTTTCAGATTCATGAAGGAATGGCAGCAAATAAAATTTGAGCAAAAAACTAATACGGAGAGGAAGCCTGACTTTGTCTTTGAAATGTAACACAATGATGAAAAGAATTTCTTTTGGTGAACTATAAAACTCTGTCCTAGATAAAATTGGACTTTAAACTGTTCATCTTCCAAATTTAATGCTTTCCGACTTAATATATGAAAATATATAGATTTCATCATCTAAATAAAGTAGATCTATGAAGAAATTTTATTTTTGTAAAATTGTCTTATAAGAAATTAATACTCATTTAAGTTTAAAGTAGAAAGGTTTTTCATAACATTATGTAATCTAATAAAGTCAAATATAAGAATTTCTAGCTAAATGAAAGGTAGCTAGCCCTTCCTTTTCAAACGTTAGAACATATTGCTTATACTGAAGTAATCTTCAACTATTATCTTGGTATATTTTGTTAATCGTTCCCAAAGGGTAGTACTTACCACAAAGATATATAGTAAACCATTTTTGCCCCTCTAAGAATTAAATAAAAACGAAGTGATCAGTTTTAGTAGAATAAATCTATACTTCATATCGTCTGATATACATCAGTGGGGTTTCAGGGTTACTCTATTTGATCTAGAAACGAATATTCTGCAAACTGTAAGATGAGAGGAAAATATAAACAACGATTCTTCATTAACACTTCATCAAAATTCAAGTCTTACCATAAAACTAACTATATAAACCAAGCAAATCAAATTTTCATTAAACTCATAACTAATCAGTGGGACTATGGTGTGACTGGGAGTTAACCACAGGTATAGTATAAATGTGGTACAATTTACGCATTTTATATATACAGTATATATATATATATATATATATATATATATATATATATATATATATATGCATATATATATATATATATATATATATATATATATATATATATATATATATATATATATATATATATATATAATATATATACTGAATATATATATATATATATATATATATATATATATATATATATATATATATATATATATGTATATATATATATATATATATATATATATATATATATATATATATATATATATATATATACATATATATATATATATATATATATATATATATATATGTATATGTATATGTTCATATATATATATATATATATATATATATATATATATATATATATATATACTGAATATGTATATATATACATATAGATATATAGTGTATATATATATATATATATATATATATATATATATATATATATATATATATATATATATATATATATAAATATATATATGAGGTTCAATTATATCTACCTTTATAAATAACCGTATTTGAATTTCCCCGGATCCTAATTATTCTAATTCCAATTCCTTATCTTAGATCCTACTTTAGTTTGTCTATTTAAATGTAATTCATTTATTACGCATATATAAAATTCTATGTTATAATTCATCTACATACTTCATCGCTCTTCAATTTTTATCTTTTATTTAGGGTTTTCATAACGTTGTTGGGAAAATAATTAATATTTCGATACTAGTGACTTTTCTGACAAACAACAAGGGATTAAGACTTTGGGAGAGACGTATATCTTTTCGGAAAAGGGTTCCTTTTGAAAGATTAAATGCTCGACCTTTGAAATTACTTGCAATTCTGGTCCATTTTGTCGCTTTAGGGTTGGTAGGCTACATCAGTTACAGTCAGAGACTTTGTAAAATTTTTAAACGAAGTTGTAGTTAGTTATTTACGACAATGATTTCCATCATAAATAATGCATGGAGTTTACTAGCTCTTACTTCATACATTTTTGACAAAAATAGAAAATTACTGTGTATAAAAATCGTCCATTATGGCAAAATTAGAATTTCTAATATGATCAAATGGTTTTTAGTTTTTTGAAGATCAAAAGAACTTGAACTTATGAAATTTAGGTGGAAATAATTTTGTACCTCGGTAAGACATACTCTCTTGAAGGAAATTGTAGTTAATACCTATCAAAATAGTTTCCATTTTCAAAGAAATGGCTGTTACTAGTGTGGTATCCCCTATATTTCTGGCTGTCTTTCAATTCTAGTTCATATCAGTTCAATGTTTGTAATAATTATCAATAGAAATACCAGCTAAAATTATACTTAATACACTATCCTGGTTATATTTCGTCGTCAGCATACATAAACTAATAGTTTTTTGCAAAAGCAAGGAGATATTGACTAATAAGATCTGTATTGGCCCGAATTGTTTATTATATTTTTTCAATTAAAGAAAGATCTAAGGGAATCGATTGCAACAGTTGCTTGCCTTCTCTTTGAAAGTTTGTTCATAGAAAATTTTTTATATAATGAAAAATCATTTTTATGCTGCGCTTTGTATGATATTAACCGAATCAAAGCTAGATCTGTGAATTGATCTCACATATCCTCTTTATGATGATATTTAACCCCTAATTCTTCTGTCATTGCACTCTGCTTTGGCTATAGTTTAGTTTATTTCACCAAATTTATATCCTTCTTCAACTAACTAAATATTCCGTGTACCTTTCTTTTTATTCTTCCATTCTCTGTGGGTCTCTGCTGATGGATTTCAGTGTGCACCACTCAGAGTCAGAGTGGCTTTATTTATCCTCATTCAGATGTGGGAAGGAATTATGATCTCGTATATTTTTAGAATGAATAAACAACTTTTCTAGTAGTCTTCACATGTTCTGCATAACTTATTTCATCTAAAGCGCTCTTCAGTATTTCTGTGATTATCTTTTCCTCTCTTACTTTTCTTGATATAAACATACACAACATGAGAGGTCTCGGTTGGGTACCATAAGCTCGGTTTTCTATAGAAATGTTGCTTTAATGGCAGAAACTCTGACCTTCAAGCTGCATCTACTGTAAGTATCTTTCCTTCTAATAATACTTTGGTCCTTCAGGAATCAGACGCCAGAGCAGTTGTTACTCTCTTCTTTTGCTATGAGGGTTCATTTATACCTTCTGATAAATGCTCTAGGACTATAATTATTCAGAAACCGTTTTTCTCTTTCTCGGATTAAGACGATTCTATTTTTCATAACTATCTCATCTACAGCAGAATGATTTCTGGTTCAATAAGAAGAGAGTTCACAATATTCACTGGACGTATAACTTTTACCCTTCTACCATCGTGATAGATCTAAAGCTTGCTTTTTTTTAAGAAAACCACACTTTATGGATTTGATATCTCAGACAGTGCTAGTTTCATAGGTTCAGATGCTACTGATCCTCCAACTCTACTCCTGTCACAATATT
>NC_090748.1:68668169-68670669 GCF_036898095.1 Palaemon carinicauda
ATCTTTGTTTTATTATTATTATTGTTATTATTATTATTATTATTATTTTTATCAATAATACTGTTTTTAATATTATTATTATTATTATTATTATTGTAATCCTACTCATTATTATTATTATTATTATTATTATTATTATTATTATTATTATTATTATTATTATTATTATTATTATTATTGCCATTATTATTATTATTATTATTATTATTATTATTATTATTATTATTATTATTATTATTATTAGCTAAGTTAAATTCCTCGGTGAATTAGCCCAAGGGCTTCACAAGGGAAAAATGCGCCTGTAAGGAAAGGAAATAGATAAATAAATGGTCGATATGAGGAGGACTATTCTTCTTTTTGTTTCACTGGTGTTATATATTGGAGTTCATATCTTCAGTCTAAATCAGAATCTATATTCTAAAAGTGGATTGTCATTTCCTTGTTTTGTTTATACTTATTTTCCTATTATAGGATTTATTGTGATCAGCGCGAGGCATTATAGTAATTTTTTTTAGTGAGGCATAGTGCGCCGACTCGCAGGGGTGCCCTTTTAGCTCGGAAAATTTTCCTGATCCGTGATTGGTTGGACAAGAAAATTCTATCCAATAAGCGATTAGGAAACTTTTCCGAGCTAAAAGGGCACCGCTGCGAATCGGTGCAAATGCACCACATTAAAATAAATTGAGTATAGATGCTCTCATGGCTTTTGATCGATGTTTGAAAAGCCTGATTCGTTATGTTTTTAGCAAATGCTCTTCTAGCTAGTTTCATAATACAGTAACGCAGAACAACATTGTAATTCTTCACCTTTTTTATATCCTAAGTATAAGTTTTTCTTTCGTTTATATAATAAGTATTCTTTTATTTTTAGGGTACTTCATTTATAAAGTGAGAGAGGAAACCTTAATTAAGTAAGATGATCTTAATCATGTGAATAGGTTTTGTTTCTAAAGATCATTATTTTAAATATCTCGATTTCTTTGAAAGAGACCATCACTACATCTGATCTTATGTTATCACTAAATTGAAAATAGCAGAGGATGTAGCTATCGAGATGGGTGATTTTCTTCGTAAGTTGATGTAGATTTTGAGTCTTCATATCCGTTCATGAAACTAAAAAAATATTATTATTATTATTATTATTATTATTATTATTATTATTATTATTATTATTATTATTATTATTATTATTATTATTATTATTAGTAGTAGTAGTAGTAGTAGTAGTAGTAGTAGTATTTATTCATTTGAAGAGACTCGTACCCACAAATCAGGTAGGGTCTGAAGATGTGTAGCAGCATAGTAGATACATAGGACAATGACATCAGTGTCATTGGCATGCACTATAACCCTGTTCATTCCTTCTGTACATACACTGTGTACAATGTGTAATATCAGCCTCTTCCTGAGTAGATTCCCACTCTGGCACTGGCTCTGGTACTTGTGATTCAGCTGAGATACGGACCGACTTTGTCTCCTCAGCAAATATCCTACCGAGGTACAGCTGAAGCTAAGTGCGTATTTCTGGATTCTCTCCACTTGTTGCAAAGATAGCTCAGAAGGCGGGCCTTGTTTTTTAGGTTCTTCAAGAGCTTGGTTGGTTCTGGGGTTGAGAAGTTATCAGGTACTGTGAATATCTTTTATGGTTTTCCTGTTCTGTGACTTCGTGTTTGTATCTTCAGACTTGGCTATTTATAGTGATAGCAACAGAAGTGAATGTTGGCTGTATCAGGCGGTACATCATTCACTAATCCAACTAGATAATGGTTGGCAATGTTCTCAAACTTGGTGTCTTTTTTAAATGGCTGACGATGGATCATACACAAAGCATCAACAAAGACAGCAGTCTTTGCTCCAACCTGAGGGGGAGGAAGTGTTTCTGTGCTCTTGACTTTTGTAGTTTCCTTCATGACTATCATAAGAAAGGACATCGTGCCTGGGCTCATTGTTGTACCTTCGTTGAAGAGGGCTTTCAGTGTGTTGCTGCATTTATGCTCGCCAACGAAATTCACAATGTCAAGTGTGCTACCACTAACTACGACTTAAGTCATCTGCAATAGAGCTCGGACTTCGACGATCTGTTCCTTCTTTGCTTATCCTTTAGGTGTCTTCTTTGATTTATTCTGCATTTCAAATGTCTTGAAGCACACAGTTGACATCTTTAAAGCAGGGCTGTTCAGCAATTAGTTGAGTGCTTCGACTCCAATTTGCTTGATACTCACAAGTTCCTTCTGGACATCTTTTTGGGCTAACTCACCTATGCTTATGTTAATAAGTTCATATGTTTCATTACAGAACGGGTTCTCTTTAATTGCAACCATGATGTTGTTGACCATTTCCAGATCAAGTGTCGTTGCAATCTGACCTACCTCATGGTGTGTATTTTGTGCACTTGGAAAAGAGAAATACCAGAATAATAATAATAATAATAATAATAATAATAATAATAATAATAATAATAATAATAATAATAATAATAATGAACATGACATTGAAGAAA
>NC_090748.1:68675669-68688169 GCF_036898095.1 Palaemon carinicauda
CTAATCTCTGTTAATGAGTTATGATTATCAAACACCTGCTTCAACCTACGGAATTTGGGATCATCTTTCACTTTTGTTTTCTTCCTCTATTTTTCTAAATTCTGGAGAAAAATACCACAATATGACAATTCTGTTTCACTAAATCTTGTATTGTAAAATCTCAAATGTTATTGGATAAAAGTAATTTGAACTATTAGATTTTTTTAAGAAAGTTAAATTTGTATTTTGTAATTATTTTTCACCCTTCTAGATGATTTATCATATAATTCTTTTCTGCTAAAATTCATCTTTACCTGATTAACAAGTTATTTTCCTAGGCTTTATCTAGGCTTATTTTCTCCATAATCTTTAACCTGTTAATGTAGGGATATCCTTGACATTTTCAATAATTAATTCAAGATACGGAGAAGACAACTCAGATATATTTTTTCGGGTCTTTATATTTATGAAAACAACTTTGGTCCTTCCTAGATTATTACTTTCTTCATCTGATTTTAAGGAAGAATAGTTAAACGAAGCAAATCCCATAGATAAAAGGCTACATTGCTGAAAAACGTTCTGTAACCAGCCTAACTCATCTATCACCTGTTCAGGTATACGATAAGAGGAATTTTCGGAAATTACAATATTTATGGTTTTTATAGAACATTCAAATTCATATCCTTGGTACTAACTCCATCCCCCTTATAATCTATTAGTGCCTATGAGTTTTTTTTTATGTTGCTTTCTTTAATATTTACTTATTAGAAAATAAGATTACTCATCCAATATTGATGTCAAATAATGCAATTGATATGAGTCATCATTTATTTACGAATAATTCCATGTAAGGACTGTGATGAGTGCCATATCAGGAAGAGCAGTCGTTCGTTGGCATAGAGAAAAAATTAGCCTACTGTAGCTTGCAATATAGAGATAAAGGCCATGAAATGTATTTTACAAAGGCAGAAGTCATCTACATATCTTGTGATAGATCTATAAGGAGAATAGTTGAAGCTGTATCGAACTCTTTAAATAAAATTTTTGATGATAATACAGGATTAACAGAAACTCTCATAATCAGTAAGGATATATGTGGCCGAAGTAAAATCTATTAATTTAGGAATGTATGTGCTATGATTGGTGAAGCCTCCTTTTCTGTTCCTCCTTCACCGGTACATCCTTCATAAATTGTTCACCAAGAGACCAAAGATTAACTGCACCAAAACATCGAGTTGGATGACGGCAACCACATCAGACCATCCAAAACATCTCTAAGAAATTCAGAAAGGACAAAAGCCCAACAATCTAAAATTTTATTATAAATACTTTTCAAATTATTTCAAATGGACATTTATGAGTTTGAACTCATCAGATTTTTTCCTTGTATCAGTACCTGACTCATACGCTCATAATTATTTAATGACTAAGACCACATATGAAGGCCGAAGGCTATAAAGTCTGCTTTGAAATTTACAGAAATACACATTTTCATACTTGTCTTTTATCAATAGGCGTTATTAGCATAACAAGGAAGTACGACTTAGTACTTATTTGCCCCATACATACATATATATATATATATATATATATATATATATATATATATATATATATATATATATATATATATATATATATATATATATATATATATACATATATATATATGTATATATATATATATATATATATATATATATATATATATATACATATATATATATGTATATATATATATATATATATATATATATATATATATATATATATATATATATATATATATATACACATACACATACATATAAACATAATTATTCTAAGCTCTTAATATATACTTAATAATCTTCATCTTGAGAGATGAAAAAAAGGATAATGTGGAGAGAAACTGAATGTGAAATAGGTCATGGAACAAGAAGACGTGTGTAAGAAGAGATATCGTCGTTATAGTACTGTAATGTTTCACCCCTTTTTTTTCCAGACATTTTATATCCTTAATATCCAGTAATTCTGATAAAGGAATAAAATAGTTGATATATAATAGCAAGGATTCCTTATTCATTAAATTATTTCCATTTAGGTTATGAAGAGATTATAAAAGTAAGATAAGTATAATCCTATATTCATCTCGCAACATGAGGTACATTAGTATTCAATAGGGATTTTACCTTAATGGATAACCATTGACCACCTCTCTTCCACCCCCGCCCAGGCACCTATTGTCCCTGGTATAATACAACGACGTTTGAGGCACTTGTGTCTCAGCTAGGTAAAATAATCTTACTTTTGTAAGGTATTAATAATGTATCAGGGTTAGGGATAGTTCCAATAATCTACTAAGGCAAATGCTTCCCATCACCAGGAGTTGGCAAAGGACGAGGAAGAATAAAAAATCAAGATAGAAAAGAAAGTGATGCCATCTCATTTCTTATTGCAATGCTGTTGGCCATAATTTCGTCCTTTTTAGAGAGAGAGAGAGAGAGAGAGAGAGAGAGAGAGAGAGAGAGAGAGAGAGAGAGAGAGAGAGAGAGAGAGAGAGAGAGAGAACGCTCATTTGTAGATGCTTATTCTTTTATGTAATAGCTTACCTCCTTTCAAGAAATAGGTGACTGTTATCTTTATACACCCTCCTCTGATGGCCATTATCAAGCTTGAACTATGAGTAGCTGCTCGCCGGTAGATATCTTCTCTAAAGAAGAGGAAGTTGGAAAGGGATAGATGATGATGATGTAACCGCCTGAAAAATATAGCCTTCGATTGTATGATTTAGGTAGAATATATCTGGACAGACTTGCGAAAAATATCCCCGAGTATAACAAAAAGACAACCAATCTTCCCAGAGTTCGCAATATTTACATCTTTCAAGTTGTTTATGATACATGAATTATTTCATCTATTGTGGTTTTCTTTATGCATCACTCGATTACCAAAATTTGTAAATATGATGGTTATAGGATATTTTTTTTTTTTTTGAAATGTTGAAAAAAAAAAGTTGCTTAAGAGTTCAACAAGGAAGATATTGTTATATAAAGTGAATATCAATGAGTAACATTTAATCATACTCTATTTTCTTTTACTTTTAATAACTATTAAAACAGTAGACAATAAAGAAAATAATAATTGACGGTGGTTTCTATAGATAATAATGGAGGCGTAAATGATAGTGATGAATGAAATGAATATTGATAGTGATTACTGAATCCCTTGCATTGTTGTTACATAATTTCATGATGAACAAAATTAAATGTAGTAATCGATGAAGTACAAAGTTTTAAGATGTATTTGGATACCGAGAAGAAAGGACCATGATACCAAATTGCTTCATGAGAGGAGCGTGTTTGTCTGCCATTGCACAATTCATTCCTTTTTTGTTAATTACGACCAGAATGTCTTATAAAAAAAATTATTCACCCATTCTTTTCTATACCTTTCTTTTATACAGGATCTTAAAATTCAAGTTGATTGTTTATATGCAGTTTTTCTATATCAAAATACAAAACGAAAGAACATCGAGCTCATTTCATTGCGATAATCTTCCAACTTATTTACAAAGAAAAAAACTGGAACTTGGACAGGATGCCGTAATATATTTTTACACCATTAAAATATTTTCTAGCATTCCCAAGATTTAAGATTTTTTTTGTCATTTGTTTCGGTAGATATAATTGAGAACCAGAAACAAGTTACTTTACAGCAATTCATGGGAAAATCACATTGAATATCAACAGAGGTTTTGTGATAGAAAAGTTAATTTCTACAAGACTTCTTAAGCATCACAATTCCATATAGAAGTTTATATTGAGTAGGTTTCCGATGTGGAATAAAGTTAACGCAGTTGACAAATGATAGTGGATTGAAAATGTAGGAAATATTTATATATATATATATATATATATATATATATATATATATATATATATATATATATATATATATATAAAACGGTATTTTGTGAGAATCCAGCTAAAAAAATTTCAAAAATATATCTATGAAGTTAGCTTTATGATACTTTCCAACATTAACAGTGCACGATCTAAGAAATATTGAATAATGGAGAGTAAAATAGTAAATCCATTAGACTTGTGAAGACTTTTTTCTATCTAAACTGCATTTAGTTCTCTTTGGCAGCATCTACATATCATATTGTGTTTGTTCTTTATTATGAAGTTACCTTTATACTATTTTCAAATGTTACCAGTGAAATCTCTGAGAAACATTTATGGCATATGATGTTTGCCATAACATATAAATAGTAGGCATGTCAATCTATTATGTCATGTATGCAATCAAACAGTTTCCCCAACTTACCGAGAATATTAATTTCTAGTTAATGAATACTACTAGACTTCCAAATTCAAGCTGGCTCTACCTAGTTAAGGAAATAGATAATGAACTTCATGAAGCAAAATAAAGACTTTAGTAAATATGCCTTTGAAACTCTGCCTACCTGAGCACTCACTGTTCATGTAATATTTAAAGATTCTCTTCCCATCCGATGTGGGATGTTTTCCCCTCCCAAGGAAGGAAAAACAATCTGGATCATAGAAGCTGAGGCATTCCTCGGAAAGTTGTTATGAAAATATCTTTATAAAATCATACTAAATATTTTATCAACAGAGAAATAACTTCCTATAAATATGTGCTTATCTAAGTTTGAATGCTTATGGATTACTTATTTATAACGCAGGGACCAAAAATATAGGTTCAGAATCTGATTTCGGATAAAGATGAAAATAGGGAAAACCTCACAAGCAGATAGACTGAAAGGTATTGAAAGACAGAATCGGGAAACAGACTCTGAATTGAAATAGACTTTTCTTAAGGACTGATAAATAAACCAGCCTCGATGATCGTCAAGTTATTTAAATGGTGACTTACTCTCAAAAACACTAACCTTAGAATCCTTGTGGTTTTATTATCATATATCAGGAATTTATAGGTAGAGTAGCAATTTAGCTATGGCAAATTCATGATATATATTTTGAACATCCAATCAAGAGACTAAAACCAGATCCTCTACTAGTTTCATTTCATAAACTTGTGATTTCAAAGTTCTGTGGGGATCAACGATTGATCTCTCCTATTCTATATGTGAAATTAAGCGCTGGTGGTGTAATTTATAGAAAACGTATCTTTACAAAGAGGATGGGGTTGGACTAGTTGATGTATTCAACTCCATCCAAGAGGAAAATCCCATCGTCGTTGTCAGGGGAACACACAAAAGGGCTTCTCTTTCAGACGCCGGCGTGAGAAATTGAATGGCATATCCCTTTCAGAGAAAAGAAACCACGTAAACACTTTGATTGTTATCAAATTTGTATGGGTAATACTTGGAATGAACTTATGTTTTTTCTTCATAGGTATAGGACAGAAAAAATCTAACATAAAAAAAAGCGAAAGCTTTTCCATTTTTGTGAAAGGTTGTGTAGAACCTTAAAAAAGATATTTCCATAAATTTTGGTTACACAAGGTGCAGTCTTTATAAACATTAGTTTATCGATAGATGTATAATTTCAAATATCATTTAATCATATTATTCCTCAATATTTTCCTATTTTGTCAGATTCATGAAGGAAGGACAGCAAATAAAATTTGAGCAAAAAACTAATACGGAGAGGAAGCCTGACTTTGTCTTTGAAATGTAACACAATGATGAAACGAATTTCTTTCGGTGAACTATTAAAATCTGTCCTAGATAAAACTGGGCTTTAAACTATTTCTCTTCCAAATTTAATGCTTTCAGACTTAATATATGAAAATATATAGATTTCATCATCCAAATAAAGTAGATTTATGAAGAAATTTTATTTTTGTAAAATTGTTTTATAAGAAATTAATACTCTTTTAAGTTTAAAGTAGAAAGGTTTTTCATAACATTATGTCATCTAATAGAGTCAAATCTAAGAATTTCTAGCTAGATGAAAGGTAGTTAGCCCTTCCTTTTCAAACGTTAGAACATGTTGCTTATACTGAAGTGATCTTCAACTATTATCTTGGTATATTTTGTTAATCGTTCCCAAAGGGTAGTACTTACCACGAAGATATATAGTAAACCATTTTTGCCCCTCTAAGAATTAAAGAAAAACGAAGTGATCAGTTTTAGTAGAATAAATCTATACTTCATATCGTCTGATATACATCAGTGGAGTTTCAGGGTTAATCTATTTGATCTAGAAACGAATATTCTGCAAACTGTGAGATGAGAGGAAAATATAAACAACGATTCTTCATTAACACTTCATCAAAATTCAAGTCTTATTATAAAACTAACTATATAAACCAAGCAAATCAAATTTTTCATTAACTCATAACTAATCAGTAGGAGTATGGTATGACTGGGAGTTAACCACAGGTATTGTATAAATGTGGTACAATTTACGCATTTTATATATACAGTATATATATATATATATATATATATATATATATATATATATATATGTATATATATATATATATATATATATATATATATATATATATATATATATATATATCTCTCTCTCTCTCTCTCTCTCTCTCTCTCTCTCTCTCTCTCTCTCTCTCTCTCTCTCTCTATATATATATATATATATATATATAAATATATATATATATATATATATATATATATATATATATATATATATATATGTTCATATATATATACTGTATATATATATATATATATATATATATATATATATATATATATATATATATATATATATATATATATATATATATATATATATATATATATATATATATATATATATTTGAGGTTCAATTATATATGCCTTTATAAATAACCGTATTTGAACTTTCCCCGGATCCTAAATATTTCAATTCCCATTCCTTATCTTAAATCCTACTTTAGTTTGTCTATTTAAATGTAATTCATTTATTACGCATATATAGAATTCTATGTTATAATTCATCTACATACTTCATCGCTCTTCAGTTTTTATTTTTTATTTAGGGTTTTCATAACGTTGTTGGGAAAATAATTAATATTCCGATACTAGTGACTTTTCTGACTTTTATTAAAATTGTGGGAGAGACATATATTTTTTCGGAAAAGGGTTCCTTTTGAATGATGAAATGCGCAAACTTCGAGATTGCTTGGAATTCTGGTTCAATGTGTCACTTTATTGTTAGTAGGCTATATCAGTTACAGTCATAAACTATGTAACATTTTTAAATGGAGCTGTAGTTAGTTATTTACGACAATGATTTCCATCATAAATAATGCATGGAATTTACTAACTCTTACTTCATGCGTTTTTGACAAAAATAAAAAATAACTGTGCATAAAAATGGTACATTATGACAAAATTAGAATTTCTAATAAGATTAAAAGAACTGAAACTTGTGAAATTTAGGTGGAAATTTTGTACCACGGTAAGACATACTCTCTTGAATATAATTACAGTTCATACCTATCAAAATAGTTTCCATTTTTTCATTTGTTACTAGTGTGGTATTCCCTGTATTTCTGGCTGTCTTTTATTTTTTTTTCATATCAGTTCAATATTTGTTTAATTATAAATAAAAATACCAGCTAACATTATATTTAATACACTATCTTGGTTATATTTCATCGTCATCATAAACTAATTGTTCTCTGTAAACGCAAGGAAAAATTGACTAATAAAATCGGTATTGGCCCGAAGTGTGTTTATTATATTTTTCTTATAAAAGAAAGATCAAAGAGAATTGATTGCAACAATTGCTTGCCTTCTTTTGGAAAGTTTATTCATAAACTATTTTTATGAAAAAAGAAAAAAAAAAAAAAACGATTTTTATGCTGCGCTTTGTGTGATATTAACCCAATGAAAACTAGATCCGTGGATTGATCTCATATTTCTTCTCTATGATGATATTTCACCCCATATTCTTTAATCATTGCACTTCGCTTTCGCTATAGTTTGTTTTATTTCACCAACTTTATTTCGTTCTTCAACTAACTAACATTTTTATTCTTCCATTCTCTGCGACTCTCTGCTGATGGATTTCAGTGTACACCACTCACAGTGGCTTCATTTGTCCTCATTTAGATGTTGGAAGACATTATAACCCGTTTTTTTTTTTCTAATGAATAAACAACTTGTCTTGTAGTCTTTACATGTTCCGTATATCTTCTTTTATTTCAGACACTATTCAGTATTTCTGTGATGTTTTCCTCTCTTACTTCTCTTGATATAAACATACATAACATGACCTTGGTGCGATGAGAGGTCTCGGTTGGGTATCATATACTCGGTTTTCTAAAGAAATGTTGCTTTAATGGCAGAAACTCCGACCTTCAAGCTGCATCTACTGTAAGTGTCTTTCCTTCTAATCATACTTTGGCCCTTCAGGAATCAGACGCCAGAGCAGTTTAAACTCTCTTCTTTTGCTATGAGGGTTCATTTATATCTTTTGATAAATACATATGTAATTAATGAAAAACAGTTTATCTCTTTCTCGGATTAAGACGATTTTTTTTTCATAACTATCTCATCTACAGCGGAATAATTTCTGGTTCAATAAGAATAGAGTTAACAATATTTATTGGAAGTATAACTTTTACCCTTCTACCATCGTGATAGATCTAAACCTTGCTTTCTTAGGAAAAATACCACTCTATGGATTTGATATGTCAGAGAGCGCTAGTTTCACAGGTTCAGATGCTACTGATCCTCCAACTCTACCCATGTCACAATATTCTCAATATCCTTCTAATATACCGTGGCGTAGGTAGTGATTTTCAGTCATCAAAGACTGACAAGGCATATGCATTATTATTATTATTATTATTATTATTATTATTTGCTAAGCTACATCCCTAGTTGGAAAAGAAAGATGCTATAAGCCCAGGGGCCCCAACAGGGAAAATAGCCCAGTGAGGAAAGGAAACAAGAAAAAATAAAATATCAAGAACAGTAATAATATAAAAATAAATATTTCCTATATAAACTATTGTACCAACCGTGTGTCACACAATTGTACATAATTATTTTGTATATATTATGCTTGTATCTGCGCTCTTCCCTCGCACTAAAAAGAACCTGAATGATCATGTCTCCGGTTTTGCTCTGAACATTGTCTGTCTCTCGAACATGTTATGTCCTGTTGCCTTGAGGTTTTGTATAAAAAGAAGAGTGTTCCTTAATAAACAACTCAGTTGATTGCATCCTGCCTTTGAGTTCACAACCCTCACTCGGCACCGTCACATTGGTGACCCCGGAAGTCGACTCGCTCCCACTGCCTTCCACCCCCACCTCCCTCGCCCCTCCATCGTTGGTACTATGACGGACTCTACTTCAGTAGTTGGCGCTGCGACCGCCCCATTGAAACTTTCACCGTTCCCCAGCGGAGGGGCGTTTGCTTGGTTTCAGCGCGCAGAAGTCCAGTTTCGTATCAGGGGCGTGATTCGCTCAACCACCAAAGCAGATTATGTTCTCGCGGCGATACCCGAGGACGCCTTCCCAGAAATATCCGACTGGCTTTGTGAACAAGGAGACACCCCAATAGCGTATGACGCCCTCAAAACATACCTTCTGCAGCAGTACTCGCCGTCGCCAGCCGCCCGTATAGCAAAGCTTTTTCAGCTCTCGCAACAACCGTTGGGGGACCAAAGGGCTTCGCTTGCCCTCAGGGAAATGACCAGTATCGCTCGCCTTCAACCTGCCGCAGACGGCTCTCCTCGTGAGGGGAACCTACTTCGTGCCCTTTGGATACGCCGTTTACCCGAACCTGTACACGCTGCCGTACCCGATGTCGATAGTTTACCCATAAAGGACTTGATGACCAAAGCCGACGCCCTTATGGACAGCCACTTCAAGATCTCCATCAACGCCTCCACCCCTGACGACGAGGATGCCTATTCAACGTCAACCGAAGCTGACATGAATGCCGTAGGACATACACGCCAACCCCGTGACGTGCCGAAGCGGCGACAAAGCCACCCACCACCCACCAATCGCTCGCGCCCCAACGAACGACTTCTAGAGCCACTTACTACCTCCCATCCGCCGCAGTTTTGCTACTACCACTTCAGATTCGGGGCAACTGCGAAGAAATGTGCCAAGGATTGTCAGTGGCCAAAAAACGTGTAAGTAGGCCATCGCTTGTGGCGGTGGCCTCCCATGTTTCTAATCTTTTCTTTTTACAGGATGCAGGAACGGGCGTGCGATTTTTGGTAGACACGGGTGCTTGTCGTTCTCTTTTGCCAAGGAAACTCTTCAAGGCACGACGTAGTCTGTCTACATCTGCCGACGTCCGCTTGGTAGCTGCCAACGGATCTGCGATACCCACCTACGGTTACGAGAACCTCACATTATCGTTCGGAAACGGTAAATTCAATTGGAAGTTTCTCGTTGCTGACGTCACAATGCCAATCCTCGGTGCGGATTTCCTCTCTCATTTCCACCTTCTGGTCGATGTCGCCCACCGACGATTGGTCAACGCAGACTCGTACTTGTCGACACCTCTTCAACCCGCCCCCTCTAACCTCGCTCTCCACATCAGCGCGCCCACGGATGCCTACGCCCACCTCCTCACGTCGTACCCGGAAGTTTTCCGTCCAGAACTTCGCCAAACGCCCACGGTTCCTGCCAAGCACGGTATTTATCCCCATATCAAGACGACGGGACCCCCAGTCTTCGCAAAATTCAGACGTCTGGCACCGGAACGATTGGCAGCCGCCAAACAGACGTTCGCCGAAATGGAGGAAATGGGCTTTTGCCAAAAGGCCTCCAGCTCATGGTCGTCACCATTACATATCATTCTGAAGAAAGACGGCTCCCTCCGTCCGTGCGGGGATTACAGGCGCCTGAACATGCAAACAGAACCGGATCACTACCCCCTCCCAAACATTGCCGACGTGACCTCCTACCTGCACAAAGCGAAGGTTTTCTCTACGCTCGACCTCCTGAAGGGGTATTATCAGGTGCCTATGAACCCAGAAGACATCCCCAAGACCGCCATCACCACTCCGTTTGGTACATACACCTTCAATTACTACTGTTTTGGCCTTCGTAATGCTGGGGCAACGTTTCAACGTCTCATGGATGGCATCTTAGGGGACCTCCCTTTCTGTGTATGTTATGTGGACGACATACTTGTGTTCTCCTCCTCAAAAGAGGAACACCTCCGTCACCTGCGCATCGTGCTCGACCGCCTGCAACAAAACGGCCTTGTAGTCCGGTACGACAAGTGTACCTTTGGCGCCAACGAAGTATCGTTCTTAGGGCACCGTATCACTCCTGAAGGAGTCCATCCCCTCCCTGAGAAGGTAGCAGCCGTTCAGAACTTCCCCACGCCCTCGACCGTCAAAGCTCTGCAGGAATTCTTGGGCATGATCAACTATTATCACCGTTTTCTGCCAGCCATTGCCGCCACTCTTGCTCCCCTCTACGCCTCCCTCAAGGGCAAGCCAAAGGACCTGAGGTGGGGTCCCCTTCAAGAAGCAGTCTTCTGCAATGCAAAGAAGGCCCTACCAACTGTTGCGGCTCTCACTTTTCCTATCCCACACGCCCCTCTCCTTCTCTCCACCGATGCCAGCGACGTCGTTATTGGTGCAGTACTCGAGCAGGTGGTCAACGGCTCGCCCCACCCATTGGCCTTCTTCAGCAGAAAACTGTCCAAGGCAGAATCGGGTTATTCTACCTTCGATCGAGAATTGCTGGCGGTGCACTTGGCTGTCCGTCACTTTCGCCATTTCTTTGAAGGTACGCCCTTCGTCATTCGCACAGACCACATGCCTCTGGTGCACGCCTTCACTCGACAGTCTGACGCCTGGCCCGCCCGTCAACGCCGACATCTCTCCGCCGGGGTTGAATACAATTGCACCCTCCAATACGTCCCTGGGAAAATGAATCCCGTTGCCGATGCCCTGTCAAGAAACACGTTGGCTGCCGTTCAACTGGGATTGGATTACAACGCCCTGGCTGAAGCCCAACGACCGGATCCAGAGTATCAAGCTTGTAGGACATCCTGCACGTCCCTCCATTGGGAAGATTTTACCCTCGAAGACTCCAACACCACCCTCCTCTGTGACGTCAGTACTGGTAGACCGCGACCTTGGATTCCTGCTCCCATACGCCGACAGATGTTTGATATCATTCACGGCCTTTCACATCCCTCGTGACGTTCTACTGCACAGCTGCTGAAGGCAAAGTTCATTTGGCACGGCATTTCTAAGGATGCTAAGGATTGGGTCCGCGGCTGTACTTCTTGCCAAACTTCCAAAGTACATCGACACACGGATTCAGGAGTGGGCACCTTTCCTCAACCTCAGCGTCGTTTCGCACACATTCACGTCGACGTTGTAGGCCCCCTACCCACATCACAAGGACATCGTTACCTGTTTACCGTCATCAACCGCTCCACTCGTTGACCTGAAGCCATTCCCATGGAAACTGCAACGTCCGCCTCATGTACATCTGCCTTACTCTCTGGATGGATTTCAAGATTCGGTATCCCTGAGCATATTACTTCTGACAGGGGAACCACTTTCACCTCTCAATTGTGGACGTCATTAGCGAATCTCC
>NC_090748.1:68700669-68705669 GCF_036898095.1 Palaemon carinicauda
ATACTTTTTATATAACCAAGTAAGATTGGGCGATGGTTACTTTTAAACAATAAAACGTCAAGGAAATAAATTCATATCCGTTAAATTTGATACTCAGGAAAACCTTTGCAAATACTTTATTGAAAATTATATAAAATAAGATTATTTGAACAGCTTTTTTTAATACATTTTGAAAAAATAAAAGAATTTAATCAATTTTTATAAGGAGAAAAACAGTGACAGGTCTCTCATTTCCCTTTTCCTTCTTTGTCCTGTAACCTGTACTACACTTAAGAGATGCAACAGATGATAATGACAGTTCTGAGTTTATAAATGTAATCTACATTTATATGTACATTAAACTATTGCATTAGTGATTACTCATCTGATCCAAATATTCATTCTATATTAGAATTATAGATGGAAATTATATTAAAAGATGACGCAAACATCATTCTTACTCTCACATACACACACGCACACACACAAATACACACACACACACACATATATATATAATATATGTATATATATATATATATATATATATATATATATATATATATATATATATATATATATATATATATATATATAGATAGATAGATAGATAGATAGATAGATAGATATTCTCAATAAATAAAAACCAATTAATAGACAATGATCACAGGATGACAAAATGGAAAAGATGCAACAGATAAATGACTCTTCAGACTAGTCTGGCAATTTTGTCTGTGTAACACTGATCACGAAACGGAGTCAAAAGGCTTAAAACTTCATAAAATATCTAATAACATCTCTGTGCGTTGATCCATTCTAGCAGGACAAATAGCAGTAGTATAATAAATCCTTGGTTAGTAGCCATCCATTTTTTTTTTAGGCTGTGAAAATGGATGCTATGTTTTTCGTAGTTTCTTTTATGACAATGATATTTTGGTCTTTTGTGATGTATTTTCTTTCACAAATGCTAAGATACAATTAGGAACAGAAAAACTATAACGCCATTTAAAAACATAATTCTGGATTTTTGTGTTGTAAGATATATTCAAAAGCACAATCACTACGGATTTGGTTGGATTTCTTTCAGAATAAGACAATTATCCAGGAGGAAATCTTGCTCGAAGTTTTAACTCTGGGGAAACTGGTACTTAGAGTCACTATATTATAATTAGTTAATGAACAATAAAATCAATATTTATCTTAAGGAAGACGTGGATGATTTAATGAAATTTTGCAGTATCATTGGATGCCAGCATAATCAGGAGAAAAAATGTTGTACTGAATTGATAAATCACACGAAAAAGTGACTAGATTCCACTTTTGTATATCTAGCAATAATTTAAGAGCAAAATTCAAAGTGAAACTGAACTTTACATAGGCTGAGAAGATGGGATTATGATTGCAATTTGGTATATTCATGAGTTACAAACAGCGAATAGAATTAAAAAAGCTTTATAGGTAAGTTTCTTGTGTACAAGCTTACAGTTACGAACAACGATACCTCTCAGTTTGTGGTTTTGCGTTCTGAATTCATATTGAGCATTGAAACACTACTTAAAATTATTATAACACCCTTTCATAAAAAAGACATTTGGATTTCAGATAATATTTCTCATGTCCTTGTTATTATTAGCAAATAAGACATAATTACAATGTGATGAAATATTAAATTCAATCAAAGTTAGAAACAACACTACATCAATCAAGTAAAAGATGATTAAAGGCCAAACCTCAAAAGACAACACAACTTTTTGATAAAGAATTGAATCATTTCCAGGTGAAATTAAGGTCTGGGTTCTTTTACCTTTGAGGAATTCTGTTCTAAGAAATTGTTGTTCACCGGAACGCGACAAGAACAGACTTTTCAATTATTTTTCATTTTTTTCCATTCCCTTCCAACGCTTGTACACATGTATACACACACACACACACACACACACACACACACACACACACACATATATATATATATATATATATATATATATATATATATATATATATATACGTGTGTGTATGTATATATATATATATATATATATATATATATATATATATATATATATATATATATATATATATATATATATGTATATATATATATCGTAAATTTATCATCATTTGAACTGAGAAGTATGATGGGGGTGGCTCGGAAAAGGATTATTCAAACCTCGTGTTATGAGGGAGTCAGGCGAATGTGTATATGTCACTGAATAGATCAAGTGCGAAAGGTATTGTAATCATGGACTCACGTGAAGTAGATGAATGACGCTTTGTAAGTAGAATGTTCGACATGCAGTTGATATGACTACTGTGATGGTTTATGGAAGTATTCAGCGCACAAGCTCATCCCGGTTCATAAAATATTATTAGTAAAGAAATTATCTAATGTTTATTTCTTTTCATTTCTGTTTTTAGCCATTTTCTGTTAAGATAAAATTCCAGGTCATTCTCATATTTAGTGATTTAGGAAAATTCTTTCACTTGAAAATCTCTCGAAGTCAAAGAAATTTCGAGTCCAGGTCATTCTCATATTTTGTGATTTAGGAAAATTCTTTCACTTGAAAATCTTTCGAAGTCAAAGAAATTTCGAGTCCAGGTCATTCTCATATTTTGTGATTTAGGAAAATTCTTTCACTTGAAAATCTCTCGAAGTCAAAGAAATTTCGAGTCCAGGTCATTCTCATATTTTGTGATTTAGGAAAATTCTTTCACTTGAAAGTCTCTCGAAGTCAAAGAAATTTCGAGTCCAGGTCATTCTCATATTTTGTGATTTAGGAAAATTCTTTCACTTGAAAATCTCTCGAAGTCAAAGAAATTTCGAGTCCAGGTCATTCTCATATTTTGTGATTTAGGAAAATTCTTTCACTTGAAAATCTCTCGAAGTCAAAGAAATTTCGAGTCCAGGTCATTCTCATATTTTGTGATTTAGGAAAATTCTTTCACTTGAAAATCTCTCGAAGTCAAAGAAATTTCGAGTCCAGGTCATTCTCATATTTTGTGATTTAGGAAAATTCTTTCACTTGAAAATCTCTCGAAGTCAAAGAAATTTCGAGTCCAGGTCATTCTCATATTTTGTGATTTAGGAAAATTCTTTCACTTGAAAATCTCTCGAAGTCAAAGAAATTTCGAGTAATATGAACGACAGGATTTAGCATTTAGGATTCCTAGTAGAATGGCGGTACTGATAAATACGGCTATTTTCTAATACCGCAGCAAATTACAGAGCTTAATTGCAGATGTGTGGCTCAACACTGCGACTCGCTGCGATGTTAGAATATCCAAGAAATGGGGGAAAATCTAGGGAATGTTCTGCTGTTTCATGTTAGAGCGACCTATTGCTAGATTCCCGCTCGCTTATTCCTGTTATGGTATTTGATATCATTCTTTTTTTTATTTGAACCATATTTGAGATAGTAAGACATATGTTTTAGAGGCGAAGTATTATTAGAAAAATCGAATGACAGCTACATCAGCCGAATAAAATTCAGTTTTTGAAAATTATTTAAAGTTATGGGCATATGAGAATAAAATAAACGAAATCTGCATTAACAATTTTACATAATACAAATACATTAATTTAGTTATCGTTGAACTTATGGTTTTCCTCTTTTAAAAAAAGTATTCATATATTCCTGCAGGCTTCTATCATACCATTCTTAAATAAGAGCATACACCCATTTACAATTACCTACATATATACATACATACATACAGGCATAAATACATACATACATACATACATACATACATACATACATACATACATGCATACATACACACTAAGACATATTTCTTTCCTACCTTACCCGGTTTCTTTCCTCCTTATAAACTCTCCAATTTCTCCATTGATCCTGTATCACGGATGAGACTTTCTTCTTTGTCTTAGTTACATGTTCACAATTCTAATAAGAGTCACAATCTCGACGCAGAAACAGATAGTCTTGTTTTTTTCATCATGTATATATATAGGGAATCACATAATTATCTCTCTTCTTATGGGAAAGGACATCTCTTAGAACGTCATGTGCATATTTCGTATCTATAGATCACTTTATTACCTCTTGAATTGGTTTTGTGAAGATTAATATGATAGTTAGTACAAGTATTATTATTATTATTATTATTAGCAGTAGTAGTAGTAGTAGAAGTAGTAGTAGTAGAAGTAGTAGTAGTAGTAGTAAGAGTAGTAGTAGTAGTAGTAGCTATTATTGTGGGTTCTTTCGTAATAATTTCTAAAGACTTTTGTATTGTCTTAATCTTACTACAACTTATTTCTTCGGTGTCTTTTATCTGCTATTGATTACACACCTCTTTATATCTTGAGTCCTCTTGCGGAATGAAAACAATTTCACATAATCATAGAATGTTTAAAAGACAATGCGATGTATATTCGTGAGGGTTTGTTGCACAAAGAAATGATAAGGAAAAGTGTATGATTGGATGAGTGTGAAAATAACTTGTAATGGAATCTATATTTGTAAGAATGGGATGAATAAATGGTTGAAAATTGATAGACATGAGACCAGTATATGTGAGAAGTTAGGATTAAAAGGTAAGCAATTAGTGTTAGTTGAGTATGAAAGAAAGAGTATATAACGTTAGTGAAGATAGAACATAAATCAAATATACAGATACAGATGGGAATCAGAATAGGCTTGAAAAGAGTGTAAGTGTACCAGTATGTATGGACCATAGAAATCAATTAATAAAGCATAATCATAGACCACATTAGATATATTTGTTGATATGATGATAAAGTTAAGTTACATATAATTGGGAGATATATGTCATATCATCAAGTCACTAGGATTCAATTGGTGCTTCACCCTCTGCATATATTTTTCGACGCAATCCTTGTCAGGATGCCTCTGGGCTTCATGCTCAAGAAAGGCAATCTTTTTGTAGAGCAAAGAAGAGTTATTCTTTTCAAGCTACAGTACCGTGGATAAGAATTTCTTCTTTTTTGTTTGATATTTAGAACTGAGCTCTCTGGTGTAAAGCAAACAAATAGCATTACC
>NC_090748.1:68715669-68745669 GCF_036898095.1 Palaemon carinicauda
GGTCGATTTCTTTAGTCTGAGCGCCTTCCCTACCAGGTGGTTGCTATTTTGGTTCTAAAACATTCTCGTCTTGAACCACATCCATTCGCCCGCGAGTTCTCTCCTCTCCCTCCAATTTGACGCAACGTAGGTGGAGTCAAATGGCGGGAATTTTGATTGATCAGTTCGAAATTCCCGACATCCTCCACGCCCCAAAATAAGGAGCAATGAAACGTCGGTCAATTGGACAAGGCTGGACTCGGGGTGGGGGGAGTGACTTACTCCGAGACTCTGTTAGGCTCGCTGCGTAGCGCTCCGCAACGACTCGAATAGAGTATGCATAATGTACAACACACAGCAATGTTACCCCGGGGCAATAAACTCTTACATGTGTACATAAATTAATAATCTACATGCACCGATACAACAGCTCAAATTAGGCAATGGGCCTAGCAATTGAAATGTACTCGTGTATATTGCATACAAGAAATCAAATGGAACATCAGAAACCAGCGGTAATGTACACATACATATTACAGAATTCAAATGGCAAAGCAAGTAGGCAATGGGCCTAAAACAAACCAAAAAAATAGCAATGGAAATGCATACATGATAATTCAAATGCAAAGGCAATTAGGCAATGGGCCTAAGACAATCAGAAAATGGCAAAAATAGCAATGGAAATGCATACATGACAATTCAAATGCAAAGGCAATTAGGCAATGGGCCTAAGACAATCAGAAAATGGCAAAAAATAGCAATGGAAATGCATACATAACAATTCAAATGCAAAGGCAATTAGGCAATGGGCCTAAGACAATCAGAAAATGCAAAATATAGCAATGGAAATGCATACATAACAATTCAAATGCAAAGGCAATTAGGCAATGGGCCTAAGACAATCAGAAAATGCAAAATATAGCAATGGAAACGTATTCACACAATACCAAGTTCAAACTGCCTTTACTCACATTAATCGATACTTATATAGCGCTGCTACATACAGGCTATTACTTGATGGAGTACAAGAGGGAGGGGCTGGTTCTGTGCAACGCTCGGTCTGTACGCACGAGAGACCATCCCGTCCCCGTTCTCCACGCCCTACGCACTTCCAACTTCCGCAGATTCATGCACACCTCACAAACTCCACCCTCCCTACCTTCCAGATAGGACACTCTCCTTTTTCACTCATTGTTTACAGCTACGTTTTATATATCGTCACCTTTCAGCAGACAGTCCATCAGTTCTCGCTGCTTCGCGGCAGCCCTTCTCAATGGGCGTGCAGAACATCCTTGTGCGTTCGTCTGCTCTGATTCAGTTTCATTTTCACTTCTCTCACTAACTGCATAGTTCTCACCTTTCTCGTCGTTGTCATCCCTTCCTGTGGCTGGTTGTTGAGTTGTCGTAGCTGGTGCCATATCCTGGTCATCCCCAGACGTCTCCACTATCCCTGGCATTCCTGCTGTCGAACTGTACGCGCCCTCTTCTCCGTCATCGCCGTCGTCGTCTTCTCCTCCATTGTCATCCTCAGAGGGGGCTATTTCTAGGGGAACCAGGTGGCTGACAGCTCGCAGCGACTCGACACCCTCGAACAACACTTTAGCCGAACGCACGATTCCGTCGTCGTCAGGATACGTCTCCACGACACGTCCAAGAGTCCATGTAGCTCTTTTCTTATTCTCTTGTTTAACTAGCACGATGTCTCTGGGTTGCAGCTTGGAGGGTTCCCCGGACCGACAGTCGTGCCGGGCTCTCAAGGCACTCAAGTATTCCCTTCTCCATCGTTCTCGGAAGGCCTTCAATGAATCTGTCAGTTTCAAATAACGATCACGTAACCTCCGGGAGGTGAAGGTTGCGTTGAGATGGTCGTCCGGCAAGATTGGTGCCATGAGGTGGACTTGGTGTCCTCTTAGCAAATGGGAGGGGGTGAGGACTTCATCCTCGCGCACGTCACCGCTATACATAAGCGGCCGATTGTTCACCACTGCTTCTGCTTCTTTCACGAGGGTTAGCACGTGGGCGTCCGGCAGGTACTTCTTTCCGAGGGCTATCTGGAGGGTCCGTTTCATTACTCCTATCAAACGCTCGAAGAACCCACCTTTCCAAGGTGCACGGGGCGTCTGAAACCGCCACTTTATGCCAGTTTTTCTCAAGAACTGCTGGACTTCATCTTCTTCGTAAAGTCCCTGAAGGAGGTGGCTGGTAGCCTTGAAGGTTTGATGGTTATCGGACATGATGAGCTGTGGGGCACCATGGGTGGCACTAAACCGTCTTAGTGCTAACACGAATTCTTCTGCTTCCAAGGAGGGACAAAAGTCAAGGTACACGGCTCTGCTAGCCATGCAGGTTATGATGAGTATGTATCCTGGCCGCGTTTTGGTCAGTATGGCTGCTGTGTGGTCCACTCCGACCGCTGTGAAGGGTTTTGTGAGGGTGATCCTTTCCTTTGGCAGGGGGGGGATGTGATGGGGGCTGTTTCGTGAGAGGTTGGAAGGCTAGCTTGCATTCGGGGCATTGCCGCACGGTTCGCTTCGCAATGGAATGTAGACCCGCCACCCAACATTTCTGTCGAAAGATACCTATTAGAGTATTCACCCCACAATGCAAATGTAACTGATGTAAATAATTTAAATACATCCTGACTAAATGCCCTTTGGCTGGCAAGACAATTAACTGATCAGTTTCTTCTACGCAGGACACTCGTCCCCTGGTGCAGATGAGATTATCTACTAATACTAGATTCAATTGTCTGACAAAATTAGTAACTTCACGAGGGGGTCTGACTCCGCCCTCTAAGTAGGCATAAACGGTAGGCAAATAATGTTTTTGCTCTAATTGGACAACAATACTGAACGGATGCCGTTCTATCTTTGTAAACTTTAAAATTAGTCTGACTACTCTCAACAAGAATTGGAACCCTACTTTCCTTTTCAGGATTTCCCAAATCTCGCCGGGGGGGGGGGGGAGGGGGGGGTAGGACACATCTCCTCCCTTAACTCTTGTACCGCCGCTACTATGTGAGTTTGATGTAGTGGATCTTCCTCCTTGCAAGGAACAGGCTTTCCCGTGGTCCTGAGGAATTCTGGACCGTTCCTCCACAGGGAGTTAGCTTGCAATTGTCGAGTCGTTGCACCTCTGGATAGGATATCGGCAGGGTTCTGATGACTAGGGACATGGTTCAGACTGAAGCTACAAACCTGCTGAATAAAAACAATCTCAGCCACTCTGTTAGAAACAAACACATTTTTATGAGACCTGGCATCGGGAGATGCTACCCATGCCAACATTACCTTGCTGTCAGTCCACATTACTATTTCCCGTGGCTCGACCAGTTCCTTGAGAGTTCTTGCTAGTCTGCTGCCTAACAACAAGGCCAGTAGCTCTAGCTTGGGAATCGTCAGTTTGCTCATCCCTTTCGGAGTGATCTTCATTTTGCTTGTAATCAAACTTACCATTTGCAATCGTCCCTGGTATACGCCACTGCTCCATATGCCTTACTGCTGGCATCGGTGAACACATGGAGTTCTAAACCCCTTCGATCTTTGAAAGGTGATGTCGCTCACCGCTTTCAAATCATTCAACAATTCACTTGCCTGTTTAGCCTTTTCTTCTCCTAACACGTCATCCCAACCTACATTATCCTCCCATAGTTGTTGGAGGAAAAGTTTTCCCTTTAAAAATAATGGGCTTATCAAACCTATCGGATCGTAAATGGACAGGGAAAGTACCCTACGCTTCGTAGGCACCCATCCCTCCCCCGACTCACAGATCTTCTTACTTTCTTTCACGCACAATCTGTCCACGTCCCGGGCCCATCGCAGCCCGAGCACGTTCACACTCACAGGCTCACTCCACTGTTTCTCGCTATCGAAGGCCAAGTGATTGCTTGCCCACCCTTCCAAGGGCATACCCGCCCCTTTTAAGATGTTATTAACAGACTCATGCTCTTGCCTCATATGTTCTAAATCCTCAAATGTGGCCAGATAGTTATCGACATAAAAAGATTTTACTAAATCTGGCCGGCCTTCCTCTTTAAAATGACAATTTAATATCTGTTGTAGTAAAAATGGACTAGCTGTGATCCCGAACACCACGACTCTAAAGGCGAAGGTAAGCGCTCGACCAGCTGCCTCGCGCCACAGAAATCGTGTGTATTTGGCATCACGAGGATCTAACAAAACACGATGGAATGCTTTACTTATGTCGGCTAACATGGCATATCTGTTCAACCTAAACCTTATGATTAAGCTATATGCTACCTCTACCAAATTGGGCCCAGGTAAGAGACATTCATTCAATGACTTACAACCCTTTGACTTTGCCGAGGCATTGAACACGATTCTAAGGGGGGTGGTACGGCTGTCTTTCCTGACTCCAAAGTGCGGCATGTAATAACCTTCCACTATGGGATTTTTCACCTGAGATATAAAACCTGCTTCGATATATTTATCTATCACTCCCTGATATTGTTCAAAATATTTCCTATCCTTTCTGAATTTGGTCTGCAACGACTCTAACTGCGCCACAGCGTTACGATAATTTGTTTCTGGCCTAGCATCCGACCCGAATGGTAGGCTAACCTGATATCCCTCAGGTTTTCTCACAACGCTTTGCGATACCTTTCGCACGGCCTCGGCCTCGCGAACAGTGTATTGCTCAGATGGGGCGATGCCAACACGGTCTAAACGCCACCACTCGTCTACATCACACAGATATGGCTCGTTTGTGATTCTGCACACTCTCAACGTTCTTACTTGTTCGACCTTTTCCCCTTGGAATAGCCATTGTGGCACCTTCCCGTATGGGGACATACCATTGTGAGTCAAGAAAAGATTTATCCCATCTACTTTTTCAACCCCTATAATAAAATAGCTAAAATAATCAGCCCCTACTAATATGTGTACGTTTTTCATGGTATCTGATTGGTTTGCTGGATCGGCTAACGTGACTCCCTTGGTCAACAGATGCTGTCTGACTTTACCATAACCAGCGTTATGTATCGGGACGTCTACGCTCTCATGTGCTACTAGTTTCATACGCACGATTCTTTTCCCAATTTCAACCCTGCAACTTACTACATCGTATTGTCCGCTTATTTCCTCGGAACCAAACGGAGCTATATTTAAGGATACTCGTCCTACCACCGGTAGGCCTAATTGACGGGCAATTTTTGCTGAGATGAAGCTCCTCTGGCTTCCTGAGTCGAGGAATAGGCGGACTCGCTTACTACCTTGCCTTAGTTGGATACCTTCCATGGCTGTTGGCATGATAGTGCATGGGAGGTCCACATCAGACCTCTGCGCGATCTTTGCGCTTGTGCATGGTTTAGCCTCTACTTTAGTCTGGGGTGGTCGGGGGAAACTTTCGGGCTGCTGAGGTGTCGCATTCACTACGGGGCGGGACGTCGTTGTTTGACTATTACTATGACTAGGGATCGATTGCGGTCTACCCGCCTCGCAAATTGCAGTGTGGTGCTTAGCATTACAGTTTCTACAGGAATTTGAAACGGGACATTTATCGCTACGATTGCCTGATTTCGTACAATTAAAACAAAGACCCTTTTTCAGCAAAATGCGATGTCTAGCAGCTACGTCAGTCACTTGACGACATCCGTGAGGCGGGTGCCGTTCGCTACAAAATGGGCAGGAATTATTGTGGATGGGATGGGTTTTCGGTCTTACACTACTGTCTGGTCTTTTTTCACTCTCAAGACTGTCGCCTCTCTGCAACGCATCGTCT
This sequence comes from Palaemon carinicauda, assembly GCF_036898095.1. Taxonomy (NCBI): domain Eukaryota; kingdom Metazoa; phylum Arthropoda; class Malacostraca; order Decapoda; family Palaemonidae; genus Palaemon; species Palaemon carinicauda. The sequence continues at coordinate 68,721,388 of NC_090748.1, forward strand.
TCTAGCATTCTCACAATAAAGTCTATTGCCTCAAAAAACTCGTCCAACGTATAGTCACATTTTCTCAAATGCTCGACCACTTTGCGGTAGAGCTTTCCCTCTGACAGTTTTTGATTAATGAGGCTCATGACCATGCCCTGGCCTATGTCATTGGTACTCAGTCTTTTGATTTGTTCAATTATGATGGTCAACTCAAAACAGAACCTTTTGAGTTTTACTGGGTTTAGTGACGGCACAAAGATGTTGGCTAATTTACGGTGCAGAATCACGAGTGTCTGGTGCACGTTGCCATATTGCTTATCTAATAGGTCTAATGCTACACTATAGTTCACGGCGGTTACACTTAGAGATTTGATGATTCTAAGTAGCTCTTTGCCCAACGTCACCAATAAATAAGTAAATTTAGACACTTCGTCTAAATCCGCTTTTCGATCCACGTGGATTGTGAAGAGCTCATGGTACGATGCGTACTCTTGCACTTCCCCTTCAAACGTGGGGAGAGGCAGCGGCTTCAACCTGGGGAGGGCAACATTCCCCGTTGAAGTGCTTTTCATTTTGTCTATCCTATTATACAGTAGGGTAGAAGCGCGTGTAGCTTTACCTAATGTGTGCCTGATTCGGGCTTCAATACTAGACTCTAGTTTCACACACTGGCTTTTGTACAGCTCTCTTAGCTGGCGGACCTCTACCTGTAACTCCGTTACCAAATTCTGGTAAACAGACTCAGAGTAGGTCTCTAATAGAGCTCTTTGCGTTTCGTTTCGCTAAGTAAGTCGTTTATTAGGCCCATCGACTCCTCGATGTGCACGATCGTGGCCACCGCCATCCTAATTAACTTTACTTTACGTTTGGTGGGGGGGGGGAGTTGGCAAAGCAAGGAAAGAAAGGTAATTTTACGTTAGGAAGGGACTCAAAGAAACTGACCCACGTGGGCGATCGCACATCGGGACGTAGACGACCTTTAATTGTTACTTCTCTCCCACCCTCAAAAGCTCATATTCTAATTTAGTCCTGTCCGGCTCTGTGAAGTCCTTGCGGTCCGGTTCGAAGGACCAAATGTGGCGAAATTTCACCGGTTTACTATTTGCCCTATGTACTGGGTGGATCACAAGGCCTTGATGAGGCTAGCCTCTCAAAACCATTCAGGAATTAAGTAGAATACGGATATATTTTAACAAATTTATTATAAAAATAATCATCTAATACGAGAGAAATACAAAAAACTAACCTTTACTCGACATACAAGAGACACTTGACTTAATGATCACATGCGTCATTGAAAAAAAAACTAAGTCCGCACCGGACTCAAAATTAAGCAAAATTAATTAAATATTTAGTAAGTTACCTCGATAAACGCCTTACCGAGACCTTTTTACGTATTTTACAAAACAACACTGATTCCCTGGCACAAGGATCGATTAAATATTTACAGATACAAATTTTACACAACTCTAGCGAAACCTACATGGAAACCGACCTGGGTACACTAGGGGGGGAGAGAGAAGAATTAAGGACTTACTATGGTTGGGGACGTCGGATCAAAGAGGCAGAGCTGGCCTCTGCAACCCCCGACGTCACCTTTTCCCGCATTTTTTCCTGAACCTAAATTTCTAGATTGGATTTTTTTATCATGTTACAATAAAATGACATTATATTTCTTAATCTTAAATTACAAGTGGTCGATTTCTTTAGTCTCAGCGCCTCCCCTACCAGGCGGTTGCTGTTTTGGTTCTAAAACATTCTCGTCTTGAACCACATTCATTCGCCCGCGAGTTCTCTCCTCGCCCTCCAATTTGACGCAACGTAGGTGGAGTCAAATGGCGGGAATTTTGATTGATCAGTTCGAAATTCCCGACAACGTATATGATGAGGAATATAATGAAATGAAAACAATATTTCAGATTAGAAGTCTTCTGCAAGAAGTATCTTAACCGGAATTATAATTATTAGAGGAAAATTTTCGACTATAGTTTTGGCAAAATTGGATTAGTATTGCAGACAGGGTCCAGAATTACAAAAAAAAATAATTGGAAAAGAATACTTTATAGTGAAGCCGTATATGATGATTTGATCACATGGTAATGATATATATATATATATATATATATATATATATATATATATATATATATATATATATATATATATATATATATATATATATATATATATATATATACATATATATATATATATATATATATATATATATATATATATATATATATATATATATATATACGAGTATCAGCAAATTGCTGAAATAATAAAGAACAGATTATTTAAATTAATATGATTATTTTTCTTTCAAAAACGAAAGGTTTGCAGCAACTATTCCCCAGCTTAACTTTTCTTAGTAGCAAAATATTTTGTTTGTAAAATATCACTTAGTCCATGTCAAGTTTATATAGCTAATGATAGTTTATATTCCCATACGCGAAGAGTTCATTGATAGAAGCTATGATGAGGCCATGAAATTATCCATAAACCATTTAATTTAAAAGAACAATCAGCAGACGATAAGATATCATAAAGGATTTTTATTAAGATACCAATTATGAATCAGCTACCAATGCTGTATTTCATTTTATACTTATTTTATATGACGTAGTTGTGTATTGAGTCTGGAATGTTAAGTCACAAAGGATGAAATCTTGAAGAAGCGAACAAGAGCTGCCAACAACATCGTAAATATAGTTTTGATTATGCAAAATTTTGGCATTATTCTAAGCAGGATTTGAAATAGAATAATTACATATCAATTAGAATTTGTTTTTAAATTTGAATAAGTATTGAAAGAATTAGTAATTCATCTTTCGTAATACATCTTGGATTTCAAAAAGTTGGCTATCCTGGCAAGTAGGAAACCCCCCGTTTTCGTTGTACTCTTTTCCTTTTGAATTTGAATATACAATGATATTTACAACTCATTATTCAAATATCAGTGACAGCTTTTATGATTATGAAAATAATGACATAATCTTTCAAAACTACGCAATGCGAACGACTGTTGATAGGTTAAAGAATTGATAGAAGTAGGGAGATATTCGATGTAAAAAAACTATTGTATGTACCTTGAAAAAAATAATATATATATATATATATATATATATATATATATATATATATATATATATATATATATGTGTATATATATATATATATATATATATATATATATATATATATATATATATATATATATATATATATATGTGTATATATATATATATATATATATATATATATATATATATATATATATATATATATATATATATATATATATATATATATATATATATGTGTATATATATATATATATATATGTATATATAAATATAATCTATATATATATATATATATATATATATATATATATATATATATATATATATATATATATATATATATATATTAGCATGATTAAAATGGATTGATGTTATTCAGATAGTAAAGCTCAATCATGAAATGCTTCTATGCTTTATCTAAAAGTTTAAAGGAAGTTCTAGGCCTGAACTCTGGTGTTACTGGTGAGGGTGGATTCCATACGGAAGAGTTTCCAGGAAGTCTACCATAAACATTAGAAGATTCATCTCTTGTAAGATTAAATTGATATATCTTTATTGAATAACATTTTGTATTTGGATATGGGATTATAATTACAAATTGTTTGTTTATGATGGTGCAAATCATCTAAAGTTTATGTTGGACATCCTGGAATCTCCTCCGCATGGACTCCACCCTCACCAGTAACACCAGAACTGAGGTCTAAAATTTATTTTAAGCTTTTAAATAAACCTAAAAATCATCCATGATTATGCTTTAGTATTTGAAGATTATTAATTTTTTTTATAATACGGAAATATAGTTTTCTGGAAAATTTTCTATTGTTTTGTGGAAGGTCGGATATACAATTGTTTTGTCATCGTATATCTCCCTACTTCTATCAATTCTTTCACCTATGAACAGTTGCTCGTATTGCATATTTTTTTTGACAAATTATGACAATATTTTTATAATCATAAAACCTGTTAGTAATATTCTGAATAATGAAACTTAAGTTTTATCAAGTAGCCCAATTTAAGGGAAAAATGGTAAGTCCAAAACGGGAGGTTACTTGCGCACCAGGAAAGCCAATATTATGAAATCCAAGATGTATTACGAAATATATATATTAGTAATGCTTATAGTACTTATCAAAATTGAATTCAATTACCTAAAAGAGCCAAAGGTCAATTCCACAAATAACATAACAAACCCGTATATGAATACCTCATATTAAAGTTTAATGTAGAAACCCTTCAAATATTAGATCATTGATATATTATGTATTTCAATTGTCAAAAATTATAGAACTCAGGCAATAAAAATACTTAAAATCTTTTAACGTAGCCAAACACTCAAAATGAAATGAATCCTTAAATACTGATTTACCAAGGACCTTTTCTTAACACTTATTAGAAAAAGGAATCTAAAGCATTTTAAACTTATCATATGCATAATTATAAATCCAAATATTCTAAATGAAATTCATATCTATTTTGATAATTAGTAGGAAATATAATCTTTTAAGTTCTCATATTTCAATCGTTTTATTCATTGTTGTTTTTTTTTTTTTTCCACTGATTGAGAATTTAGGCTAAGGTGGTCAGACACTTTATTTGATATATATATATATATATATATATATATATATATATATATATATATATATATATATATATATATATATATATATATATATGTATATATATATATATATATATATATATATATATATATATATATATATATATATATATATATATATACTGTATATGTATATTTATATATATACATATATAATATATATATATATATACACATATATACTGTATATGTATATTTATATATATACATATATAATATATATATATATATATATATATATATATATATATATATATATATATATATATATATATGTATATATATATATATATATGTATGTATATATATATTATATATGTATATATATAAATATACATATACAGTATATATGTGTATATATATATATATATATATATATATATATATATATATATATATATATATATATATTATATATGTATATTTATATATATACATATATAATATATATATATATACACATATATACTGTATATGTATATTTATATATATACATATATAATATATATATATATATATATATGTATATATATATATATATATATATATATATATATATATATATATATATATGTATGTATATATATATATATAAATATATATACATATATATATATATATATATATATATATATATATATATATATATATATATATATATATATATATATATATATATATATATATTTACATATATATACATATACATATATATGTATATATATAGATATTTATTTATATATATATACATATATATGTATATATATATGTATACATACATATATATATATATATATATATATATATATATATATATATATATATATATATATATATATATATATATAGGTACATTTTTATAAACGGTTTATTTAAAATTATAGATCCCAATAAAAGAGAATAAATATTCTTTTATATATATATTTTTGGGCTTAGGCCATGTCGTCCTGATGGAAGTTCCTTCATTAGTAGCTTCCTAGGTATATTTGACTACAGTGATATATCCCAGAGAATTTACCAAAGGTATCCAGAATTCTAACTCCTGGAGCGAATATCCCTTAAAATTTAAAAAGGGATATCGCGTAATACCAGAGGACGTATTCTTGACACGTCTCATAGCTATCTACACCCCTAATAGCGCTTTCGCTTCGAGGGGAAAAGTGGCAAGAGTATAGGAGAGTCGTTAAAAAGCCGACGCTCCTACCATGCTGTAAATAGTGCGCCAAATCGCCACAGCGCGGCACCACCAAGCCATTCTTTCTGCCGTAGCTTTGTTGACCGGTGTTATCCCGTGTTATCTCTTGCTATTTTTGAGTTTATTTGTCGCTATGATGTCTTCACCAGCCTTATCTGCTTCTGGAAAGTTAAATAATATCTTTGAATTGTGTAAATGTAAGCTCTTGCCAGTTTTGCTCTTCGATTGAGATCGTAATTAACGTAACAAGAGCTGTTGCCAGCCAGATGGCGTCATGGACGTGGTCGTTTTTTCTTGTACATCTAGTTAGCCAGAACGACTTTCCAGGCATTATTTGATTTAATAACTTTAGGTATTTAGAAATTTAGCTAGGGATTTTTATATTATGTCATTGTTGTCGTGGTTTTGGCTATTTATGATCGAGCCTCACGAGTGCTAGGCTTCCTAGCCTAGACACCTACACACTTCATGCATGATATAACCTTCCTGGTAAAGTTTTATTGAAGCTCAGGCAATATTTTATACAATTAAGATATTACTGCATAAAATTTTCCTCTTCCAAGATAGTATACAAGAGAGTTTCGGTGAACGATTCTTAATGCTCCTAGCCTAGGGGCTTTAGTATACTTTCATGCATGTCCCCATTGCTCTTGTATTGTCTTTTAAGGGGAGACTGACACCTCCTATACCTTTTAAGTCGATACTAATCTCCTGGCGAGATTTAAGAGCAATCCCCCTTCCCTCTGATTAGCCTAGGCTATCCTCAGTTAGCTTTGCTGTGAACTGAGTTCTGGCGAAGTTTTACTAGGGTGTTTCGTTTCTTTCTCTTAACCACTGAGTCGGTTTTTGAGCTTAGAACGGGACATCAGAGTAATAAGTCTGTGTTAGGCATCTTACTGTCTTGGTGAAATGATTTCCCAAGTCAGGTTAAGTTGTCTTTATAGGAGGCTAGACCTCCCTAGACCATACGTGGAGGTTTTGTATGATAGTTCCTCCTTCCTTGGTCTAGCAGACACTTAGACCGAAGAAATGATTTCTTCATTGCCTAAGATCTCTGGTATGAGATTCTGTTCTCCTGCGAGATTGTGTCCTGTGTGCCGCTTTCTCACTTGACTAACCCAACCTGGGGAAATGATTTCCCCTACTTGAGGTTACTTTATGAGATCAGAATCCTTCAACTTAGGTAGTGCCTTCGGTATTAGCTTACTTATAGGACCCTTACCCCCTCCCTGGCCGTCATTCTACATTTGACCCTATGGGTAATCTGAAGAATTGGCCTGAGGTTCCCTGTCTGCCGCCGGCTGAGCCGGCTGCCGGCAGGTACCCTCATATTCTTTAGAGTGTTCTTCAGTCCTCCCTTGGACTGCCTTCCATTGCCCATATGGATGGGATATGGTTGGGTGGAAGCCCGAATATAATTCCCCCTTCCACTTGAACCCTCATTCTGGATGTAGGCCGGCAAGGCTGAGCCTTTGCCTTCCTCCATCCTCTCTTTTTCTCTGCCTTTCCTTATACGGCGGCGGCCAGGTTGGTTGTCTGTCGGCTGGCAGTTGCTCTGCCGCCACTTGCCGTGGGTGTCGCTGATCAACGACCCAACGGCAGTAGACATACTATGACCGGCTGCCGGCAACTAAGTTGTCGGCTGGCAGCCGGCCACCCAAAGTCTAGACATTTGTCGCCGGCTGCCGCCGGGTCCTACTTGATAGAGGGATCCTTCGGCTGCTGGCCGGCAGAGCCGCTGCTGGCGACCTGCCGCCCATTACTCTAAAGACAGTAACTGCCTTTAATAGCCCAGAATAGGCCGGCATATGCCGGCAGGCCCGGCAGGACTGGCGGCATGCCGCCGACAGTCAGTGCTGTAGCCCAAAAGTTTTTTCCAACCTACAAGGTGCTTCATGGGCAGCCTATTGTGAGACCATCACATATAAGAGAGCGATTCTCTCTACCATTTAATGGTTATCAACCATTATTTTAATCCCCAATATTGAACTTAGAAGATTGTGTTAAGAAGACACTTTATATCAAAGGATATTATCTTCCCCTAAAATTCGTTAAGAAATTAGTGTTCAATATCGGAGGAGGTCATATCAATGGGCTGGACAGGAAACACAAGTAGGTGTCTTTCCTATTTTCTAGCTTACTCTATCCAAGCTAATATTGTTAAAAATATGTATGCTGAAATCTGAGAATTTCACCGAATACTTACGCTATATGCTTTTCTTTCTTTACAGGAGGAGCATCCCGAGTACGGGAACAACTTTTGTAGGGTCCGTAGTAAGAACTTCTACGGCCATGACGTGTGCTGGACCCATGCTCGCTGCGCAGTCACCAAGGGGGCTCTCAAGTACTGGGACCCACAGGTATGTACCGTTTGTGATAAACTGGTGAAAGAGGGTTTTGATGACCAAAAGTCTACTGAGTCAAGGGATGCAGCAAGGGAGACGCTGCAAAAATGGGTCAGGGGTTTTCAGAAGAACACCTCTGGCCCATACCTTCCTAATGAGAGGATGAGGGCTTGTCTTTTCCCTAGGGCATCTTTGGATGCAATTATTCCCCAGGCTCAACCTGAGATTCCCCTAGTTCAGATTCCGGTAAAACCTGACGTATCGGACGCCTTGCAGGGCATCCAATTGGAGGACAACATGTCTGTTGTCTCGGAGGAGACTGAGAACAATCTCCTAGTGGAGGAACTGGATCAGGGGAATGACGTACCTCCTGAGGCTGAAGTCGAAAAAACCGAAACGATTTCGGTATCATCAGCCGCTGTGACTGAGCCGGTGCCTTCGACTTCTTCCACTGCACCCCACTTAGATTCCATCACAAGTATGTTGCACTCGCTGCTGTCTATGGTGCGGGACATTCAGAAGAAATCGTCCGAGAAAGAAGCTTCTCTTTGGACGGAAATGCATCAGCTGGTTGCAACACGCTTAGCCCCGAAGAAGCTAAACGTCAAGGATCTCCCCGCTTTCTCTGACGTCAACCCCTGGAGATACGCAGAGCATATGCTAATGTCAGGGGGAAGATCTTCCTCTCGGAAAAACTGGGCACTGTCCCAGTAGATGAAATTGAGTTTTGGCCCAGCAAAGGGACCTATCCGGATTGCTATGTCCATCTGAGGACGGAACCTGCATCCAAAGAGGAGACAGAGCCGAAGGAGACGATTGTCCTCGAACTCTCTAAGGCCCAGGCCTTATATACAACCACCTTGAAGGAGAGGGCCTTTACTAGCTCCAAGGTGCCGGCTCTCAGCAAAAAGTTCCCGTCCTTTATTGCTGACCCCAAACGGGCCTTCCCCTTTATGGACAAAGGGTTTAAGGCAGCCTTAAAGGCAGTCGAGGCAGGGAAACCTTGCCCTACACTGGAAGAGTGTAGACCCTTTTCCCTCGCCTTTCCATCAGACGATGCAGACTGGAAGGATGTCCACAACACCTTCACAGTCGGGAAGCTGGAGGCAGATATTGCCGGACGACAGTTCGGCGAAAACCTCCCGAAGTTGTCAGACTTTCACCTGCGCAGGGAACAGGAGACAAAAGAACGTCTTGCTGCTTCCATGTCTCTGCAGACTGGCCTAGAGACTATGGCAAGCATCCCGGACACCCCAGACATGTACATGGTCTTCGCCAAATCTCATTTGGCGACAGTCACCAAGGACCTGTACAATTTTATTAAAGCCCGAAGGGCTTGTAGAGAGTTCGTGTTCGCCTCGGCTGCGGTGAGGCACGAACCAAGGAAGCTGATAGCCTCCAATATGTGGGGAAAAGACCTCTTCCCAAGCGAAGTGGTCAAAGAGGTCGTGGACAAACCCGCAACGGAGAGCAGGAATCTCCTTCCAAGTGGGGCTTGTCCTCTAAAAGAAAATATTCAGCTGATGAGGGTCCCCAGCCGAAGAATAAATCGAAAAGACTAAGAGTGCCCTCTTGGCCAAAACAACAGCAACAGCTTCCCATGGCCACGGTTCCCCAGACGGTGGCACAACCAACCACCACCTTCCAACTGGTGCCCTAAACGCTGGCGACCCAATCGCCTGTGTTCACCCCAGTCTTCAAAAGGCAGTCAACAACCTCTAGGCCGGAGTCTCGAGGTTCCTTTCGAGGATCATCTAGACGCTCCTTCAGAAGTAGGGGCAACAAAGGTGGACGTGGCCAAGGAGGTAAATCCTCCAACCAGCAGTCAAAGTGAGATGCTACCGGTAGGAGGGAGACTCCTGAACAAAAGAGTTATAAGGAAGGCGAAGTCCATCAGATTCCAAGGAAGGCTATTATGTGTTCCGAAGAAGGACTCGGAAAAGCTCAGAGTCATTCTGGACTTATCACCACTCAACAAGTTCAGAGTGAACTACAAGCTCAAAATGCTGACGCTTCAACACATAAGGACCCTTTTGCCCAAACGGGAATACACAGTCTCCATAGACATGACGGATGCGTACTGGCACGTTCCAATCAGCCATCAAGTTTCCCCCTACCTAGGATTCAAACTACAGAAAAGAAAGTACGTTTTCAGAGCCATGCCCTTCGGTCTAAACATAGCTCCAAGGATATTCATCAAGCTTGTGAATGCAGTCATTCATCAACTACGCCTAAAGAGAATTCAGGTGGTAGCCTACCTGGACGACTGGGTGGTGTGGGCAGCATCCGAGGAAGAGTGCATGCAAGCCTCCAAGGAAGTGATCCAGTTCCTGGAACACTTAAGATTCAAGATCAACTTGAAAAAGTCTCGACTATCTCCAGCTCAAAAGTTCCAGTGGCTGAGCGTCCACTGGGACTTGCAATCACACTGCCTTTCCATTCCATCAAAGAAGAGGAAAGAGATAGCAGGATCTGTCAAAAGACTCCTTCAGTCCGCCAGGATATCAAGAAGGCAACAGGAAAGAGTGTTGGGGTCACTCCAGTTTTCCTCAGTGACAGATCCAGTATTGAGAGCACAATTAAAAGATGCACCAGGAGTTTGGAGAAAATACGCATCAAACACTCGAAGAGATCTACAAAGACCAATACCAAATCGTCTGCGATCACTACTCAAGCCATGGTCGGAGGCCAAGAACCTAAAGAGCAAGGTACCTTTGCAACCACCTCCACCGTCAGTCACCGTTCACACAGATGCCTCAAAAGAGGGGTGGGGAGGTCACTCTCATCATTGGATAGTCCAAGGAACCTGATCTCTCCTCTTCAAGACCTTCCACATCAATTTTCTGGAAGCCATGACAGTTTTTCTCTCTCTGAAGAAACTGAAACTTCGCTGCTCAATCCACATCCGTCTGGCTCTAGACAGCAAAGTTGTAATGAGATGCCTAAACCCTCAAGGCTCGGGATCGCCTCACATAAATCAAGTGATACTGGCCATCCTCCGACTAGCGGAGAAATAGAGATGGTACTTGTCAGCAGTCCACCTTTAAGGGTTCTGCAATGTGACAGCGGAGGCTCTATCTAGGATCAACCCGTTAGAGTCAGAATGGTTCTTAGACGCAATGAGCGACAACAAGAAGCCACCCCGGTACGTAGCCCCGTACGAGGATCCTCTAGCGGAAGCGATGGATGCAATGTCTATAGATTGGAACAGATGGTCCAAGATCTACCTATTCCCTCCAACCAACCTTCTGCTGAAAGTCTTTGACAAACTGAGATCCTTTCAAGGGACAGCAGCAATAGTGGCCCACAAGTGACCAGACAGTGTTTGGTTCCCTCTGGTAACGGAACTACGCCTGAAGATGATCCGGTTGCCGGACCCAGTTCTGACTCAACAAGTGCAGAAATTGACTGTCTCAGCTTTATCAGAGAAATCCAGAACATTCATCTCATGATTTTCTCGCCTTAGCGGTTAAGAAATGGTTCGGGATTTCTAGGGACAGTATTAACTTCTTAGAAGAATACAAGTCAAAGTCAACAAGAAGACAATATGAGTCTTCCTGGAAGAAATGGGTGGCCTTTGTCAAGGCGAAGAAACCTAAGGAGATTTCTACGGATTTCTGTTTGTCCTTATCCATCCATCTTCATGAACAAGGTTTAGCAGCCAATACGATTACTACATGTAAATCTTCCCTAGCCAGACCAATGCTTTACGCCTTCCAGGTAGACTTTTCTAATGAAATCTTCAACAAGAATCCTAAAGCCTGCGCTAAACTTCGGCCCGCAGCTCCTCCAAAGCCCATTTCATGGTCTTTGGATAAAGTTCTTCACTTAGCATCAACTCTGAACAATGAAGATTGCTCGCTGAAAGACTTGACTCAAAAGGTGATATTCTTATTTGCACTAGCCTCAGAAGCCAGAGTTAGCGAAATAGTGGCCCTCTCGAGGGATGATGGCCACATTCAGTTCACAGACTGCGGAGAACTGAACCTCTTTCCGGACCCGACGTTTCTTGCCAAGAACGAGCTGCCCACTAAGAGATAGGGTCCCTGGAGAATCTGCCCTCTGAAGGAAGAAGCATCCCTCTGCCTAGTGGAATGCCTAAAGGTCTATCTTCGTAGAACTTCAGACTTTAAGGGAGGTCAGCTTTTCAGGGGAGAGACTTCTGGTTCAACGTTATCCATCCTTGAAACAGATAAGGGCGAAAATCACCTATTTTATACGTAGAGCGGATCCAGACAGTACACCCGCAGGTCATGATCCTAGAAAAGTTGCCTCGTCTCTGAATTTCTTTCACACGATGTCGTTTGAAAGCCTTCGTGCTTATACTGGATGGAAGTCCTCCAGAGTATTCTTCAAACACTACGCGAAGCAATTACAGGAAATAAAATTTCATGTAGTGGCGGCAGGCAGTGTAATAAAACCTGCCGCTTGATTACTGCGAAGAACAGTACACTATTTGGGACTTTTAGTGAAGGGTGTACATGATAGACTCTCAAGGCATATCATGTTGAGTAGTCTGTTTAGTGATGACACTATAGACTGTTCTATCTACACAGGTGACATTAAGCATAATAGACTAACACAAGTGCCAGGCATACTTATATGCACAGTGTTCCTAGTAACAACAGAATACATAGTGAAATTTTTATATTTCCCATAGAGTGGCTGGTGTTTCCCTTTCAGGTGAAACTTATTTTATTTCTGTTGCTTTTATGCAGAATTGTTCAGCGTAATATGTAATTGAATACAACTATGATTTCTATTTTTATTGTAATAAACAATAGAAGGAATCTTTGCGTCTCTTTCGCCTCAAATATTCTAGATTAAGAATAAAGTCAGAGCATCCTTGATTCTATTAATATTCAAGAAAATATTGGGAACTAAGGTTACTACTGTTCCAAGCAAACAGGTAAGAACTGATTGCACTAAACTGTTCATCTTACTGATTTAAGGTTTCCTACACGTATATAAACCTGTCTGTCTCTTTAACAACCAGACTCGGGAGGTATCAGTAACCTACACAGATCAATACCATCTAAGTACAAACTATGCTTTACGTATATGATGACACTAATATACAAACTGTTTGCTAGATTGTTCCTTGAACTCACAATCCTCGGGTTTTTTCCTAGTCTACCCAGAGTCTTCCCTGTAGGGGGCAGGAAGCACTGACATATTTTATGATCAGTTGATTGATGTATAACGGTAACATCAAGTGTCTCTAGGTCCAGAAGACCAAAAAGGAAAAATTTTTCTCAATATAAACGGCACTATTGAAAATCCACAGATACATTAATGCTCTGGTAAACTTCCATGAAGACGACATGGCCTAAGCCTAGAAAAAGGATTTTGAGCGAAGCGAAAAATCTATTTTTGGGTGAGGTAGCCATGTCGTCCTGATGGACCCACCCTCTTTTTGACAAAAGGATAATGAATCCCTCCTTATGGTACTGTATCTGTAACACCTACAAATCTACAAAGAATGGCTTGGTGGCGCTGCTCTGTGGCGATTTGGCGCACTATTTACAGTACGGTAGGAGCGTCGCCTTTTTAACGACTCTCCTATATTCTTGCCACTTTTCCCCTCGAAGGGAAAGCGCTAATAGGGGTGTAGATAGCTATGAGACGTGTCAAGAATACGTTCTCTGATATTACGCGATATCCCTTTTTAAATTTCAAGGGATATTCACTCCAGGAGTTAAAATTTTGGATACCTTTGGTAAATTCTCTGGGATATATCACTGTAGTCAAATATACCTAGGAAGCTACTAATGAAGGAACTTCCATCAGGACGACATGGCTACCTCACCCAAAAATAGATTTTTCGCTTCGCTCAAAATCTGTTTTATATATATATATATATATATATATATATATATATATATATATATATATATATATATATATATATATATATATATATATATATATATATATTATTTATCTGACTTTAAATTATACAATATTCTTTTGTCCGTGGTATACCTGATAATTATCCTATTGTCCAAAGGTTGAAGGCCACTGGGTTAGATGAATTTACAATGTGAATGGGGCCACCCATTCTGGACTATAGTGCAATCAAACAGACTCAGTCTTCGATTATTTCTTATGTTTTTTCTATTGTTAGAGAGTTTTCATAATCATCTTTTTGGGGTTGGGGGATTGGGGTGGCGAGCTGTTTGGAAATATGAAAAAATATCCAATCAAAAAAATATAAAAATAGATTTCAGTACAAAAGTTATTATTCTTAATACGAATCCATTTTCGTAATCCTTACTGCTATCCATTCATTATCTTTAAATGCAAGTCTTGTTTCCAATCGGGAATATATTCCTGGTTACAGCCAATTTCAAAATTGTCAGGAAAGTATTTATCTATTACATTAAGCTGAACTGAAGGTCCTTCGCTCCTACGATTTTCGATGTATCTAGATCCCTTCTTGTTTATGCCATCATTCATTATTCCATTAATTATTCATTTCTCGAGCTCTATCCTCAAAAGCTGTTCTGATGAAATATCTGGTTGGACAAGATATAATGGACAGATTGGCTAAAAATTGCATTAGCACGCATTAAATTACACCCCTTTGAGTAATAAAGCGACATATGAAGAACTTCTTTTTCACACACAATTTATGTAATCACCAAAAGCAGTGAATGTATTAGATTCTTTTTATATAACGGGTACATACAGAGATTACTGAGTGATTTATTGTCCCGATGGTAAAGATGTTGTTTCTCTGTTTAAAACATGAAACATTTTCCCGGTTATCACCACTAACAAACTACTGAACTGCCATTTTTAAGTGACTAATATCCACTTGGTAAGGGTAGAAAAAATTCTTTAGGTATGGTAAACAGCTCTTCTAGGAGAGGGGTAGTGTCATAGACTCTGTACCAATGTCTTCCACTGTCTTGGGTTCGAGTTCTGTTGCTTTAGACACACTATCATATCTGTCATCTCATTTCATTTCCTCACTGGTGCCCTTGGGCTTATAGCTTCCTGGTTTTCCAACTAGGGTTGCGGCTCAGCTAGTTATAATGAGAATAATATATAATCAGAAATGGTCGTCTTTTTAAGGAAATGTTCATTCAAATTTTTATGTGAACTTTATCTTGAAAAATAGATTTAAAAATCAAAGTTACCAATTGAATACAGTGAATTGTATTCGAAAGAATATATTTCGTCATGAATTTTATGGAGAAAATGAATCACAGAGAATGCAGCATCTCTCTCTCTCTCTCTCTCTCTCTCTCTCTCTCTCTCTCTCTCTCTCTCTCTCTCTCTCTCTCTCTTCTTAAACTTACACTTTGGAATATCTTTTGAATGCAATCACTGAAACATTCAATCAATCTCACCCGATTATTTTATTTCAGTTCCTTCCAACATTTCCATATAATATTTTTGACGACGACCACTTGGGTGATAAAGTATGGATTATGAGATTTCAGGAGAAATTCATCTTCTTCTAAGGAAGAAAAATATAAAGAAAGACGATGAGTCTGTAAAAAAGACAATCAAGTTTTACTACCCTTTTGTTATTTTATCCTGAGATATTGTCTTATTATTCTGAAAATTTATATAGATTTGAATTTGAAACTGCTTCAAAGGAACATTTACTCACAATTGAGCACAAACACACATACACACACACACCCACACACACACACACACACACACACACACAGAGAGAGAGAGAGAGAGAGAGAGAGAGAGAGAGAGAGAGAGAGAGAGAGAGAGAGAGAGATGCGCAATGAATAAAAATTTTTGGTAGTGATTCAGATTTACTTCATTTAAGAATGATGAATTTACCTTTCATAGACAAGTAATGGTTTGTAATATAATAATATCTTGCAATCCATGCCAGGTGTAAAATAATACACAAACCGGATAAAAATGTCAACCAGATCAGAAAGTTTGACTCTTGAGGGAGAAAGACTCTCAGCAAATAGCTTCTTTTGACTACCCTATGAAGTTAGTTTATATTTTTTTTGTGCAGATTTATACCATTCTGAATATAGAATGTACTATCTTATCATAGTACCTTAGATATAGATATAATGTCACAATGAGTAAATGGACTTTAGTAAAATGAAAATCCTAGAAGTGTCCGTAAAGAATAATAAAGTTTATGAAATACGTACGATTTTTTCGTGTCTCTCAAAATGACGATGTAACTAATTTAAACACACACACACACGCACACACACACACACACACACACACACACACATATATATATATATATATATATATATATATATATATATATATATATATATATATTCTTACGAAGCTGGTCTAGTGTAGAGTAAATACAAGTTTATTCATGATTTTATTTATGTTTCATTTTTCCATTGAAGAAATGATAGGCAGCCCGTAAAATGAGCTCCTCTCATGTAAATGTAAGTATTTTATGTAAGAGTTTTGTCGTAAATTTCATTGTATTCTTTATTCAAGTTAGTATATGTAAATTTATGTTATCTTTAAAAATTAACTTTTTATTTCACGTGTGTTTGTTACAATGTCTTACGTAAGCTATTTGAGAGTGTTGTGGAATTCGTGTGAGATATGAACAAGGGCTTAGGTAATGCTCTTTTATATTTTATGAGATATTGCATCATGTTTGAGAGAGAATACTCAGTTACATGTGCTTTGGAAAATTCTCTACCACGCACTTTGGAAAATTCGTGAAGGCCTAGTGGTAGGATGTCATCTTTTTTTTCTTTTCGGGTACAAAGGGTGGGTGGAGCTAGCTGACTGAGAGAGCTGTTTGGCGTGGGGTGGGTAGTGTTCGGGAGAGCTATACTTGGCAACTCAGGCACCTTGCTTGGCCCCCATGCTTCCAGACCACAGTCTGGGAAGTTTCTGGTAGCAGTTAGATTTCTGATAAGAGGTTACAGAAAGGTTACAGATAGAGATAGAGATTACCAGCCTTAAGATTGTCATCTCCTCATGTCTCTCACTCTCGCACTCAACCCAGTGTATTGTTTTTGAAAGTGTTCAGTACGTTTAGTGTGTTCTCTCTTAAGTGACTCTGTGCCCAAAAGCAAATCGTGTTTCGAAAAGATATGTAAGACGAAATGGTGATTTTGAATTCATAGTATTAGGGCGAGTGTTGGAATTGAGTAAAGTTTTGTAAGCAGCCTCAGGAAGGTTAGATTTTGCATCGTGCTATGTTTATCTATTTTCATCAAGTATCTAACTTGAATATTGTAATATTCAGATTTAATTTCAAGCCTTTGTATAATTCACATTGCATTATTTATTTTGTCTTAGTCTAAGGTTTATTCAGATTTAAGTTCAAATCTAGTTATTATATAATTTTCTGATTGTATCATTTTTGTCTTAATCTAAGTTTTGTTCAGACTTAATAATTCAAATGATATATTTTGTTATTATGTAAATTCTTCTCAAAGTGTTGTAACTTATGTAAGATATATTTATTTTTGTTAAGAGTGTATTATTCCAATCACCATCGTTTAGAATCAGATTCCACTCGTATCCTGTTAAGAACCACGGTAAGTTTTAAATAATACTTAAGAGTAATTACCCAGTATAATTTTGACTGTACTTAAGAGACCTTTGGATATTCATTGCTTTATATATTGCTGTCTGGGAGTTATTTAACTGTCTCAGAACATGTGTATTGATTTCATAAAGTGTAACAGTTTTTATGTAAAAGCAAACACGTAAATTTAGAATTCGAGAGGTTGATTAACTTGTCAGTCGTAGTATATCTAATATTATACGTTTGGTTCCCAGTCACAAGCCGTAGTATAATATATTTTAGTGCCTAGATCAAGGGACCATAATCGTATAATGATAATATTGAATATATATATATATATATATATATATATATATATATATATATATATATATATATATATATATATATATATATATATATATATATATTTATATATATGTATATACAGTATATATATACACACACACACATATATATATATATATATATATATGTATATATATGTATATATATATATATATATATATATATATATATATATATATATATATACATATATATATATATATATATATATATGTATATATATATATATATATATATATATATATATATATATATATATATATATATATATATATATATATATATATATATATATATATGTGTGTGTGTGTGTGTGTGTGTGTGTGTGTGTGCGTGCGCATCTTTGTATCTATAGAAATATTTACATATACAGTTTATATAGTTCTAGTGTACTGCACGTGTTTCATACAGGCTTGTACACTGACGTTATTGCTTTTTTTCTCTTGCTCTCTCTCACACTGATAATAGAAACCTATATAAGCTTCTATCTCATGTCTTATACTGTTTTATTTTATGTCATTTTTGCTCTCAAGAATGTCTTGTTGAATAAACCTCACTTGCATTCATCTTATTTCTCTATTACTATGAGATACAGGGCCTCTGTAACACGGTTTTTTCGCAATAATTTTTTATCTATGAATTTCATAAATATAACGCTTCTTCAGAATGCACATTATATCTACACATAAATTTTGACTATATTCTGCATTACGTAAGTTGAATAAATTTGGTACTTATAATGAAAAAGTGACGTTTTTTGAAGACGGGCCAACTTACTCAGAGAAAAGGTTTCGAACGCACTCGTTACATAACTTATGACGGCATTTCTTCCATCTTTCTCCATCGGTGATTGGCTATACGTAATGAAGGCTATACCTCTGCCAACAATGACACAAAAGTTTAGATAAAAGCAAAGCAGTACACCTTTATGAACTCTGAAACCTCTCCACTGATAATTGTCATAATGAACAAACCAACAAAATATGTTAATAAATACAAAAACACTTCGATTATTAGTCTAACTCCCAAAATAAGTTTCCTAAGAAATTACAGTCTACTTTATAGGTCACAATCAGATTGACAAGGTGTAGAGAATAGTTGGTAATTTTCAAAAACGTAGTAGACAAGCTTGATTTGATAACTGCTATATCCAATTTCAAGCAATTTCTATTTATTGTCTATCTACCTACCTATTTACTGTAAGAAAAAAAAAAAATAGCCGGTACCGTATTTTGGCTTTAAACCTTCACCAAGAATGATGACTTCATGAGGCTCCTCCCACTTTGGCCGCGTTACAATTCAGGATAACACTGAAGGCTATCATGGGCATTGTTGGGTCAGAAAATTTAAATTCTGGCTATAAAAACTCATTTCTCGAGTAGTTGTAAGAAGTGCTAAATGATCCTCAAGGATCCCAGCAGTTGGCCTAAACGTTTAATTATGTATACTACTGTTGCGGCAGTACTGCTACAGTTGTATTACTACGCTAGCACAGATACCCCACCCACATTTATGTATCGTTCCGCCATTCATAAGTCTTTGTAGTGTTTTTTCACTGTGCAATAAGCCATGGCGTCCTCAGAAATTAAGTTTAACATTAGATGATAGGTTATTTCATTAAGCTGTCAAACTATGGCAACTGGGTATGTTATTGCCGATGTTGAAGCTAAAGAGTATGGTATCATTCCTTCATTGCATTATCATCTTTACTACTATTTGTTTTGCTACACGTAGTAATTATTTTAAAGGATAAATGAATTATGTTCGCTTTACTTCTACAAATTCCCATTAGATGTACAAATAAAACTCCTAAAACTATTCATGATTTATTTACAAAATGCAGTCATGCCCAAAACATAGCCAACACGGTCGTACGGCCTAAGAAGAAAAAATATTATATTGGATGATCCGTTGGTCTGCTGGAGAGTTTAGCACAAAATTCTTATCTTAACAAAAATAGTCATATAAAGACTGTTTACATACAATCTCTCTCTTTCTCTCTCTCTTTGTGGCATAGTGAATAGTTAATGGAAATGTTCAAAAGCCTGAATGACATTACAAGTATTATAACCATGTTACGCTACATACATATCAGACCATAAACATTGGATTTAAACTAGAAACTGAATAATTACCTATTCAGGCTATAGTAAATATGGCCACGGGCTCTCTCTTGACTGTATAAAGTTGCGAGTCGTAAGACAAATTCAGTTTTGCAACCACGGGGGCATTTCCAAATCCTGTTAGCCATTCTTGACTGTTAAGGGTTTCAGAGCCGATGGAAGAAGGTGAATGGTTGTCTGATGGATGGGCGGGGCAAAATGTTGTCAAAAGGTGTTTACATTGCTTACATAATGAATGTTTTCGACTCTTGGCTCGTTATCACTAGCCATGGCGTCGGCTAGATCATTTTTACTCTATAAAAAATAAAACTATCGGGTTAGGTTATTGATAATGCTGACAAAATTTGTGTGTGGTTGTAAAATATACATATGTCAACTTTCAGCTACATCCGATGCTTTGATAAGGAGCAAAGTCCAAAAAACCGTGTTACAGAGGCCCTGAATCTCATAGTAGTACCTAACAGCCACTTCATAAATCTCGTTGACGACCTCACATTGATAACCCTTAGTGCGAATTTCCTTCCCAATTTCCACCTCTTGGTTGATGTTGCTCATCGACGGTTAGTCAGCGCAGACTCATACTCGCCAACACCTCTTCAACCTGCCCCTCTGATCTTGCTCTCCACATCAACACACTCACGGATGCCTATGCCTACCTCCTCACGCCATGCCCAAAAGTCTTCCCTCCAGATATTTACCAAAAGCTCATGGTTCATGCAAAGCACTATAGTTTTCACATCAAGATAACGGAGCTCCCTGTGTTTACCAGATTCCGTCATCTAGCCCCAGATCGTTTGGCAACCGCTAAATGAATGTTTGTCAAAATGGAAGAAATAGGCTTTTGCCGAAAGGCCTCAAACTCATGGTCGTCAAATAAGTAAGACGTACGATCAATTCTTCATCATACAGGCACGCAGAAAATCTAGTCTTAGCTTGAACTTCGAAAAATAATTAGAGCTCGTCTCTAAGCTCAAATATTCGCTGTTACATTTCCTCTTGAGAACCAATGGACGTTTATGTGAAAATTAAGCAAATGATGAGCACCATTCATATCATTATATAACTGCTTGAAAAGTCGAGAATTTAGGGCTCCTCCTTTGACAAAATTCACAATTTGAATTGTTTGATCCAAAACATATAGCGGAGCGGGAGGTATTTTTGAGGATAGAGCCCGACGATGGATCATACAATGAATGCCTTTCACACACACTTGGAATCCTGATTTTGTCCCTAACATAGCTGGTGCTCCATCAGTAGGCTACAGCACCCACTGATATTATCCTTCAAAAGAATTTCTGAGCCAAAAAGATATGAAACCTTTTCAAAAATTTCCGAGGCTTTGGTCGTTAGGTCAAGAAGAGAAGAAAAAAGAAACTACTCTTTAAATGAACCGGCAGGAAATAGCAACAATAAAAGCTTTCTTTTGCCTTCCATTTCTGCATCTACAATAAAATAAGTTTCAACACTTCACATTTCAACCATCATCAAGCCACACATGAGGAGTAAGTATATATTTTTTAGAGATATTGTTGTCATATTATCTAGCTTAACTTCTTTGCCATTTAAATTTTCAACATTCACCCGGGTTTGACATTTTTCATAACACGGACGGCTAGAGGTTGTTGATAAGACTACGTATGCTGGGATCATACATTCACGTATCTTGCTCCCGTTTACTCCCGTATGCTGAAATTGCCTCTTTTTTGCTCTGTTGGGGAGAGTATAGGCTGTATGTGGTAGACGTGCGTCTGACGGGAACCATTGTAACGCCAGTCTTTTTTGAGTTTACCCTTAACGTACGCATGCTCCCGTTAGGGGGCGGTTTGACTTGTGATTAGGCAAATTACTGTGTGGTCAAGCGTTGGAACCAACCCGTCATACCCAACATAGTTAAACATAAAATATGTGCTGTTCTTAGTTGTTATAGTAGTAAAAAAAATTATAAATTCCTTTTAAATAAATATCTGGTCTCAATCCACAAGTTGTAATGATTATTGTAAAATATTTTTGGCTAAATCATTATCAGTTTTACATTTCTTTAATATAACTAAAATACAATCTTCTAAAACTTTATGCTAAACAGCAAAGAATAAAGAATAAAGATCTCTCTCTCTCTCTCTCTCTCTCTCTCTCTCTCTCTCTCTCTCTCTCTCTCTCTCTCTCTCACAGAAGTGGAATTAACCTTAGAGAAAAAGGACAGAGAGATAATTTGTCTTTCCTGATAAAGACTTTATGCTTTCTCATTATATGTCAAAGAATTTAATCTCTTCTAACCTGCGTGTCAAACCATCAAATGCCTGTAATGAGGTTAAGGAAAAGGGTTAAACTACAGTACAGTCTGTCTTTACTGTTAATGACTTTTAAGGTTTTCTGATTATATTATTTGGTCAAAGTATTGTAGAACTTTGGTGGTTCTTTTAATGACCGTTCCCTCTTTTAGAGACATGCTAATCCATTCGTTATCAATCAAAGTAAAATAATCATTAGCTATAGAGGGCAGGAAATCCAATCTGTACGAAAAAATGTCATTTGATTACACAGGAGACGGTGACGCTTGAAGAAAGGCCAGTGTTTGGCCCATCCTTGGTTTTAATTTGAACCAACTCCCGTGTATTGACTATTGAAATATACTTGAGAGATTCGTTTCATAAGCTTTTATCATTAATTGCATTATGTATTTACTTCTTTTACTTATATGTATGTTATTTTATTCTGGCATTTCAAGTATTATTATCTCTAATACGATATTGACTAGTTTTTTGTAAAATATTTGAATTATTTAAATTCGTGTGGTGTTATTATAATTTTCATTGTGTATTTAACTGCCGAATATGATAATGCATACAGTAACACAGATAACAGACAGAAACCAAGCCGTTATTGGAAAATACACGATATTATGACAAAAGTATACAACATACAAAAATTGATGCTTAGTCACTAAACTAGTGAACGAATTATCTTGCATCCCTTTAAGTACCACCTGGTCCGAAATTGCCAATGTTTTCCGCTAGGAGGTCGATCAGAAATGTTGACAAATGTATCCGGTCGAACTTAACAATTAGAGATTTGCCGACCATAAACGTACCATGTTTATGTCTGACCTACAAGCTATATACGTCTGACCTACATACTACAGTCAGCAGGCCACTAATCCCACCAAATCTGTGTACTCGCTCATGCACGTGCTTGAGCCCCGTTCGAGTTTGCATCCAATCGGATACCGGACAGTTCATGTGCCACCAAAAAATAAAGTGGCGCCACACGCCAGAGTTACCTGCACCTCCGGTTTTACTTATCAAGCATTAAAGTTTGACGTGTTTCATTGCCAACTATTTACGGGAGAAAACAGGTGCAAGATAAGGGAATGTGTGATCCCAGCGTACCCCTTGCGTTTAGCTCTTAATTGGGTCAATCTGCGACCTCTGAGGTCAGGTCAAGTGTCAAATTTGGACACTTAGTTTTTTATCGATTGCACTTAAACTAATAAAGATACGGGTATGAGGTTTGCACCATCGGGTTCTCGTTGATTCGCATCGAATAGTTTACCTTAGTTCAAGGCCACTGGTTTGGCACCCCTGGTGGGCACTGTGTGCTACCACTGGAGACCATGAAGCCAAAATATAAAGGTTCAACGTGTTTTACATGTGCGTGATTTTGGGACTGGTGGCTCTTCTCATTTCTTCATTAGGGTTGATAAAAGTTAATCCGTCGTGGTACATTTCGTGCGACTTAGCACGTGCCACGTTCCAAGACATCGAATAGTTCCATCCATGTCACGTTCAGATGGTTGTTTTACCTCCTGATCCGGAAATGTTTGAACACACCCACCCACATACTCACAAATATCTCTAGCTAATCTTTTCTTTTGCCACCCTCTCAACAAAATATCTCTGGATCTAAAAGTATGGTATCAAATACTTTTATTTCCTCCAATTTTGGATTAAGGAAGACTCAACTTTAATTCTCGTCGTAGTTCACCAGGATATGAAGAAAATATAAGAAGCTTGATATCATTTTGGAGAATGAGCAGAAGTAATGGGACTCTTGTCTCCTTTAGGCTCTTTT
>NC_090748.1:68748169-68785669 GCF_036898095.1 Palaemon carinicauda
ACTTCCATGTTGTAGCGTAATGTATTGTTCAAGGAGTGGGGGAAAGTGCAAAGATTTATCTTAAAATCTCCTACTTCTCATAATCGGAGACATCGACCTCCTCTAGAAACTTGTTGTCTGTAGAGCCTGTAAATTTACAGACGATAAAGCAGGGGACCTGTTTTCTTTCACATGGTCAGTTTCTGTGGCATCCTCTCAAACAGTTGCAGGAAATGGACCTTGAAAGCTGATCTGGCCGTAACGAGGTTACACTCAAAACTGGGACAAGTCTCCGCTTTTCAGCTCCCACCCTTACCCAGTCAGGGTTGGCAGGTTTGGGTTTGGGATGCGAGCACTTTTATTGATCATAGCTGCGTACGTCGCCCGTCTCAGATGTGAAACAAATGACTCTTTGTTCGGGTGTGGCATTTTCAGTAGAGTAGATTTGTTGTTGAGAATTTTGTTGGCTTTTACTTCACTCAAAGTACAACTTGCATTGCATACTTCTTGGAGTAAACGATGATTCTCATATCTCTTACTTGAGCACAGATTTCATCGGTTATCTTTTTGTGATCGTCATCCTCTCTAAAATCAACTAAGTCCCCAGTGGGACATTCCCGACTTGAAATGACCCAAGCCTTCTTGCTTGTGAAGTACGGAAAGCTAGTTGTATCTCTGCCACTCGGACTGTAAATCATTGGCGACACCTTGCACTGGTCAACTCCAAGGACTTCTGCAAAACTGTGGATCAATATGCATGCATTTAAAGAGGCTTGTACCCACAAATCAGGTAGGTTCTGAAGATGTGTAGCAGTATAGTACATACATAGGACAATGACATCAGTGTCATTGGCATGCACTATAACCATGTTTATTCCTTCTGTACGAACACTGTGTACAATATGTAATATCAGCCTAGTATCAGCCTCTTCCTGAGTAGATTCCCACTCTGGCACTGGCTCTGGTACTTGTGATTCAGCTGAGATATGGACTGACTTTGTCTCCTCATCAAACACCCCATCGAGGTACAGCTGTAGCGACCCGAGTGCCAAGTGCGTATTTCTGGATTCTCTCCACTTGTTGCAAAGATAGCTCGGAAGGCGGGCCTTGTTTTCTGGGTTCTTCAAGAGCTTGGTTGGTTTTGGGGTTGTGAAGTTATCAGGTACTGCGAATATTTTTTATGGTTTTCCTGTTTTGTGACTTTGTATTTGTATCTTCAGACTTGGCTATTTGCTGGCTGTATCAGGTGATACATCATTCACTAATCCAACTAGATAATGGCTGGCAATGTTCTCAAACTTGGTGTCTTTTTTGAATGGCTGACGATGGATCATATACATAGCATCAACAAAGATAGCAGTCTTTGCTCCAACCTGAGGGGGAGGAAGTTTTTCTGTGCTCTTGACTCTTGTAGTTTCCTTCATGACTCTCATAAAAAAGGACATCGTGCCTGTGCTCATTGTTGTACCTTCGTTAAAGAGGGCTTTCAGTGTGTTGCTACATTTATGCTCACCAACGAAATTCACAATGTCAAGTGTGCTACCACTAACTACGACTTTAGTCATCTGCAATAGAGCTCGGACTTCGTCGATCTGTTCCTTCTTTGCTTATCCTTTAGGTATCTTCTTTGAATTATTCTGCATTTCAAATGTCTTGAAGCACACAGTTGACATCTTTAAAGCAGGGCTGTTCAGCAATTAGTTGAGTGCTTCGAATCCAATTTGCTTGATGCTCACAAGTTCCTTCTGAACATCTTTTTGGGCTAGCTCACCTATGCTTATGTTAATAAGTTCATATGTTTTATTACAGAACGGGTTCTCTTCAATTGCAACCATGATGTTGTTGACCATTTCCAGATCAAGTGTCGTTGCCATCTGACCTGCCTCATGGTGTGTATTTTGTGCACTTGGAAAAGAGAAATACCAAAATAATAATAATAATAATAATAATAATAATAATAATAATAATAATAATAATAATAATAATGAACATGATATTGAAGAAAATACAAAATAAGTAACTTGAGTAAGCAGACATCATATAAAGTGGAACTACACATTTTCGGAAATTCGCGTATTTTAGATAATCTGTTTCAAAGGCCTACTATTAAACTTCAGCAGCTCATTTGCAAGATTGCGCACCTGGATGATGTTCCTGAAGGTCTCCCCTTTCCAAAAATACCCCACAACCTTTTACAACATGCCGTGTCAGATTTCGTCCATAAATGTTCTTTGGCTTCCTGACTAAACATCATTAAAGACATTTGGATTTTCAATGAAGACATTATATTCTTTAAAAAGATGCTATTGTCCTACAGAATCGAGAATTCGTTTATCTCACACAGAGGAGAGACATTTTTCTAGGTGGATGGATAACGATGGTATCCCCACTTATAGATCTGCCGACCACATATACATAGCTGCTGTGTAAAAAAGGACATTGAAGTGTAAAATCTATGCACTTGATGTGGGTGACACTTTCACCAACAATGAAGGCCTGGTGTACTAGAGAGGGTTAACAGTGCCTTAGAAATTAATCAATCCTCAACTTCACAAATGGAAGCAAGAAAAGTACTCTTCGTTTTCTTGATATCCTTTTCGAGAAATAAACCTGGTATACTATAGCAGTCTTTATAGTATCTATAAATATTGACCGTTTATTCAGTGTGCAGGGAGACTGTCCAAGCTCATACAAGAGGTTTGCAATAAGTGCATATATTGGTGTGCTACTGTCTTAAGCACACATTTGAGTATGAGTTGTTTTCAAATGTATTTGAATGGTTTACTGAACACATTTTAGTAGTTTTTAAGTTTTATTGTGAATAACAACTGAGTTAAACATCTCCATCACTGGAGGAAGCTGTGTTGGTCCACATGACCAATTCTGGTGAAGTTTTGATATGAACTGAACAAATTACTGATATCCCAAATATCGTACACTTGCTTTAATTTGGCTAAGTGACGGAATCGGAAGACACCTGCATCCGGTGACGTCACAAACTTTCACACGAAGAGACAATGTGTTGACACTAAGAAAGAATGACAACTTAGCATCTTACATCCTGTACACAATTTGAGTTGACCATAGCAAATCTCACGGTCAGCTCTTCCAACCAACATGACATATTACGTCATTTGTTTTAAACATGTAATATTACTATTCTAATCATTACATAAGCTCGGCCAGCTATCTCAATTTTTTTACAAAAATTTAACAACAAGCCGAAACATGGTTATTAGGTGTGACTGGACATACGTATCATTCATTGCTCAAAACTAGCTATATCCAACTGAGGACGAATGTCCAAATAGGCACATCAAAATTAATAACAATAATGCATACAAAAAAGATATTACCAAAGCAAAAAGAAAAATGCATGATAAAACCAAGATCATATATATGGTACATTGCTAGCAAATGATTACATGGTACCAAAAAACAAAACAAATTCTGACTTACAAATGATTCGGTAACTTGATAAAGAATAATTGTTACCTTTGTCAGAAACAAGATACTCAATTTTTAGTGCACAAATACGAATTCCTGGTACGTACACGTACCACGGTTTCGTACATATATATATATATATATTTATATATAGGGCTGATACATTTTATTAGATGCCCATAGATTCTGTTATATATCTTATATATTTTTTTTTTTTTTTTTTCTCTTTTCTTTTTTAACATTCCGGCTTATACATTTTTATTAGATGCCGAGAGAAAAAAATGATTTATATCCTTTTTTATTTTATTTATTTTTTTTAAATGTTTTTTTAAATGTATTTTTAACAATGCAAATGTAGAGAATTTCTTTAATTACATATTACTAGCGTACTAATCAGCTTTTCATACAAACATCATCCTGACAAATTACTCCCTTAGCGAATGAGGTGGCCACTCATACAGCTTTGAACTGGATCAGGTAAGGGGTATTGTCAGGGCTATTCAACTCGTTCCTTTGTAGCTGCTTGCTGTGCCGTAACCTACGCCAAACAAGGATGTTCACGGCGATAAAAATTAACGCCGTTACAAATAAACCTGCTAGTAATATAGGGTGAAGAATCTCTTTGTAAGTCGGCGACAGGTGGTCCTTTTCGGTAAGTTTCATTAAGCGTTTCGCCACACTTCCTTTATAGGGGAGAGGAAGTGCGGGCGTTGTAGAGGTCCACGTGAAGTTCGCGAAGTAAGCTCGTTCTCTGATGATTGTCCGTAGGCCAGTCACCATGGAATTCGGGGAAGTCCCGATACAGCCATCTGCTGCGACGAAGATGTGGTTGAAGGATGTGGATCAGTCAGGGCATGATACATTGAAGCCGTCCTTGTCGTATCGTATCCACGAGCCATTATTTAGTCTGCAATTGAATTCTTTATTGTCAAAGGGATAAAGCTTATCCAGACAATTTTCACTTGTATGGGAGAGAGCACCGTCTAGCACTATACCTAACTCGCATGAATCCATCAAGTTTTTACGGAATTCAAATGAGTCAGCTGTACATATTTTTCTATCCATTGCGTCTGAACAGTGAGTTAATTGATTTAAGTCTTTAATGACCGTATATGTTTCCTTGTCTGGGGAAATCAATACGTGTCCTGTCAAACTGGATATTACTGGATTTGAGTGATTCGTCATGAAAGTCGGAAATGGTGATATCCTGTAAGATTGCCAGGCATCAGAAGAATCAAAGGGAATTGTAATCCTAACCTTGTTATTATCTACGTTTACTGTAATTAGGCTGTAATAAAATTCTAACCTATGTTCGTCTAACAAAGGAACATAGCCTAGTTTATCCCTAGTGTTCTCCAGAACTAATTTTAAGTAACGTATAGGCAACAAATGGGGCGACAATACACCTTTAGTTGCTAACGTGATAGCTTCTACATAATCCTTGGATTTCTCAATGAAATGTGCAATTCTGTTATGTATGTGATCTATCTTTGAATCATAATACGTTAATGTTGCTAACAAATCCTGTACTTCCATAATTTGAACGATATTATCTGAATGTTCATTTAACAAATCCATAATTTTATTGATTGAAGCTAACTGATCCCTTAGTTCTGACATAATCAATTCATCTTTATGAGTCAAGAACTCAATTTTCTTATTTTGATTACTAATTTTAAGACGATTGGAAAGTCCTAAACCTAAACTTGCAACAGACCCAAAGATGCTTAATGCAGCATAAATGAACGGATTCCGTCTTTCTTTTTGTTCGTGTCCTACAGTCCACATCAAAAGGTCATAAGCCAAAGATCCTGTCTCTCCAGTCTTATTTTTCAAGTCATCAGATAGCATCTCTGCAACTTTTAATGTTGATCCAAGCAAACTCTTAGTAGTCAAATGAAAATGTCTCCTATGCAACTCATCCAATGATGCAGAAAACCTTGAAATGGCGGTTCTTAAGCTAGTGACATCATTCTCTTGAAGAAAAATTGCTTGCATATGCACTTCGACAATTACGTTGGTTGATGTAATAAAAATGTCTTCTTGTCTTTCAACTATATTGCCATATTTAAAATATATATTCTTAGTCTTAGAACTCATCCCATACGAAAAAAATGTCTGAGCGAACAATATCACTCCCAACAACAAAAAATTCATCTTGGAAACCTGTAACGAGAAAAAATATATGTAATTACTCCTGTATTAAAAAGAAAACTTTTTAGTTACAAAAATTAAAATTTTTCCTCACTTCTTTTTAATTTCTTATGTGAGACAATGGTACTATTCTCTCATCCGTGGGTTGGGCTACGTTTTGAATTCTAAACCTATTGGCCGTTAATGTTTCCAAAATGTTAAATGGGCCTTCAAACTTAGGTGTTAGTTTATAGTTGAGCCCTTTTCTGACATTGATTTGAATATAGATGTTATCACCCACGGTATATGTTTTAGTTGGTTTCGCTATTTTATCATGATTCCTTTTCATTATGATTTGTGATTCTTCTAAATTCTTTCGAAGGATATCATATCGACTTATACTTGCATTTATACATTCTTTTAAAGGATTTGATAGATTAGTTGTAGGCGTTAATACATGGAAAGGTGTTCTAACTGGGGTACCATACAATGCTTCATGCGGTGACATATTAATTGATATATGATATGAATGATTCAGAGTACTCAGTGCCGCCGGTATTGCAATATCCCAGTTGGGGTCTGATCCCCCTAGTGTTACCCTTAATATATTTAATATCTTCCTATTTGCTCTTTCCACTAGCCCATTCGACTCTGGGTGATATATCATGGTATTAACCTTCTTTATGTTGAGGAATTCACACAATGAGATAAGAAAGTGATTATTAAATTCACCACCCGAGTCTGAGATTATCATGTGCGGAATTCCATGTTTACAAATGTAACACTCGTAAAACTTCCTAGCGCATTCAATCGCAGTTTTAGTTTTAAGCGCTATTAGTTCTGTATATCGAGTTAAAGCATCTATAATCACTAAGAGGTGCTTATTCCCTCTGTCTGACTCGTAAAATCCTGTTAACAAATCTAAATGTATTCTTTCAAAGGGTTGATTGGGAACAGGATAAGCTCCTAAGCTAACAGGTGTTTTCGTATGCCCTTTGTTTTCCTGACATGTGCGACAATTAGCTATGTGTCTTTTTATATCTGTAAGCATTGTATGCCAATAAAACAATGATTTGGCTTTCTGTGACATTAATGAGAACCCAGGGTGTCCATGTAATGGATTTGAATGCAACCAATTCAGGACAGTGGAAACAAGTGAGTTTGGTACTACTACCTGGTCGTTAGTTACATGTGGTGTATTGCGGGTTTTCCTTGTCACAGTCCTACACAGAATATTATCTTTGATTACATAATTCTGCTGCTTATACTTTATATATTCTTTTTCTTTATGATTGCCTTTCAAAGCATTTATAATTGTTTCTATTTTCTGATCTTTTCTTTGCTCAGTCTGTAACAATTCAGCACTCCAGCCTAAATCTTCTTGTTCAGATATTGTTTTTACAATAGGCATGGATGTTGATATATCTATTAATTCAGCTAAAGACTCCGTACAAGATGACACGGGGTTGCGTGATAATGCATCCGCAATGATATTTGCTTTCCCAGGTAAATACCCGATTCTTGCGCCAAAATCTTGAATGATTAAATGCCACCGAGTTCGTTTAGGGCTGTGATTGAAGCCTTTAAAGAACTCTGTTAGTGGTTTATGGTCAGTAAGAACCTTAACGGGATAACCGTAAATTATGAACTTAAAATGCACTAGCGAATTAACAATAGCTAGTCCTTCCTTGTCTATTACTGCATACTTACTATCGGAAGTTCTCAATTTTCGAGAATAGAAAGCTATCGGGAAAAACTGTTTATCATATTGCTGAAGCAATACCCCTCCTACTCCTAAGTCTGAGGCGTCTGTTGCAATGAAGAATTCCTTACCGAAGTCAGGAAATTTTAAGATAGGAGAACTACACAGTTCATCTTTCAAAGTATTAAACGCCTGTTGATGTTGCTCAGACCATATGAAATCTACGCCCTTCTTCGTAAGATCAGTTAAAGGAGCGGCTATTATTGAATAGTTGCGTATAAAACGCCTGTAATATCCACTACAACCCAGAAATTGCTGTATTCCCTTGACATTAGTAGGTATGGGAAAATTACGTATAGCCGACACCTTATCATGGACTACTTTAAGACCTTGGCTTGACACCATGAAACCCAAATATATCAATTCTGTTTTGAAAAATTCACACTTACTAATCTTTACCCTTAAGTTATGTTGTCTTAATCTCTGTAGTACTAGTTCTAACTTACGTAGATGTTCCTCTAAGGTGTTGGAAAAGATTACAAGATCATCCATATAGGCATGCAATATATCCCCTAACAAGTCTCCAAACACTATGTTAATCATTCTTGTAAATGTTATAGGAGCACAACGTAAACCAAAAGGCATCCGTAAAAATTCATAATGTCCCCTGGCTGTGCTGAAGGCTGTGTATGGGATACTATCTTCTTCTAATGATATCTGGTGAAAGCCTTTAAGTAAGTCCAAACTGGTAAAATATTTATTCTGACCTAACAAAGACAAAATATCGTCAGTACATGGCACTGGGAATCGATCAGGGATCGTTTCCTCGTTTAGACGACGAAAGTCGACGCAGATACGCCATGTTCGATCTTTTTTCGGTACAACTATTAAAGGAAAATTATAAGGGCTATTTGATTTTCTAATGACTCCTTCCTCTAACATTTTACCTACTTCATCATTTATTTCATTCTGGAATTTCATAGGGAGTCTGTACGAGGGTACATATATAATTTTCTGTTTGTCTTTTAACCTTATTTGATGCTCGATCACATCTGTTTTTCCTAAGGATCCATCCGTAGTGGAAAAGACATCTGTATATTTATTTAAAAGTTCAAAAATTTTCTGCTGAATTTCTTCGTCTTGAATGTCCTTACTGATTTTATTTTTAATAGATCGTAAAAGGGATTCATCCGCAACTGATTGAGAGTGATTGATTTCAGCAACGGTAAGAATACGATGTTTATAAACTTCTACATCCAAGATATGTTGATTTTTGTGAATTACTAAAGTGTTATTTAAATGATTACAGACTTCGATATTACATTGCTGATGTGAGCCTACTGTATAAATAGCTTGTGTGACAGACAATCCGTTGGTTTTCAAAGTATCGGAAAGGATTAATATTTCAGATCCCGGTAGTGTTTTCTTTATTTGCACTATTAAATTCGAAGGTATGTTTGGTTCGATATATTGCGTGCAAGATGATATTACGGGTGAACGAGAATTCTGCTGGGTCGCGTATATTATTTCTTTATTAGTGAGACAAGTTATTGGTTCTTCAACGTACGTTACGGTTACATTTGTCGTCTCCTTTTTATCCAAAACTGACTTTAAAGTATTAGAAGACTTATAGAATTTCCCTTTGATATACACGCCGTGCTTTGCAGGAGCTAAGATAATGTTTTGATTTCCCATAGATGGGTATCCTATAATTACAGCTGGATACATATTAATGTTTTTCACAACAACAAATGTATCGGCAAACGTGCGATTACCGACTCTGAACTGAATATGAGTTATGCCTATGACGTTTAATTCATTATTTCCTATACCTGAAAGTCTAATTCCTGATTTTTCAATCGGAAAGTTCGAAAACAACAAATGATGCGTCTTCAAATCCATAATATTACGTGGACTACCAGAGTCAAAAAATAACGTAAAGGATTTGTGTTCTAAATTTACAGCATATAAGGTTGGCCGTAACTCATTTTGGCTTATTATTGTATGAATTCGTTGCAAATCTACGGGAGCATGCACTGTTTTACTTAATTCGGCCGTGTGTTTCATAGGAAAATCTATTGTCTCACAATTATCTGATAAAACATTAAATTGATTATTCAATACTATTGATGTTGACATAAATGACCTTGACCCAACATCACTCTCTTCCCCTCTAGAGTTAACTATGTGGTATTTGCTTTGCTCTGCACATTCTGAAAATTAGGCTGACTTTGCGAGGTCTGGTTTGACGGCCCAGGCTCAGCGATATGTGAAGAAGTGTTTGTTTGTTTCGGACTCTGAACTGCATTGACATTTTGTTGTTTCTTCTTATTGTTAAAATGAGGATTTTTCTTTTTATTTCCATATGGAACTGACTGTGGAATTGACTGTGTATTTCTAGGATATTGTTGTGTCTTACGCGCGTAACATTGACTATAAGAATGTGATCCTGTGTTGTGAACTGAACAAAATTTCGTTCTACAGTCTGCGCTTATGTGACCTTGACGTTTGCAGTTGTAACACGTCACTCCCGCTACTGGATTATTAATTACGTTCACTGTTTGTGGTTTTGTTTCATTCTTAGCAAAAACTTGAGTTAACACGGGATCGAGATCTGGACACTTGGACATGTGCTTCTTTATCTGTTTATAGACATCCAATTCCGTACTTGCAGGCATTAACTTCTTATCAAAGCACCGCACTAAAGCTTCAGGCAACATAAGTGTCATGCAAGTTAAATACATTAATCGTAAAAAATCTTTCACGGAGATATTATCGTTAGTAACCCAAGTGGAATTACCTAAAATGTCCTGATATTCGTTAAGCCTATCAGCTATGAGAGCTGCTCTCTCAACAACATTAAGCCGATTCATAGTGGCTTGATTAAGTGTATTTCGTAACGTTAACACTACATCCAAAGCTTCCTCACCCCCATAGATCGCGCGTAACCTAACTTTGAAATCATCCCAAGTAACTGCTTCCTGAAATGAAACACCTCTTAAATACGCACTCGCATCCCCCTTAGAAAAATCTATAAAACTTTTAGCTTCTTGTAATTGTACAAAAGGATCTACGATTTGTTTGGCATTTAAATGGGCATCAACGGATGAAATCCATGACTCCACATTTTGTGGCAAGAACCCGTTGACACGGCCTTGAAAAGGAAG
The DNA here is from genome assembly GCF_036898095.1 of Palaemon carinicauda. NCBI lineage: Eukaryota > Metazoa > Arthropoda > Malacostraca > Decapoda > Palaemonidae > Palaemon > Palaemon carinicauda. The sequence continues at coordinate 68,758,598 of NC_090748.1, forward strand.
GATTGCTGATCTGGCATTTACAAGCGTCACAATTGGAGGAGGATTAGCCTGGCCTACACCACTAGGTCCAGGGGTAGGGCTGACAGGAGGAGCCATGACTGCTGTATTCTTTTTTTTTCTATCTCTTTGACCCCTTTCAATCCTATCAAAATATCTATATGAGTACAGACGCCCACTGCGTAAACGCATATGTATAATAAAATTCCCCCAACAATGTTACTAATCCCAATACATTTCCCCCCAAGAGTTTATGAAAGAAAAAGGAATTAGCACAAAGAAAGAAAAATTCTAAATGAGAATTCGGAGTTTCTTATAACAAAGTTTAGGAATTCACTCACCCCAGTAATAATTGACTAACGACTTGTGATAACTACACTTCACTGCACAAACTGAAATGAATACAAAATCTCTGTACTTAGCTTATATATGAAGTCGAGTCGTCTCTCTCTCTCTCTCTCTTGATGTTTTGTTAGCGATGTCTCGTTCTAGTTTCTTGTAGAATGTAGGTCTTCCTGGATATGTTTTGCAATAGTTGAATGCCAGTCCTTGGGTTTCCTAGGATGTTGATTGAAGATTCTATTTGTATACTAACATATGTTGGTGTTAGCATTTTCGTTGGACTTAGTCAAAATTGTAGATTCTTGTAGATAGTTTTATTTTGAAGTCTTGAAGATCATTCTCTGGTTTCACAGCTTTTATGTTGAAGTCTTGAAGATATATCTCTGGTTTTACAGCTATTTATTTTGAAGTCTTGAAGATATTTCTCTAATTCTTAGAGTTTAACCGCTGTCTTTGAGTTTAATCGCTGCCACCATTTATTGGTGTGCTACTGTCTTAAGCACACATTTGAGTATGAGTTGTTTTCAAATGTATTTGAATGGTTTACTGAACACATTTTAGTAGTTTTTAAGTTTTATTGTGAATAACAACTGAGTTAAACATCTCCATCACTGGAGGAAGCTGTGTTGGTCCACATGACCAATTCTGGTGAAGTTTTGATATGAACTGAACAAATTACTGATATCCCAAATATCGTACACTTGCTTTAATTTGGCTAAGTGACGGAATCGGAAGACACCTGCATCCGGTGACGTCACAAACTTTCACACGAAGAGACAATGTGTTGACACTAAGAAAGAATGACAACTTAGCATCTTACATCCTGTACACAATTTGAGTTGACCATAGCAAATCTCACGGTCAGCTCTTCCAACCAACATGACATATTACGTCATTTGTTTTAAACATGTAATATTACTATTCTAATCATTACACATATATCAGCAGAGGGCTTCTCCCACTGCAGTAGCTGGAAAGCTGTCCGTGAAAAGTTGAAACATGTCAAACCGATGTCAACAAACAATTCTTATGCAGGCAACCTCAGAGGGGAAATTTTTTGGCAAAAAATTGAGGAATTTTGCTAATGACCCCAGAACTCAAGTAAAAACAAAAATATAATTCCATAACATGGTATGGTCTATGGGACACCCTTCAGAAAAGAAGTTGATGTCTCGAAAAGAATTATCATCTTTGGAGTAAGACCAAATACATCATCGGAGAACGTGTTGCCGAGAGTCTTTAGCAAGCCAAAGTTAGTAGCTGACATTGTTATGTAAAACAGTTATACCCCAGAGTACCAAAGGAATTATCAACGTAGTTCTTAAATTTAGGTGCTCAGTAGGGGAGTGTAAGACCTTCAATGTGCGGTATGTTTGTCACATATCCTGAAAATAGACATCAACATATATTGCAAGTGTGGGGCCTTGTGTCATATTTTTTTTATGCACGTGCTAAAAAGCGTCAGTTTAATTACCTTATTAAGAACAAACAAATTGTTTACAAGAAACATGAATATGGTGGGGGTTATTGCTGAATCTGTATTTATCACACTGGAGATGCTTGTGTTGAAAGTTCAAGTTTCCACAGGGAATGTCCTCCCCTCCAGCAAGACGACATACCATAGCATGGCTACAGTCCTTATCATGGAACCTTAGGTATTACTACAGTAATGTGGAACTTCATTGAGAATCAATATCTCTTTCCATTAGAAGGTTTTCAGACTCCATCTGGAATTTTGAATCTTCATTGAAGATCCCCAAGTCTTCAGAATCATTTGAATGAATTTCTTTGCTAAATTTTTTCGAATTTTACCATATGATAATCTTAGATTTATCCAAATTTTCGTTTTTATAAATGTACTGCCACTATAGAAGGATTATAGTATAGTTGTAAAGATGAGCTAAGGATAGCCATTATTTATTGGTCGAGACAACTGTCGTCAAAAGTTGAATAAACGAATAACACAGTAATATATTTTGTCTCTTCAAATCTCTAGCCCTGAAGAAAAGAAAGAAAAAAAAAAACAGAAAACTAGAATGCTGCATAGGATTTACCATTTAAGGACAGTGCCCAAAAAGTATCCGTAAATATAAATGTATATATATATATATATATATATATATATATATATATATATATATATATATATATATATATATATATATATATATATACAAATATTTGTATATATATATATATATATATATATATATATATATATATATATATATAGCATATGTATAGTTTGTATGTGTATAAATATATATACATAGGTATGCATATATATGTATATATACACACACACACACACATATATATATATATATATATATATATATATATATATATATATATATATATATATATATATATGTATATATATACAGTATATATATATATATATATATATATTTATATATATATATATATATATATATATATATATATATATATATATATATATATATATATATATCTATATATATATATATATGTGTGTGTGTATCTATACATACATACATATATATATATATATATATATATATATATATATATATATATATATATATATATATATATATATATATATATATATATATATGTGTGTGTGTGTGTGTGTGTGTGTGTGTGTGTGTGTGTGTGTGAGTGTGTGTGTGTGTGTTTGTGTGTGCAAAATAACAAAAAGAAAAATGAAAATATGATATAAGACTAAGTCCTGACTAGTTTCGTGATATTTCATCAGAAGACTGATTTATTGAACGAGGTTTCTTTATATTTTGTAGGTACAGGAAACGTACGAGCATACACATAGAGACTTAAAGAACAATGACGCTCCCATATCAGCTACCTGCGCTGTTATCAGGTGTTTCCTGAGCGGAGATCAAACCTCATTAGACATTCCGCCCAGGAAACACCTGATAACAGCGCAGGTAGCTGATATGGGAGCGTCATTGTTCTATAAGTCTCTATATGCATGTTCGTACGTTTACTGTCCCTACAAAATGTTTAAAAACATCGTTCAATAAATCAGTCCTCTGAAGAAGTATCACGAAACTAGTCAGGTCATAGTCTTATATCTCATATTTTAATCTTCCCTGTGGTTCTGTTGCATCTGAGCATCACGTTTCACTGTGATTTTTACGCATATATTTATATATATATATATATATATATATATATATATATATATATATATATATATATATATATATATATATATATATATATATATACACACACACACACACATATATATATATATATATATATATATATATATATATATATATATATATATATATATATATATATATACATACTGTGCTAGGCGGTATATCCTAGCAATTCATGTTTGAGAACGGTTACACCCGTACTGTAATTTATAAGCGGAAGAGCACATTGGTGGAGGAATGAGAGCTTTGGGTGTGGAGGAAGTGACCCTCTAAATCTCGATGAGGTCACTGGCAGCAGGGTGAGGGTTTGGGTTTAAGGCGATGGACAAAATGTCTCTTCGGCTTTTACTCCTGATGCCTGGCTGTTGATCTTACTAGAATTAGTATGGACCGGCAAAGGTCACTTGCCTTAGTTAGATAGGCACTGCGCATCAAAAGGAACTGGCTATCCTTTGATGTATCTAGCCAATGAATCCTCTGAGGCCCTTTGCGTCAATAGGCTTAGGAGGAGATGACATATATATATATATATATATATATATATATATATATATATATATATATATATATATATATATATATACACACACACATATATATATATATATATATATATATATATAGTAAATATATATATATATATATATATATATATATATATATATATATATATATATATATATATATATATATATATATATATATATATATATATAGACATTATTACTAACTAAGCTAAAACCCTAGTTGGAAAAGCAGGATGCTATAAGCCCAAGGGATCCAACAAGGAAAAATAGTATTGTGAAGGCAGGAAGAAAAGAAATAGATAGACCACAAAAGAAGTAATGAACAATCAAAATAAAATATTTCAAGAACAATAACAATGTTAGAATACATATTTCATATATAAACTCTAAAAACTTGTTTAAAAAACAAAGAGAGAACGCTATCCCAAGACAGTGGAAGACACTAGTACAGAAGCTATGGCACTACCAAAGACTAGAGAACAATGGTTTGATGTTTGAAGTGTCTTTCCTCATAGAAGAGCTTTTTACCATAACTAGTGTCTCTGTTACTCATCCTAAGAGGAAAGTATCACTGAACAATTACACTGCAGTAGTTAACCCCTTGAGCGAAGGTGTATAAGTACAGAGGAGAATATGGAATGAATAGGCCTGACTATCCGGTGTAAGTGTAGGCAAAGGAAAAATGAGCCGTAACCAGAGAGAGGGATCCAATGTAGTACTGTCTGACCAGTCAAAGGACCCAATATAACTGTTACATTCAGGTTGTGATACAAAATTCCACGACCCTTCATCACTTCAGAATTGTAGTATATTCTTGCCACCAATAACATAAATTTTTCAAATATAAGACTCAGTAATGTCTTTTAAGCGTTTTCATCATAAACTGTATATCACGACTCAATTTCCACTAAAATAATTATAAGATTCAGTGTACCTTCTTTCATATTTACATGTTATTGTAAAAGGGACACGTAATGTTTATTTTGAAAGAATTTTCAAAAATTTCTGTTACTAACGCTGAAAACATGAAATAGTATAAATCATATCAATCTTGGTTTTTCTTTCAACACATAGCAGACAAAGACTTCTTGTTTTTCGTTTCTCTTGAAATAAAATAAAAAATAGTTTCACCCGATTCAAATCAAATAAAAGCTGAAACCAAGAACCTAAATTGCTTTACACTATGCCCGGGCGATGGAAGAAAGAGAGAGAGAGAGAGCTACATGGAAGGGCAAATTGATTGAAACCTTTAAAGATTGGCTGAAATTGAGAAGAAACTACGCGTTTGAAAGCGATCTAGTTTATTGTTCTTTCAAAAGACTACAATAATTTACCAATAAACTTAGTAATGTTTGTTACAACGAACGAATCTGTTTTAAATTGTTTGAGTAAATCAAGTGTTACAAATGGAAACCCTGAAAGTGATGGAAGCTCAATGGGAAAATAACAGCTTTTACATCTTTTGACGGCTACAAAAAGGAGAAAAAAGGGCCATTTTTTTTTTATTATTGATTCATTTGTGGTAATATTATTCATGATATTTAGCTCTTTATAAATGATATCTGATGGAGACTCTTTCGTACTTTAACATAAAAAATTGCAATTTCTGATTTACATTTAGGTCACTAATCTCTGCTTCAACCTACGGAATTTGGGATCATCTTTCACTTTTGTTTGCTTCCTCTATTTTTCTAAATTCTGGAGAAAAATACCACAATATGACAATTCTGTTTCACTAAATCTTGTATTGTAAAATCTCAAATGCTATTGGATAAAAGTAATTTGAACTATTAGATTTTTTTAAGAAAGTTAAATTTGTATTTTGTAATTATTTTTCACCCTTCTAGATGATTTATCATATAATTCGTTTTTGCTAAAATTCATCTTTATCTGATTGACAAGTTATTTTTCTAGGCTTTATCAAGGCTTATTTTCTCCATAACCTTTAACATATTAATGTAGGGATATCGTTGACATTTTCAATAATTAATTCAAGATACGGACAAGGCAACACAGAAATATTTTTCGTGTCTTTATATTTATGAAAACAACTTCGGTCCTTCCTAGATTGTCACTTTCTTCATCTGATTTCAAGGAAGTGTGACGGTGCCGAGTGAGGGTTGTGAACTCAAAGGCAGGATGCAATCGACTGAGTTATATATTAAGGAACACTCTTCTTTATATACAAAACCTCAAGGCAACAGGACATAACATGTTCGAGAGACAGACAATGTTCAGAGCAAAACTGGAGACATGATCATTCAGGTTCTTTTTAGTGCGAGGGAAGAGCGCAGATACAAGCATAATATATACAAAATAATCATGTACAATTGTGTGACACACGGTTGGTACATGGCTCCCCCACTAAAAATGACATACTGTACATGTTAAATAGGGCGCCCTGATCTAGAGAGGCGAACTGTAGGCGGGTCATCTGGCAGAAGATAAGCAGGTTTTAGACGATCAATGGAGACCCAGTCTTCTTTGCCCCGAATGTTTAGTAGGAATGCTTTCGGAATGCGTCGGATCACAAGGAAAGGGCCCGTGTAAGGGGGCGTTAGTGGTGGCTTGCTAGTGTCGTTGCGCAGGAAGACGTGCGTTGCAGAGTGCAAGTCCGTTGGTATGGGATGCTTCGCTGGGGGCTTGTAAGTATGGCGGCACGCAGTAAATTTTCCCACGACGTGACGTATGCGCTGGAGATCGTCGGAGGAGGTTGTAGAAGGAAAAAATTTGGCAGGGACGACCAACGGGTCGCCATACACCATTTCAGCTGCCGAGACGTCGAGGGCGTCTTTAGGAGTGGTCCTTAGTCCCAGGAGGACCCAGGGAAGCTGAGTAAACCAGTTGCAATCCTTGCAGCGGGACATCAAAGCTGCTTTGAGGGTGCGATGAAAATGTTCAACCATTCCATTGGCAGCGGGGTTGTAGGCCGTTGTCTGATGTAGGGTGATGCCCAGGAGATTCGCTAATGACGTCCACAATTGAGAGGTGAAAGTGGTTCCCCTGTCAGAAGTAATATGCTCAGTAATACCGAAACTTGAAATCCATCCAGAGAGTAAGACAGATGTACATGAGGCGGACGTTGCAGTTTCCATGGGAATGGCTTTAGGCCAACGGGTGGAGCGGTCGATGACGGTAAACAGGTCACGATGTCCTTGTGATGTGGGTAGGGGGCCTACAACGTCGACGTGAATGTGTGCGAAACGACGCTGAGGTTGAGGAAAGGTGCCCACTCCTGAATCCGTGTGTCGATGTACTTTGGAAGTTTGGCAAGAAGTACAGGCGCGGACCCAATCCTTAGCATCCTTAGAAATGCCGTGCCAAATGAACTTTGCCTTCAGCAGCTGTGCAGTAGAACGGCACGAGGGATGTAAAAGGCCGTGAATGAAATCAAACACCTGTCGGCGCATGGGAGCAGGAATCCAAGGTCGCGGTCTACCAGTACTGATGTCACAAAAGAGGGTGGTGTTGGAGTCTTCGAGGGGAAAGTCTTCCCAACGGAGGGACGTGCAGGATGTCCTACAAGCTTGATACTCTGGATCCTGTCGTTGGGCTTCAGCCAGGGGGTTGTAATCCAATCTCAGTTGAACGGCAGCCAACGTGTTTCTTGACAGGGCATCGGCAACGGGATTCATTTTCCCAGGGACGTATTGGAGGGTGCAATTGTATTCAGCCATGGCGGAGAGATGTCGGCGTTGATGGGCGGACCAGGCGTCAGACTGTCGAGTGAAGGCGTGCACCAGAGGCATGTGCTCTGTGCGAATGACGAAGGGCGTACCTTCTAAGAAATGGCGAAAGTGACGGACAGCCAAGTGCACCGCCAGCAATTCTCGATCAAAGGTAGAATAACCCGATTCTACCTTGGACTGTTTTCTGCTGAAGAAGGCCAATGGGCTGGGCGAGCCTTTGACCACCTGCTCGAGTACTGCACCAATAGCGACGTCGCTGGCATCGGTAGAGAGAAGGAGACGGGCGTGTGGGATAGGAAAAGTGAGAGCCGCAGCAGTTGATAGGGCCTTCTTTGCATTGCAGAAGGCTGCTTCTTGAAGGGGACCCCACTTCAGGTCCTTTGGCTTGCCCTTGAGGGAGGCATAGAGGGGAGCAAGAGTGGCGGCAATGGCTGGCAGAAAACGGTGATAATAGTTGATCATGCCCAATAATTCCTGCAGAGCTTTGACGGTCGAGGGCGCGGGGAAGTTCTGAACGGCTGCTACCTTCTCAGGGAGGGGATGGACTCCTTCAGGAGTGATACGGTGCCCTAAGAACGACACTTCATTGGCGCCAAAGGTACACTTGTCGTACCGGACTACAAGGCCGTTTTGTTGCAGGCGGTCGAGCACGATGCGCAGGTGACGGAGGTGTTCCTCTTTTGAGGAGGAGAACACAAGTATGTCGTCCACATAACATACACAGAAAGGGAGGTCCCCTAAGATGCCATCCATGAGACGTTGAAATGTTGCCCCAGCATTACGAAGGCCAAAACAGGAGTAATTGAAGGTGTATGTACCAAACGGAGTGGTAATGGCAGTCTTGGGGATGTCTTCTGGGTTCATAGGCACCTGATAATACCCCTTCAGGAGGTCGAGCGTTGAGAAAACCTTTGCTTTGTGCAGGTAGGAGGTCACGTCGGCAATGTTTGGGAGGGGGTAGTGATCCGGTTCTGTTTGCATGTTCAGGCGCCTGTAATCCCCGCACGGACGATGTGTAAGGGTGACGACCATGGGCTGGAGGCCTTTTGGCAAAGGGCCATTTCCTCCATTTCGGCAAACGTCTGTTTGGCGGCTGCCAATCGTTCCGGTGCCAGACGTCTGAATTTTGCGAAGACTGGGGGTCCCGTCGTCTTGATATGGTGATAAATACCGTGCTTGGCAGGAACCGTGGGCGTTTGGCGAAGTTCTGGACGGAAAACTTCCGGGTACGACGTGAGGAGATGGGCGTAGGCATCAGTGGGTGCGCTGATGTGGAGAGCGAGGTTAGAGGGGGCGGGTTGAAGAGGTGTCGACAAGTACGAGTCTGTGTTGACCAATCGTCGGTGGGCGACATCGACCAGAAGGTGGAAATGAAAGAGGAAATCCGCACCAAGGATTGGCATTGTGACATCAGCAACGAGAAACTTCCAATTGAATTTACCGTTTCCGAACGATAATGTGAGGTTCTTGTAACCGTAGGTTGGTATCGCAGATCCGTTGGCTGCTACCAAGCGGACGTCGGCAGATGTAGACAGACTACGTCGTGCCTTGAAGAGTTTTCTTGGCAAAAGAGAACGACAAGCACCCGTGTCTACCAAAAATCGCACGCCCGTTCCTGCATCCTGTAAAAAGAAAAGATTAGAAACATGGGAGGCCACTGCCACAAGCGATGGCCTACTTACACGTTTTTTGGCCACTGATAATCCTTGGCACATTTCTTCGCGGTTGCCCCGAATCTGAAGTGGTAGTAGCAAAACTGCGGCGGATGGGAGGTAGTAAGTGGCTGTAGAAGTCGTTCGTTGGGGCGCGAGCGATTGGTGGGTGGTGGGCGGCTTTGTCGCCACTTCGGCACGTCACGGGGTAGGCGTGTATGTCCTACGGCATTCATGTCAGCTTCGGTTGACATTGAATAGGCATCTTCGTCGTCAGGGTGGAGGCGTTGATGGAGGTCTTGAAGTGGCTGTCCATAAGGGCGTTGGCTTTGGTCATCAAGTCCTTTATGGATAAACTATCGACATCGGGTATGGCAGCGCGTACAGGTTCGAGGAGAGCCGTCTGCGGCAGGTTGAAGGCGAGCGATACTGGTCATTTCCCTGAGGGCAAGCGAAGCCCTTTGGTCCCCCAACGGTTGTTGCGAGAGCTGAAAAAGCTTTGCTATACGGGCGGCTGGCGACGGCGAATACTGCTGCAGAAGGTATGTTTTGAGGGCGTCCTATGCTATTGGGGTGTCTCCTTGTTCACAAAGCCAGTCGGATATTTCTGGGAAGGTGTCCTCGGGTATCGCCGCGAGAACATAATCCGCTTTGGTGGTTGAGCGAGTCACGCTCCTGATACGAAACTGGACTTCTGCGCGCTGAAACCAAGCAAACGCCTCTCCGCTGGCGAACGGTGAAAGTTTCAATGGGGCGGCCGCAGCGCCAGCTGCTGTAGTTGAGTCTGTCATAGTACCAACGATGGAGGGGCGAGGGAGGTGGGGGTGGAAGGCAGTGGGAGCGAGTCGACTTCCGGGGTCACCAATGTGACGGTGCCGAGTGAGGGTTGTGAACTCAAAGGCAGGATGCAATCGACTGAGTTATTTATTAAGGAACACTCTTCTTTATATACAAAACCTCAAGGCAACAGGACATAACATGTTCGAGAGACAGACAATGTTCAGAGCAAAACCGGAGACATAATCATTCAGGTTCTTTTTAGTGCGAGGGAAGAGCGCAGATACATGCATAATATATACAAAATAATTATGTACAATTGTGTGACACACGGTTGGTACAGAAGAATGGTTAAACGAAGCAAATCCCATAGATAAAAGGCTACATTGCTAAAAAAACGTTCTGTAACCAGCCTAACTCATCAATCACCTGTTCAGGTATACGATAAGAGGAATTTTCCGAAATTACAATATTTATGGTTTTAATAGAATATTCAAATTAACATCCTTGGTACTAACTCCAACCCCCTTATAATCTATTAGTGCCTATGAGTTTGTTTATGTTGCTTTCTTTAATATTTACTTATTAGAAAATAAGATTACTCATCCAATATTCATGTCAAATATTGCAATTGATATGAGTCATCATTTATTTACAAATAATTCCATGTAAGGACTGTGATGAGTGCTATATCAGGAAGAGCAGTCGTTCGTTGGAAAAGAGAAAAATTTAGCCTACTGTAGCCGCAGTACAGAAAAAAAAGATATGAAATGTATTTTAAAAAGGCAAAAGTCATCTACATATCTTGTGATAGATCTATGAGGAGAATAGTTGAAGCTGTATCGAACTCTTTAAATAAAACTTTTGATGATAATACAGGATTAACAGAAACTGTCATCATCAGTAAGGATATATGTGGCCGAAGTAAAATCTATTAATTTAGGAATGTATGTGCCATGACTGGTGAAGCCTCCTTTCCTGTTCCTCCTTCACAGGTACATCCTTCATAAATTGTTCAGCAAGAGACCAAAGATTAACTGCACCAAAACATCGAGTTGGATGACGGCAACCACATCAGACCATCCAAAACATCTCTAAGAAATTTAGAAAAGACAAGAGCCCAACAATCTAAAATTTTGTTATAATTACTTTTCAATCTGCTTCAACTGGACATTTATGAGTTTGAACTTATCAGATTGACCACGAAGAAAAATCTTTCCCGAGTTCGCAAGATTTACATTTTTCAAGTTGTTTATGATACTTGAATGATTTCATCTATACTTGTTTTCTTTATCCATCACTTGATTACCAAAATTTGTAAATATGATGGATATAAGATATTTTTTTCGAAATGTTGAAAAATAAAGGTTGCTTAAGAGTTTAACAAGGAAGATATTGTTAAATAAAGTGAATATCAATGTGAAACATTTAATCATACTCTATTTTCTTTTACTTTTAATAATTAGTAAAAATGCAGACAATAAAGAAAATAAAAATAAAAAAATAATGGAGGCGTAAATGATAGTGATGAATGAAATGTATAATGATAGTAATTACTAAATCCCTTGCATTGTTATCACATAATGTCATATTCTTGCCACCAGTAACATAAATTCTTCAAATATAAGACTCAGAAGTAGTCTTTAAACGTTTCCATCATATACTGTATTTCACGACCCAATTTCCACTAAATTAATTATAAGATTCAGTGTACCTTCTTTCATATTTACATGGGATTGTAAAAGGGATATGTAATGTTTATTTTGAAAGAATTTACAAATATTTCTGTTACTAACGCTGAAAACATGAAATAGTATAAATCATATCAATCTTGGTTTTTCTTTTAACACATAGCAGACAAAGACTTCTAGTTTTTCGTTACTCTTGAAATAAAATAAAAAATAGTTTCACCCGATTCAAATCAAATAAAAGCTGAAACCAAGAACCTAAATTGCTTTACACTATGCCCGGGCGATGGAGGAAAGAGAGAGAGAGAGCTACATGGAAGGGCAAATTGATTGAAACCTTTAAAGATTGGCTGAAATTGAGAAGAAACTACGTGTTTGAAAGCGATCTAGTTTATTGTTCTCTTAAAAGACCATGATAATTTACCAATGTATTTAGTGACGTTTGTTACATTGAATCTGTTTTAAATTGTTTGAGTAAATCAAGTGTTACAAATGGAAACCCTGAAAGTGATGGAAGCTCAATGGGAAAATAACAGCTTTTACATCTTTTGACGGCTAAAAAAAGGAGAAAAAAAGTGCCACTTTTTTTTATTATTGATTCATTTGTGGTAATATTATTCATGATATTTACCTCTTTATAAATGATATCTGATGGAGACTCTTTCGTACTTTAACATAAAAAATTGCAATTCCTGATTTACATTTAGGTCACTAATCTCTGTTAATGAGTTATGAATAATAAGCACCTGCTTCAACCTACGGAATTTCGGGTCATCTTTCACTTTTGTTTTCTTCTTCCATTTTTCTAAATTCGGGAGAAAAATACCACAATATGACAATTCTGTTTCACTAAATCTTGTATTGTAAAATCTCAAATGCTATTGGATAAAAGTAATTTGAACTATTAGATTTTTTTAAGAAAGTTAAATTTGTATTTTGTAATTATTTTTCACCCTTCTAGATGATTTATCATATAATTCTTTTCTGCTAAAATTCATCTTTATCTGATTAGCAAGTTATTTGCCTAGGCTTTATCTAGACTTATTTTCTCCATAACCTTTAACATATTAATGTAGGGATATCGTTGACATTTTCAATAATTAATTCAAGATATGGACAAGGCAACACAGAAATATTTTTCGGGTTTTTATATTTATGAATATAAAAACCTAGATTATTACTTTTTTTATCTGATTTTAAGAAGAAAAAAAATTTTAAGAAGAAAAAAAATGGTTAAACGAAGCAAATCACATAGATAAAAGGCTGGGCAACAGACTCCAATTCCACGAACAACCCCATAGGGCAGACCTGAAAGATTACCCATACATTGCTGAAAAACGTTTTGTAACCAGCCTAACTCATCTATCACCTGTTCAGGTATACGATAAGAGGAATTTTCCGAAATTACAATATTTATGGTTTTTATAGAATATTCAAATTAATATCCTTGGTACAAACTCCATCCCCCTTATACTCTTTTAGTGCCTATGAGTTTGTTTATGTTGCTTTCTTTAATATTTACTTATTAGAAAATAAGATTACTCATCCAAAATTGATGTCAAATAATGCAATTGATATGAGTCATCATTTATTTACGAATAATTCCATGTAAGGACTGTGATGAGTGCTATATCAGGAAGAGCAGTCGTTCGTTGGAATAGAGAAAAAGTTAGCCTACTGTAGCTTGCAATATAGAGAGAAAAGCCATGAAATGTATTTTGATGATAATACAGGATTAACAGAAACTGTCATCATCAGTAAGGATATATGTGGCCGAAGTAAAATCTATTAATTTAGGAATGTATGTGCCATGACTGGTGAAGCCTCCTTTCCTGTTCCTCCTTCACAGGTACATCCTTCATAAATTGTTCAGCCAGAGACCAAAGATTAACTGCACCAAAACATTGAGTTGGATGACGGCAACCACATCAGACCATCCGAAACATCTCTAAGAAATTTAGAAAGGACAAGAGCCCAACAATCTATAAAAATTTTATAATTACTTTTCAATCTATTTCAACTGGACATTTATGAGTTTGAACTCATCAGATTTAGTCCTTATATCAGTACCTGACTCATACGCTCATGATTATTTTAATGACCAAGACCACACATGAAGGACGAAGGCTATAAAGTCTGCTTTGAAATTTACGAACTACACATTTTCATACTTGTCTTTTATCATTAGGCCTTTTTAGCATAACAAGGAAGTACGACATAGTACTTATTTGTCCCATACACACACACACACACACACACACACACACATATATATATATATATATATATATATATATATATATATATATATATATGTATATATATATATATATATATATATATATATATATATATATATATATATATATATATACATATATATATATATAAATATACATATATATATGTATATATATATATACAATATATATACATATACATATATATATATATATACATATTTATATATATACAGTATATATATATATATATGGCCAAGTGGTAGTCACTGTCCATACAAGTTTGCCAGACCAGGGTTCGACTCCCGGCCGGTCATAAGCGCTTGCCTATGTGTGATTCCGCCTTGGGCTCTGATCCCGAGGTCATTAAGAGAATCCTGACATTAATGTATTAAAAATATATGGCTTATTTGAATATATATATATATATATATATATATATATATATATATATATATATATATATGTAAATATATATGTATATATATATATATATATATATATATATATATATATATATATATATATATACATATAAATATATATATATATATATATATATATATATATATATATATATATATATATATATATATATATATATATATATATATATATATATATATATATATATATATATATATATATTATTCTAAGCTCTTAATATATACTTAATAATCTTCATCTTGAGAGATAAAAAAAGGATAATGTGGAGAGAAACTGAATATGAAATAGGTCCTGGAACAAGAAGACGTGTGTAAGAAGAGATATCGTTGTTATGGTACTGTAATGTTTCACCATTTTTATCCAGACGTTTCATATCCTTAAAATCCAGAAATTCTGATAAAGGCATAAAATAGTTGATATATAATAGCAAGGATTCCTTATTCATTAAATTATTTCCATTTAGGTTATGAAAAGATTATAAAAGTAAGATAAGTATAATCCTATATTCATCTCGCCACATGAGGTACATTAGTATTCAATAGGGCTTTTACCTTAATGGATAACCATTGACCACCTCTCTTCCACCCCCGCCCAGGCTGCTATTGTCCCTGGTATAATACAACGACGTTTGAGGCACCTGTCTCAGCTAGGTAAAATAATCTTACTTTTGTAAGGTATTAATAATGTATCAGGGTTAGGGATAGTTCCAATAATCTACTAATGCAAATGCTTCCCATCACCAGGAGTTGGCAAAGGACGAGGAAGAATAAAAAATCAAGATAGAAAAGAAAGTGATGCCATCTCATTTCTTATTGCAATGCTGTTGGCCATAATTTCGTCCTTTTTAGAGAGAGAGAGAGAGAGAGAGAGAGAGAGAGAGAGAGAGAGAGAGAGAGAGAGAGAGAGAGAGAGCTCATTTGTTGATGCTTATTCTTTTATGTAACAGCTTACCTCCTTTCAAGAAATAGGTGACTGCCATCTTTTCACACCATCCTCTGATGACCATTATCAAGCTTGAATTATGAGTAGCTGCTCGCCGGTAGATATCTTCTCTGAAGAAGAGGAAACGAAGAAAGGAAAGATGATGATGTAACCGCCTGAAAAATATAACCTTCGATTGTATGATTTAAATAGACTATATCTGGACAGACTTGCGAAAAATATCTTTGAGTATAACAAAAAGACAACCAATCTTTCCCGAGTTCGCATGATTTACATTTTTCAAGTTGTTTATGATCCTTGAATTATTTCATCTATTCCCGTTTTCTTTATCAATCACCCGATTACCAAAATTTATAAATATGATGGTAATATGATATTTTTTTTCGAAATGTTGAAAAATAAAAGTTGCTTAAGAGTTCAACAAGGAAGATATTGTTATATAAAGTGAATATCAATGTGTAACATTTAATTATACTCTATTTTCTTTTACTTTTAATAACTATTAAAAAAGAAGACAATAAAGAAAATAAAAATTGACGGTGATTTCTATAGATAATAATGGAGGCGTAAATGATAGTCATGAATGAAATATAAAATGATAGTGATTACTGATTCCCTTGCATTGTTGTCACATAATGTCATGATGAACAAAATTAAATGTAGGAATCGATGAAATACAAAGTTTTAAGAAAATATATTTGGATATCGAGAAGAAAAGACCATGATACTAAATTGCTTTATGAGAGGAGCGTGTTTGTCTGCCATTGCACAATTCATTCCTTTTTTGTTAATTACGACCAGAATGTCTAATAAAAATATTATCCACCCATTCTTTTCTATACCTTTCTTTTATACAGGATCTTAAAATTCAAGTTGATTGTTTATATGCAGTTCTTCTATATCAAAATACAAAACGAAAGAACATCGAGCTTATTTCATTGTGATAATCTTCCAACTTAATTACAAAGAAAAAATTTGGAACTTGGACAGGATGCCGTAATATATTTTTACACTATTAAAATATTTTCTAGCATTCCCTAGATTTAAGATTTTTCTCGCCATTTGTTTCGGTAGATATTACTGAGGACCAGAAACAAGTTACTTTACAGCAATTCATGGGAAAATCTCATTGAATATCAGCATAGGTTTTTTGATAGAAAAGTTAATTTCTACAAAATTTCTTAAGCATAAAAAATCCATACAATATTTATCTTCAGTAGGCTTCCGATGTGAAATAAAACTAACGCTGTTGAAAAAATACAGTAGATCGAAAATGTAGGAAAAAAAAGCTATTTTGTGAGAATTCAGCTGAAAACTGTTCAAAACTACATTATTTCTGTTTGGTAGCATTCATTAGTCAAATCGTTATCATTTATCTCTGAAGTTACCTTTATAATATTTTCCAATATTAACAGTGCATGCTCTGAGAAACATTGAATATTGGCGAGTAAAATTGTACATTCATAGAAATTCTGAAGACTTTTTCTTCCTAAACTGCATTTAGTTCTGTTTAGCAGCATCTATATATCATATCATGTTTTCTTTATTTTGAGGTTTCCTGTATATAATTTTCAAATATTACCAGTGAAAACTTTGAGAAATATTTATGGCATAAGATATTTGTCATAACATAAATAATGGGCATATCATCCATTATGTCATGTATGCAAGAAAAGTTTTCCCAATTTACCGAGAATATTAATTTCTAGTTAATGAATACTACCAGACTTCAGCATTCTAGCTGGCTGTACTTTGTTAAGGAAATAGCTAATTAACTCCGTGAAGCAAACTACAGACTTTAGTAATTATGCCTTTGAAACTCCATCTACCTGAACACTCATCGTTCATGTAATATACAAAGATTCTCTTTACATCCAATGTGGGTTGTTTTCCCCTCCTATGGAAGGAAAACTAGTTTGGATTCCAGAAGCTGGCGCATTCCTGTGAAAGTTGTTATGAATATCATCATCATCATCATTATCATCATTATCTCCTCCTACGCCTACTGACGCAAAGTGCCTCAGTTAGATTTCGCTAGTTGTCTTTATCTTGACCTTTCAAGTCAATATTTCTCCATTTACCATCTCACACGTCACACTTCAAAGTCCTCAGCCATGTAGGCCTTGGTCTTCCAACTCTTCTGGTGCCTTGTGGAGCCCAGTTGAAAGTTTGGTGAAATAATCTTTCTTGGGTAGTGTGAAGTGTATGCCCAATCCATCTCCATTTGTCCCTCACCATGATCTCATCCACTTATGGCATTCGAGTAATCTCTCTTATAGTTTCATTTCTAATCCTGTCCCACCAATTAACATCCAATATTCTTCTGAGGGCTTTGTTCACAAATCTATAAAATCTGTTGGATATTTTTTCATTGTCATACCACGACTCATGTCCATACAGTAACACCGATCACACTAAACTGCAATTTTAGGCGATATGATTTCCAAATTTTACTTAATCTAGCCATTGTTTGATTTGGTTTTTTCAATTTACCATTAAACTCCAATTCTAAAGGCCTTGTATTAGAGATCATAGTTTCTAAATAATTTAAATGATTCCACCTCATTTATCCTTTCTCCTTCAAGTGAGATTTCATCTTCAATTGCATATTCAATTCGCATCATCTCTTTCTTTCTTCTCTTTATCTTGAGCCTGACTTCAGGTGATATTTCATGCATTCTGATAAGCAAGCATGAAACTGTTCTATGCATTACAAAATGCTTGGGGAGGATAAACAATATAGGTGACAACACATTCCCTTGGAGTACTCCGCTCTTTACTGGAAATTCATTTGATAGGACTCGATTAACATTAACTTTGCATATGCTATGCTCATGAAGAGAATTATTCAAATTTACATATTCAAGATGAACTCTGCAATAACGCAGGAATCTCCACAAAATTGGCTGGTGCACACTATCAAAAGTTTTTTCATAATCAACAAATGTCATCAAAGTGGATTTCTATATTCTACATGTTACTGTACAACATGTCTTAAAATTAAATTTTGGTCAGTACAACTACCTTTTCGAAATCCTGCTTGTTCATATTTCAGTTATTCATCAATCTTTCTCTCTAGTCCCTTTAGAATGAGCATGCTGTATATTTTCATGCAAACTAACGTAAGTGTAATGTCTCTGTAATTATTGCAATCAGTCAAAGCTCCTTTTTTTTTTTTTGCTATTTTCACCGACACCCCAGCTCCCATTCATCACGCTTTAGGTATATCAATCAAATTATTCCTTTCATATCTCCTACTCATGGCCTCACTAAAGGGAAGAAACTCAAAGGGGGGGGGGGGGGGGGGAGTCATTTTTGCACTATGACATTGAAATTTGCACAGAATATGCATCTATTTATACACAATACTTCAGCCAATTTTAGTCTCCCTAGGTTGAATATTTTTTTTTGTTCTTGTTTTTTTTTCTTGTTTTTTTGTGGACTTTTTCTCTTATTTTCAAAATCTATCTCCTCCCTTATTTATGAATCAATTTAGAAAATTTAAAAACCAACATAGTGCTTATAGTATATACAATACAAAAGGATCTGCATATTTTAAAATTTTCTTATATTTTTTGTTCCATCTCGTAAAAAAATGTCAAAAAACCCCCCAAAATTTCATTTTTTTTCCAATTAATTTTTTTTTTTTTGGGGGGGGCATAGGAAAAATCTTGTCATATTTTCTATTTCTACAATTATCCAGAATTATAATACTTTTTTAATTTAAAAAATTGGTCCATAAATAAGGAAGTAGTTAGCAATTTGATAACGAAAAATACTATATTGTGAAATAACAGTTTAAAGTTTTGATGTAAAGCTGATCTGGAAAGTGTACAAGACTCCTGGTCTCCTCTTTTATAAAAAGATATTATCCCCTCTTTTAGACATGGTCATTTCTCTATTGTTGCATGGGGGTGGGGGTGGGGGGGGGGGGGGGGTTTATAGTATGCCAGTCTACGCATTGTTGCCAGGTTTAGTACCCTAACTGGCTCCTGGCTAATATGCATCTCCTCTGCTTGCATATACTTTCGTTTTCTTTTTCGGTGGAGCAATAGATATGGTCTTTCTTCTTTTTTCTTTTAATGTGAGAGTTTTTAGACATTGCTTTGTTGCATCTTTCATTACTGGGATTAATGAGCCTTCAATGTATCCTACATTGTGCTCAATTACTGCAATATGGTAGGCAAAAGTGGCAGTATCTTTTCCATGATATCTTACTTTTGGGCACTTGGCCCACACTTTACTGTTGAAAGCCTCGTTCATATTTTGAGTACGGCCCTTCCTGCATCTGCTCAAGATATCATCCGTTGCAACTCTCTCAAAACACTGGCGGACAAGAGTCATCTCCTCTTGGTTCAGTCTTAGTCTCACTTTTATTTTATCATGACTGCTTGGCTTCCTATTTCTTGCAATATCTTGCTGATAAAAACAGTAGCTCTTCTCCCCTTCTGGGCACAGCGAATGATCGTTTTTATCATCAGTGCTCGTTAAATGAAGAAATATGGCCATTATTTCCCTTCTCATGGCACCAATAGGGTTATCAGGATCTTTGGCACCTCTCCTCACAGCACAACCATAATATTTACTGCACTTCACACAATTATTTTCACTCAATTTATCTTTTCCACCGAGAGTACTGACAAATGTAATTCTTTCTTTTCCATTTTTATTTGTCACTCTTTTTTTACACACTTCCTTTTTAATTCCTCTAAAAGATGTTTCAGTCTTTTCTACTTATGATTTATGAATTCCTCTTTTACCACTGGGTACTCAGTGCCATATGGACCAGTTCCTTCTTTCATTTCTTGTATTGCTTTAAACCCTTTTCCATCACCATCTCCTACATACACTCTGTATCTAAATTTCCTTTTTAAAGATCTTCCCCATATTGCGACAGCAGCATCCACTTCCATTTTCCCGGAATATTCATAATAATTCTTCTTGTATTTTCCGGAGTCTTTATCTCCTTGCAATTTAGCCTTATGTTCATCTTCTGTTATCAAAGTTTTCCATCAATAATATTACAAGCATTGCAATTTTTTGAGAATATTTCTGCATCAACGACAAATCCTGTATAGGCTTCTGTCACTATGCCCATGCCAACTAATGATGTAAAGCCCCTCTTCATCCATGTACCATCGTACATAACTTCGATATCCAGAATCCCATCTTCATCAAGTTTGAAGCCCATTGCTTCATAGTGTTTGAAAATTGCCTTGTCAACTTCTGGAATCATTTCATCATACTGGTTCTTAGCAATGGTTTCAACATAAGTCTTATAACGCTTTTACGTATAAGATGCAAGTTGTTTGGCACCCATGGCACTCGTCATATCATTCAGGGCGACGAGACCTCCCCCATTCATTATATTCTGGTACACAAATGAAGCAGTAACTTCACCAATATTATTAGTTTTCAAATTTTCTACCTTTTTCACTTTAGAATAAACAATGTTTTCAGGTTCTTCACATTTACACTTAGTAATCAGAGTAACATCTAAATTCTGTCTTTCAAAATCAAGTTCAATTTTGCTGCTACAATCACTGTATATGACTCTTTCATTGAAACATCTTAGTGTCTTTTTTGATAAGCAAATTATTTCATCATCATCATTTTGTTCACTTTGTTTCATCATACTCTGTTCTTTTTCGCTCATGTATTCTTTCATGAGTTCACCTTGCCGTTCAGCTCCAGCACAAACAGCTGGTGTGGAGCACGTGTCACCACCAACACAAACACTTGTTGCATCATCATTCATATCACTAAAATTATCAGAGCAAATTGTAACATCTTCATCATCTGATAGCACTAATGATAAGTCCTCCTCAATATTATGAAATAAGCCCACGGTTTCACTTATATTCGTATGAATCCTGTAATACATATTTGTAGGAAAACTAGTGTTTATCATTTCACAAACACGTGGAGACAATGTCACAGAAGAGACTACCACGTTTTCCTCCTCCACATGGTTCTTTCTTTTGTTTTCCTCAAGTTTCTGTCTCCACTTTTCATTTAAATTCTGCATGTTTTTAGTAGACACTAAATGCATGTTAGACCACTTCCTCTTAGGCATGATTAGTTGCCAAAAACTAGCAAAAAACACGATATAAACAGACGTTAGCTGATCGAGACCGAGAGCACTTGCGTGAACACACCGACTCACTATATTGCAATTTTTACCTACTAAAATACTCCAGATTGCTTTCATCTTTCGTCTGGCAACAGTACACACCTCGAGGCTAAAGGAGAGCGGTAAAACTAAAATTCGTGATTTTGACCCAAAAATCGAGTTTCTTCCCTAAAGTGTTCCGTCCATCGTTGCCTTTCTTCATCTTCTGTTGTTATAACAGATCCATCCCTCTTTTTCATGGCCATATGCTTGTTCTTTTTTGCCCAGTAGAGATATAATTAATAATTCTATGAGCAATTCTTACACCATAGCCACTCCCTGAATTCATAGCTTTGTCAACCGCATCTGCTTTCCGGTCTAGATATTCTTTCCAATCATTCCTGGCTTTTCTTTTTACTTCACTATCAATACTGGAATGATTAGCATGCTCTACCTTGTAATTTACATTACTTCCACGGAAACTTTCAACAATAAATTAATTCTGTCTTTGTCTCCTTTTTATACTATCCCAAGTATCATTTGATATCCATGGTTTTCTCCTTGTAACAGCATGACCCAAAACTTTATCACCAACCGACTGATATATGTTCCTAATATCCTTCCATGCTCACTACCGATATCTGCACCTCTATAGCTTTTCACATGTCTTAAAGTCCTCCTTCTCTCTTCATTATTGGCTATGTGATCTACTTGATTTTTGTAATTGCCACATGGTGAAATCCTTGTATATTTGTGGATGTCCTTGTGCTGGAAAAGAGTACCTCCAATATCAAGATTGTTTGTTGAACAAAAACTTATGTAGTGTTCTCCATTTCCATTTGCAACTACGCTAAGACCCTTAGCATTGTACCAACCGTGTGTCACACGATCGTACATAATTCATTTTGTATATATTATGCTTGTATCTTCGCTCTCCCCTCGCACTAAAAAGAACCTGATAAATCATGTCTGCTTTTCTCCTCTGTAATAGTGTCAATATTTGAACATGAAAATTCTTGTTGCTTTGAGATTTTGTATATAAAGGAGAGTGTTCTTTAATAAACTAACTCAGTTGTTTTCAACTTGCCTTTGAGTTCACAACCTACTCCCACCACGTCACAACATCCATCACATTCTCTATACCTTGATTATTTCATCCAACTTTAGCATTGAAGTCACCAATTAAAATTTCCATATCTCTCTCTGGGATCTTATCTATTACACTCTGCAGTACTTCACAGTATTCATCTTTCCTTTCTTCAAGGGAATAATTTGTTGGTGCATATCAAACTATAATACTCATATTGTACTGCTTTGAATTAAACTTTCAAGTAACAATCTACTATTTACACTATTCTGTTAATGCCTTTTCTGCTCTTGGTGTCATTATCATTCCTACCCCTTCTCTTCCAACTTCACTTGTTCTCCCTGAGTATATATATATAAATATATATACACACATATATATATATATATATATATATATATATATATATATACATATATACAGTGAACCCTCGTTTATCGCGGTAGATAGGTTCCAGACCCGGCCGCGATAGGTGAAAATCCGCGAAGTAGTGACACCATATTTACCTATTTATTTAACATATATATTCAGACTTTTAAAACCTTCCCTTGTACGTAGTACTGTTAACAAACTACCCTTTAATGTACAGAACACTTAATGCATGTACTACAGTACCCTAAACTAAAACAGGCACAAATATTAAAGGCGATTTTATATCATGCGTTTCCTAAACACGCCAAAAAGCACGATAAGAAATGGCAACCAATGTTTTGTTTATGTTTATCTCTGATCATAATGAAGAAACAAACGCATTTACACATCTGTGTATATGTTAGCTTTTGCATTCATTATATTGATTATTCAGTACAGTATGTTGATTTGGTTATTACTAATGTTTTACTTAATTTTTCTTAGGACTTCCAAATGAAATGTTTTTCTTTATGACGCCGCCTTAAACGACGGCGTCATAAAGTACGCTCAGTAAACAAACTAAGGAATTTAACGCGCGTGATGAAAGTGATAAATAATGATATTACAGTAAAAGCTTTTATAAAATATGTTATTACAAATATTATTTACCGTATCTATATAAAATCATACATACGTAGCAAAGCAGGAAAACAATCTACGAGAGAGAGAGAGAGAGAGAGAGAGAGAGAGAGAGAGAGAGAGAGAGAGAGTTGTTTTACATACGTAAATGTAAATTTAAAAAAAAAAAAAATAGCCCCATTTCATATAAAATAGATTACTAATATTTTACTTTATCATATTACAGTAGTCTGTATAATACTGTAAAGTTCAGTACAGTATGTTGTTGTTATAGTCGTGGCGATGAAATTCTCACAAAACAAAAACACGCCATTTGATTACAACAGCTGATTCATTCTCTCTCTCTCTCTCTCTCTCTCTCTCTCTCTCTCTCTCTCTCTCTCTCTCTCTCTCTTCGTGTTATACAATACTTACATTTAGATGAAGAAACTAAAATTAGTTTTCTTAGTGTCAATTAAATACGAATCGAAAAAATTAGGCCGAGTCTACATCCATTTCAATCATAGCTAAAAATGCGGCATCCGATTTCATCAGCAAACCACTATTTTTTGGGAAATACCATTTTATTCTAGAAAATTGCCACTCTTTAAATAGTTAATTGCACATTAAGAAAGTGTGTACTTTTGTTTTTAAATTTCGGGTGTGTTTTAAAAATCGAGTATTGTTGACTTCTTTTTGTTTTACTTTTGGCTGTGATTAGATCAGCTGTCATCTAGCTGCCGCTCTTGAGTGTGTACGAATACACTAACAAAGTATCGTTTATAGGCTACCATTTCTTAACTTATTCAAACCGTCTACAGTATACAGTTGATATTACATAAGCACCAATATGTTATAACCTATCAAATTTTTTTGTTTATTACATTTAAACCCCCCTCTATCTCTCTCTCTCTCTCTCTCTCTCTCTCTCTCTCTCTCTCTCTCTCTCTCTCTCTCTCTCTCTGTGGGCTACTTTTCACTACCTCCCATTCCTTACCTCTCTCTATCTCTCTAACAAATGATATCTTTGTTGCTCCTCAAAGTTTCATTTATATTGAAAATCGATCATGATTCAATCTTCCTTACTTTCTCCAATCTCGCACCATCGGTCACATCGCGGTATTTTCGATATTTCCGGAAAATCCGCGATATATGTATATACATGGGTTATGAAAAAAATCCGCGAAGTGGTGAATCCGCGATGGTCGAACCACGAAGTAGCGAGGGTTCACTGTATATATATATATATATATATATATATATATATATATATATATATATATATATATATATATATATATATATATATATATTTCCTCTATATAAAATTTCTTTACCATTCCCCTTACAACGTGTTTCACTTAGGGCCAAGATATCCAAACTATATTACATTAATTCATTTTTCCCTTTCTTTAACTTCTCAATCTAATTCATGGTTCTAACATTTCAATGACCAATTTTCGATTTTTCTTCATTACTTGTAAACCGAAATATTCTTAGCACCCCGCTATGCCCGGGACTGTGGGGCATTCTTTTATTTTCGCTTTCCATAGACTGACTAAATCCATAGAGAATTCATTGGCTAATTTCATCAAAGTATAGCCAGTTCCTTGTGATTCGCAGTACCTATCTATAACTAAAGCAAGTGACCCCTGCCGGTCCATATTAATTCCAGTAAGTTCATCCGCCAGGCATTGAGAGTAGAAGCCTAAGAGACATATTGTCCATAGCCTTAAGCCAGGCTGACACTTACACGAATTTGTGGCACGCATTGTCATGACTCGAGTCGTGAACTGGAGTGAACTCGTCGTGAACTGGCGTGAAGTGTTCGTAAACCCGTCGTGACGAGAATTTTGAAATGTTCAAAATTTTGGTCACGACAAAATTTCATGACCGGGTCGTGAACTATGCGCGAACTGTTCGTGAACTCGTCAGGACGATGCGGGAAGTGAGCAAACTATGCGTGAATTCGTCGTGCCAGTTCGTGTCAACGTGGACAGGTCAGCTGTGATTCTGAGGTAACTTTTTTTTTTTTTTTGATCTTCCAGATCGGGCCACAAAATGTCACGACTTGCCACAACAAATTTGTGGAAAAAAGTCGTGCAAGTGTCAGGGTACCTTTAAGCCAAATCTGTCACCCTGCTGCCTGCGACTTCATTGAGATTTAGGGGGACATTTCCTCCACACCAAAAGTTCTGGTTACTCCACCAGGTTGCTCATCCCATTATACTTGTATAACCATTGGCCAACATGGATTGTTAAGATATGCCACTAAGCATGGCTATAAAAATATCTTTATAAAAATATATTAAATATTTTATCAATAGAGGAGTAACTGTCAATAAACATGTGCTTATTTAACTTTGAAATAATTATGGTGTATTTATATTCAACGCAGGGACCAAAAATACAGGTTCAGAATCTGATTTCGGATAGAGATGAAAATAGGGAAATCCTCATAAGCAGACAGACTGAAAGCTATTGAAAGATAGAATCGGGAAACAGACTCTCTGATATGAAATGGCATTTTCTTAAGGACTGATAGATAAAACGGCCTCGATGATCGTCAAATTATTTAAATGGTGACTCAGCTTCAAAAACACTGACCTTGAAATCCTTGTGGTTTCATTATCATATATCAGGAATTTATAGGTAGAGTAGAAATTTATCTATGGCAAATTCATGATATATATTTTGAACAACCAATCAAGAGACTAAAACCAGATCCTGTACTAGTTTCATTTCATGAAATTGTGATTTTAAAGTTCTGTGGGAATCAACGATTGATCTCTCCTATACTATATGTGAAATTAAGCGCTGGTGGTGTAATTTATAGAGAACGTATTTTCACAAAGAGGATATGGTTGCACTAGTTGATGTATTCAACTCCATCCAAGAGGAAAATCCCATCGTCGTTGTCAGGGGGAACACACAAAAGGGCTTCTCTTTCAGACGCCGGCGTGAGAAATTGAATGACATATCCTTCAAAGAAAAGAAACCACGTAAACACTTTGATTGTTGTCAAATTTGTATGGGTAATACTTGGAATGAACTTATGTGTTTTTTCTTCATAGGTATAGGACAGAAAAAATCTAACATAAGAAAAAGCAAAAGCTCTTCCTTTTTTGTGAATGGTTGTGTAGAACCATAAACAAGATATTTCCATAAATTTTGGTTACACAAGGTGCAGTCTTTATAAAAAGTAGTTTATCATTAAATGTATAATTTCAAGTATCATTTAATTACATTATTCCTCAATATTCTTTTTATTTTGTCAGATCCATGAAGGAAGGGCAGCAAATAAAATTTGAGCAAAAAACTAATACGGAGAGGAAGCCTGACTTTGTCTTTGAAATGTAACACAATGATGAAAAGAATTTCTTTCGGTGAACTATAAAACTCTGTCCTAGATAGAATTGGGCTTTAAACT
>NC_090748.1:68790669-68793169 GCF_036898095.1 Palaemon carinicauda
TTAGACTAGAAATAATGACATAAATACTCTATCTGATGTAAGTCAACATTACTTAATTAGTAATCCTAGGCTCAACCTAGAAAAAAATCCTGTTTGGCGCATCTTTTACGTAAAATAGAATGGACGTGTGATGAGAAAACTGGTAAGGATTTCCTGTCCTTTTTAGGAACTAATGTAGGATCCCATTAAAGGCTTAAGAATTTGATGTCAATATTTCAACGTACTTGAAAAATATCTTCAATAAATACAACTTTCTTTCAAACATTTTCTAGATCACGAATTATCTGTGTATTATTATTATTATTATTATTATTATTATTATTATTATTATTATTATTATTATTATTATTATTATTATTATTATTATTATTATTAGCTAAGTTAAATTCCTAGGGGAATTAGCAGGTGTTATAAGCCCAAGGGCTTCATAAGGGAAAAATGGGCCTGTAAGGAAAGGAAATAGATTAATAAATGGTCGATTGGAGGACTATTCTTCTGTTTGTATCACTGCTGTTATATATTGGAGTTCATATCTTCAGTCCAAATCAGAATCTATATTCTAAAGGTGGATTGTTATTTCCTTGTTTTGTTTATACTTGTTTTCCTAGTATAGGATTTATTATGATCAACGCGAGGCATTATAGTTAGTTTTATTTAGTGAGGCATATTTGCGCCGACTCGCAGGGGGGGGGCCTTTTAAGTTTCCTGATCCGTTATTGGTTGGAAAAGATAATTATAACCAATCAGCGATCACAGGACTTTTCCGAGCTAAAAGGGCACCCCTTCAAGTTCCTTCTGGACATCATTTTGGGCTAGCTCACCAACGCTTATGTTAATAAGTTCATATGTTTCATTACAGAACGGGTTCTCTTCAATTGCAACCATGATGTTGTTGACCATTTCCAGATCAAGTGTCATTGCCATCTGACCGGCCTCATGGTGTGTATTTTGTGCACTTGGAAAAGAGAAATACCAGAATGATAATAATAATAATAATAATAATAATAATAATAATAATAATAATAATAATAATAATAATAATAATAATAATAATAATTAACATGACATTGGAGAAAATGCAAAATGAGTAACTCCAGTGAACATATGATAAACAATGCTAAGCCGACATCATATAAATTGCAAATGCACATTTTCGGAAATTCGCGCATTTTAGCTTATCGGTTTCAAAGGCCTACTATTTAACTCCAGCAGCTCATTTGCAAGATTGTGCACATGGATGATGTTCTTGAAGGTCTCCCCTTTCCAAAAATACCCCACAACTTTTTACAACATGCCGTGTCAGATTTCGTCCATAAATGTTTTTTGGCTCCCTGACTAAGCATTACTGAAGACATTTGGATTTTCAATGAAGACATTATATTTTTGAAAAAGATGCTATTGTCATACAGAAGGGAGAACTCATTCATCTCACACAGAGGAAAGACTTTTTGCTAGGTGGATGGATGACGACAATATCCCCACTTACAGTTCTGCTTACCACATATACATATTTGCTGTGTAAAAAAGAACATTGAAGTGTAGAAACTATGCACTTAATGTGGGTGACACTTTCATCAACAATGAAGGCGTGGTATACTGGAGAGGGTTAACAGTGCCTTAGAAATTAATCAATTCTCAACTTCACAAATGGAAGCAAGAAAAGTACTCTTCGTTTTCTTGATGTCCTTTTCGAGAAATAAACTTGGTATACTATATCAGTCTTCATAGTATCTATAAATATTGACCGTTTATTCAGTGTGCAGGGAGAGTGTCCAAGCTCATACAAGAGGTTTGCAATTAGTGCATATATCAGCAGAGGGCTTCTCCCACTGCAGTATCTGGAAAGCTGTTCGTGAAAAAGTTGAAATATGTCAAACCGATGTTAACAAACAATTCCTCTGCAGGCAACCTCAGAAGCGAAATTTTTTGGCAAAAATTAGAGGAATTTTGCTAATGACCCCTGAACTCAAGTAAAAACAAAAATATAATTCTATAACATAGTATGGGCTATGGGACACCCTTCAGAAAAGAAGTTGATGTCCCGAAAAGAATTATCATATTTGGAGTAAGACCAAATACATCATCGGAGAACGTGTTGCCGAGAGTCTTTAGCAAGCCAAACTTAGTAGCTGACATTGTTATGTAAAACAGTTATACACCAGAGTACAAAGGAATTATCAACGTAGTTCTTAAATTTAGGTGCTCAGTAGGGGAGTGTAAGACCTTCAATGTGCGGTATGTTTGTCACATATCCTGAAAATAGACATCAAGATATATTGCAAGAGTGGGGCCTTATGTCATATTTTTTTAATGTACGTGCTAAAAAGCGTCAATTTAATTACCTTATTAAGAACATACAAATTGTTTACAAGAAACATGAATATGGTGGGTGGTAATTGCTGAATCTGTATTTATCACACTGGAGATGCTTGTGTTGAAAGTTCAAGTTTCCACAGGCAATGTCCTCCCCTCCAGCAAGACGACATACCATAGCATGGCT
>NC_090748.1:68798169-68800669 GCF_036898095.1 Palaemon carinicauda
CATAGGTTTTTTGATAGAAAAGTTAATTTCTACAAAATTTCTTAAGCATCACAATTCCATACAGAAGTTTATCTTGAGTAGGTTTCCGATCTGAAATAAAGCTAACGCAGTTGACAAATTACAGTGGATCGAAAATGTAGGAAATAGTTGAAAAAAAAAAATAAAAAAAAACAACGCTATTTTGTGAGAATTCAGCTGAAAATTGGTAAAAAATGTATCTATGAAGCTACCTTTATGATATTTTCCAACATTAACAGTGCACGATCTGAGAAATATTGAATATTGGAGAATAAAATCGTAAATCCATTGTAATTCTGAAGACTTTTTTCTTTCTAAACTGCATTTAGTTCTGTTTGGCAGCATCTACATATCATATTGTGTTTGTTCTTTATTGTGAAGTTACCTTTATACCATTTTCAAATGTTACCAGTGAAAACTCTGAGAAATATTTATGGCATAAGATGTTTGCCATAACATATAAATAGTAGGCTTGTCAATCTATTATGTCATGTATGAAAGAAATCAGTTTCCACAACTTACCGAGAATATTAATTTCTAGTTAAGAATACTACTAGACTTCCAAATTCAAGCTGGCTCTACCTAGTTAAGGAAGTAGATAATTAACTCCATGAAACAAAATACAGACTTTAGTAATTATGCCCTTGAAACTCTGTCTACCTGAGCACTCACTGTTCATGTAATATTTAAAGATTCTCTTCACATCCGATGTGGGATGTTTTCCCCTCCCAAGGAAGGAAAAACAATCTGGATCCTAGAAGCTGAGGCCTTCCTCGGAAAGTTGTTATGAAAATATCTTTATAAAACTATACTAAATATTTTATCAACAGAGGAATAACTTTCTATAAATATGTGCTTATCTAAGTTTGAATGCTTATGGATTATTTATTTATAACGCAGGGACCAAAAATATAGGTTCAGAATCTGATTTCGGATAAAGATGAAAATAGGGAAAACCTCACAAGCAGATAGACTGAAAGTGAGCGATTGGTTTCCGGTGAGAGTGGGGCTGAGACAGGGATGTGTGATGTCGCCGTGGTTGTTTAACTTGTATGTTGATGGAGTGGTGAGAGAGGTGAATGCTCGAGTGCTTGGACGAGGATTAAAACTGGTAGACGAGAATGATCATGAATGGGAGGTAAATCAGTTGTTGTTTGCGGATGATACTGTACTGGTAGCAGACACAGAAGAGAAGCTTGACCGACTAGTGACAGAATTTGGAAGGGTGTGTGAGAGAAGGAAGTTGAGAGTTAATGTGGGTAAGAGTAAGGTTATGAGATGTACGAGAAGGGAAGGTGGTGCAAGGTTGAATGTCATGTTGAATGGAGAGTTACTTGAGGAGGTGGATCAGTTTAAGTACTTGGGGTCGGTTGTTGCAGCAAATGGTGGAGTGGAAGCAGATGTACGTCAGAGAGTGAATGAAGGTTGCAAAGTGTTGGGGGCAGTTAAGGGAGTAGTAAAAAATAGAGGGTTGGGCATGAATGTAAAGAGAGTTCTATGTGAGAAAGTGATTGTACCAACTGTGATGTATGGATCGGAGTTGTGGGGAATGAAAGTAATGGAGAGACAGAAATTGAATGTGTTTGAGATGAAGTGTCTGAGG
Organism: Palaemon carinicauda; assembly: GCF_036898095.1. Classification (NCBI taxonomy): domain Eukaryota; kingdom Metazoa; phylum Arthropoda; class Malacostraca; order Decapoda; family Palaemonidae; genus Palaemon; species Palaemon carinicauda. The sequence continues at coordinate 68,799,791 of NC_090748.1, forward strand.
AGTATGGCTGGTGTATCTCGAGTAGATAGGGTCAGGAACGAGGTGGTGAGGGTGAGAACGGGTGTAAGAAATAAGTTAGCGGCTAGAGTGGATATGAATGTGTTGAGGTGGTTTGGCCATGTTGAGAGAATGGAGAATGGCTGTCTGCTAAAGAAGGTGATGAATGCAAGAGTTGATGGGAGAAATACAAGAGGAAGGCCAAGGTTTGGGTAGATGGATGGTGTGAAGAAAGCTCTGGGTGATAGGAGGATAGATGTGAGAGAGGCAAGAGAGCGTGCTAGAAATAGGAATGAATGGCGAGCGATTGTGACGCAGTTCCGGTAGGCCCTGCTGCTTCCTCCGGTGCCTTAGATGACCGCGGAGGTAGCAGCAGTAGGGGACTCAGCAGTATGAAGCTTCATCTGTGGTGGAAATGTGGGAGGTTGGGCTGTGGCACCCTAGCAGTACCAGCTGAACTCGGCTGAGTCCCTGGTTAGGCTGGAGGAACATAGAGAGTAGAGGTCCCCTTTTTTTGTTTTGTTCTTGTTGATGTCGGCTACCCCCCAAAATTGGGGGAAGTGCCTTTGGTATATGTATATATATATATATATATATATATATATATATATATATATATATATATATATATATATATACATATATATATATATATATATATATATATATATATATATATATATATTATATATATATATATATATATATATATATATATATATATATATATATATATATATATATATATATATATATATATATATATATATATATTTGAGGCTCAATTATATCTGCTTTTATAAATTACCGTATTTGAACTTTCCCCGGATCCTAATTATTTCAATTCCCATTCCTCATCTTAAATCATACTTTAGTTTGTCT
>NC_090748.1:68810669-68820669 GCF_036898095.1 Palaemon carinicauda
AAAATATAGAGCATCGTAGGCGACGTTCTATCTTATACCAAAAACAATTTCACAGTTCGCCTCTCGTTGGAGGATGCTGACACCGAACTTTATTCAAAATGCAAATACACAGTTCTCTACTACTTTAGTTTACCTTAAAAAACATAAAATCTTTTACTTACAAAGAATAATTAGGGAAAGAAATGTACCATTAGCAAGAGGAGAAACATTTTAGAAGCTTTCTGATACACTACATTCTTTTAATCTTCCTTAAATTATACTTTTTATATAACCAAGTAAGATTGGGCGATGGTTACTTTTAAACAATAAAACGTCAAGGAAATAAATTCATATCCGTTAAATTTGATACTCAGGCAAACCTTTGCAAATACTTTATTGAAAATGAAATAAAACAAAATTATTTCAACAGCGTTTATAAATACATTGTGAAAAAATAAAAGAACTTAATCCCTTTTATAAAGAGAAAAACAGGGACAGGTCTCTCATTTCCCTTTTCCTTCTTTGTCCTGTAATCTGCACTACACTTGAGAGATGCAACAGATGATAATGACTGTTCTGAGCTTATAAAAGTAATCTACATTTATATGTACATTAAACTATTGCATTAGTGATTACCCATCTGATATAAATATTCATTCCCTATTATAGAATTATAGATGGAAATTATATTGAAAGATGACGCAAACATCATTCTTACTCTCACATACACACACGCGCACACACACACACACGCGCACACACACACACACACACACATATATATATATATATATATATATATATATATATATATATATATATATATATATATATGTATGTATATATATATATATATATATATATATATATATATATATATATATATATATATATATATATATAGATAGATAGATAGATAGATAGATAGATAGATATTCTCAATAAATAAAAACCAATTAATAGACAATGATTGCAGGATGACAAAATGGAAAAGATGCAACAGACAAATGATTCTTCAGACTAATCTAGCAATTGTGTCTGTGTAACACTGATCACGGAACGGAGTCAAAAGGCTTAAAACTTCATAAAATGGCTAATAACATCTCTGTGTGTTGACCCATTCTAGCAGGACAAATAGCAGTTGTATAATGAATCCTTGGTTAGTAGCCATCCATTTTTTTTAAGGCTGTGAAAATGTATGCTATGTTTTTCGTAGTTTCTTTTATGACAATGATATTTTGGTCTTTTGTGATGTATTTTCTTTCACAAATGCTAAGATACAATTAGGAACAGAAAAAGTATAACGCCATTTAAAAACATAATTCTGGATTTTTGTGTTGTAAGATATACTCAAAAGCACAATCACTACGGATTTGGTTGGATTTCTTTCAGAATTAGACAATTATCCAGGAGGAAATCTTGCTCGAAGTTTTAACTAAAGGGAAACTGGTACTTTAAGTCACTACATTATAATTAGTTAATGAACAACAAAATCAATATTTATTTTAAGGAAGACGTGGAAGATTTAATGAAATTTTGCAGTATCATTGGATGCCAGCATAATCAGGAGAAAAAATGTTGTACTGAATTGATAAATCACACGAAAAAGTGACTAGATTCCACTTTTGTATATCTAGCAATAATTTAAGAGAAAATTTCAAAGTAATCGCATAAACTGAAACTGATCTCTGTGTAGGCTGAGAAAATGGGATTATGACTGCAATTTAGTATATTCACGAGTTACAAACAACGAATAGAATTAAAAAAGCTTTATAGGTAAGTTTCTTGTGTATAAGCTTACAGATACGATCAACGATACCTCTCAGTTTGAGGTTTGGTTTCAAAATCCTATTGATCATTGAAACACCACTTAAAATTATTATAACACCCTTTCATATAAAAGACATTAGTATTTCCGGTAATATATCTCATTTCCTTGTTATTATTAGCAAACGAGAAATAATTACAATGTGATGAAATATTAAATTCAATCAAAGTTAGAAACAACACTCCATCAATCAAGTAAAAGATGATTAAAGGCCAAACCTCAAAAGACAACACAACTTTTTGATAAAGAATTGAATCATTTCCAGGTGAAATTAAGGTCTGGATTCTTTTGCCTTTGATGAATTCTGTTCTAAGAAATTGTCGTTCACCGGAACGCGACAAGAACAGACTTTTCAATTATTTTTCATTTTTTTCCATTCCCTTCCAACGCATGTACACATGTATACACACACATACACACACACACACACAACACACACACACACACACACACACACATATATATATATATATATATATATATATATATATATATATATATCGTAAATTTATCATCATTTGAACTGAGAAGTATGATGGGGGTGGCTCGAAAAATGATTATTCAAACCTAGTGTTATGAGGGAGTCAGGCGGATGTGTATATGTCACTGAATAGATCAAGTGCGAAAGGTATTGTAATCATGGACTCACGTGAAGTAGATGAATGACGCTTTGTAAGTAGAATGTTCGACATGCAGCCGATATGACTGCTGTGATGGTTTATGGAAGTATTCAGTGCACAATCTCATCCGGGTTCATGAAATATTATTAGTAAAGAAATTATCTAATGTTTTTTTCTTTTCATTTCTGTTTTTAGCCATTTTCTGTTAAGATGAAGTTCCAGGTCATTCCCATATTTAGTGATTTAGGAAAATTCTTTCACTTGAAAATCTCTCCAAGTCAAAGAAATTTCGAGTAATATGAAGGACAGGATTTAGCATTTAGGATTCCTAGTAGAATGGCGGGACTGAAAAATACGGCTATTTTCTAATACTTCAGCAAATCGCAGAGCTTAGTTGCAGATGTGAGGCTAAGCAATGCGACTCGCTGCGATGTTAGAATATCCAAGAAATGGCGGAAACTCTAGGGAATGTTCTGCTGTTTCATGTTAGAGCGACCTATTGCTAGATTCCCGCTCGCTTATTCCTGTTATGGCATTTGATATCATTCCTTTTTTTTTTATTTGAACCATATTTGAGATAGTAAGACATGTTTTAGAGGCGAAGTATTATTAGACAAATCGAATGACAGCTACATCAGCCGAATAAGATTCAGTTTTTGAAAATTAGATAAAGTTATGGGCGTATGAGAATAAAATAAACGAAATCTGCATAAACAATTTTACATAATACAAATACATTAGTTTAGTTATCGTTGAACTTATGGGTTTCCTCTTTTAAAAAAGTATTCATATATTCCTGCAGGCTTCTATCATACCATTCTTAAATAGGAGCATACACCCATTTACAATTACATACATATATACATACATACATACAGACATACATACATACATACATACATACACACTAAGACACATTTCCCTCCTACCTTACCCGGTTTCTTTCCTCCTTATAAACTCTCCCATTTCTCCATTGATCCCGTATCACGGATGAGACTTTCTTCTTTGTCTTAGTTACATATTCACAATTCTAATAAAAGTCACAATCTCGACGCAGAAACAGATAGTCTTGTTTTTTTTCATCATATATATAGAGGGAATCACATAATTATCTCTCTTCCTATGGTAAAGGACATCTCTTAGAACGTCATGTGCATATTTCGTATCTATAGATAACTTTATTACCTCTTGAATGGGTTTTGTGAAGATTAATATGATAGTTAGTATAAGTATCATTATTATTATTATTATTATTATTATCATTATTATTATTACTATTATTATTAGCAGTAGTAGTAGTAGTAGTAGTAGTAGTAGTAGTAGTAGTAGTAGCTATTATTGTGGGTTCTTTCGAAATAATTTCCAAAGACTTTTGTTTTGTCTTAATCTTACTACAACTTATTTCTTCGGTGTCTTTTATCTGCTATTGATTACACACATCTTTATATCTTGAGTCCTCTTACGGAATAAAAACAATTTCACATAATCAGAGAATGTTTAAAAGACAAAGCGATGTATATTCGTGAGGGCTTATTGCATAAAGAAATGATAAGGAAAAGTGTATGATTGGATGAGTGTGAAAAGAACTTGTAATGGAATCCATATTTGTGAGAATGGGATGAATAAATGGTTGAGAATTGATAGACATGAAACCAGTATATGTCAGAAGTTAGGATTAGAAGGTAAGCAATTAGTGTTAGTTGAGTATGAAAGAAAGAGAAAGAGTATAAAACGTTGGTGAAGATAGAACATAAATAAAATATACATACATATACCAAAGGCACTTCCCCCAATTTTTGGGGGTAGCCGACATCAACAAAGAAACAAAACAAAAAGGGGACCTCTACTCTCTACGTTCCTTCAGCCTAACCAGGGACTCAACCGAGTTCAGCTGGTACTGCTAGGGTGCCACAGCCCAACCTCCCCCGTTATCCACCACAGATGAAGCTTCATAATGCTGAATCCCCTACTGCTGCTACCTCCGTGGTCATCTAAGGCACCGGAGGAAGCAGCAGGGTCTACCGGAACTGCGTCACAATCGCACGCCATTCATTCCTATTTCTAGCACGCTCTCTTACCTCTCTCACATCTATCCTCCTATCACCCAGAGCTTTCTTCACACCATCCATCCACCCAAACCTTGGCCTTCCTCTTGTACTTCTCCCATCAACTCTTGCATTCATCACCTTCCTTAGCAGACAACCATTTTCCATTCTCTCAACATGGCCAAACCACCTCAACACATTCATATCCACTCTAGCCGATAACTCATTTCTTACACCCGTTCTCTCCCTCACCACTTTGTTCCTAACCCTATCTACTCGAGATACACCAGCCATACTCCTTAGACACTTCATCTCAAACACATTCAATTTCTGTCTCTCCATCACTTTCATTCCCCACAACTCCGATCCATACATCACAGTTGGTACAATCACTTTCTCATATAGAACTCTCTTTACATTCATGCCCAACCTTCTATTTTTTACTACTCCCTTAACTCCCCCAACACTTTGCAACCTTCATTCACTCTCTGACGTACATCTGCTTCCACTCCACCATTTGCTGCAACAACAGACCCCAAGTACTTAAACTGATCCACCTCCTCAAGTAACTCTCCATTCAACATGACATTCAACCTTGCACCACTTCCCTTCTCGTACATCTCATAACCTTACTCTTACCCACATTAACTCTCAACTTCCTTCTCTCACACACCCTTCCAAATTCTGTCACTAGTCGGTCAAGCTTCTCTTCTGTGTCTGCTACCAGTACAGTATCATCCGCAAACAACAACTGATTTACCTCCCATTCATGGTCATTCTCGCCTACCAGTTTTAATCCTCGTCCAAGCACTCGAGCATTCACCTCTCTCACCACTCCATCAACATACAAGTTAAACAACCACGGCGACATCACACATCCCTGTCTCAGCCCCACTCTCCCCGGAAACCAATCACTCACTTCATTTCCTATTCTAAAACATGCTTTACTACCTTTGTAGAAACTTTTCACTGCTTGCAACAACCTTCCACCAACTCCATATAACCCCATCACATTCCATATTGCTTCCCTATCAACTCAATCATATGCTTTCTCCAGATCCATAAACGCAACATACACCTCCTTACCTTTTGCTAAATATTTCTCGCATATCTGCCTAACTGTAAAAATCTGATTCATACAACCCCTACCTCTTCTAAAACCACCCTGTACTTCCAAGATTGTATTCTCAGTTTTATCCTTAATCCTATTAATCAGTACTCTACCATACACTTTTCCAACTACACTCAACAAACTAATACCTCTTGAATTACAACACTCATGCACATCTCCCTTACCCTTATATAGTGGTACAATACATGCACAAACCCAATCTACTGGTACCATTGACAACACAAAACACATATTAAACAATTTCATCAACCATTCAAGTACAGTCACAACCCCTTCCTTCAACATCTCAGCTTTCACACCATCCATACCAGATGCTTTTCCTACTCTCGTTTCATCTAGTGCTCTCCTCACTTCCTCTATTGTAATCTCTCTCTCATTCTCATCTCCCATCACTGGTACCTTAACACCTGGAACAGCAATTATATCTGCCTCCCTATTATCCTCAATATTCCGCCCACCTTTTCCTTGCCTCCTCTCCTTTTAACAACCTTCCATTTCCATCTTTCACTGTCTCTTCAATTCTTGCGCCAGCCTTCCTTACTCTCTTCACTTCTTTCCAAAACTTCTTATTCTCTTCATATGACTGACCCAATCGCTGACCCCACCTCAGGTCAGCTGCCCTCTTTGCCTCACGTACCTTGCGCTTTACTTCCACATTTTCCTCTCTATATTTTTCATACTTCTCTATACTATTACTCTGCAGCCATTCTTCAAAAGCCCTCTTTTTCTCTTCCACTTTTACCTTCACTCCTTCATTCCACCATTCACTGCCCTTCCTCATGCTGCCTCCAACAACCTTCTTGCCACATACATCACTTGCAATCCCAACAAAATTTTCTTTTACTAACTCCCACTCCTCCTCTAAATTACAAGTTTCTCTTACTCTCACCTCGTCATATGCCATTTTCAACCTTTTCTGATATTTACTTTTTACCCCCGGTTTTATTAGCTCTTCAACCCTCACTAACTCCCTTTTACATCCACCTACTCTATTCCCCCACTCTTTTGCTACAACTAATTTTCCTTCCACCAAAAAATGATCAGACATACCGTTAGCCATACCCCTAAACACGTGCACGTCTTTCAATCTTCCAAACATTCTTTTAGTTATCAACACATAATCCATTAATTCCCTTTCTACTACTCTTCCATTTGCCACTCATACCCATGTATACTTATTTTTATCTTTCTTTTTAAAAAAGCTAGCACTATTACCATCTCTTGTTCAACGCACATATCTACCAGTCTCTCACCACTCTCATTTTCACCTGGTACGCCATACTTCCCAACGACACCTTCTACCTCTCCAGCGCCCACTCTAGCATTTAAGTCACCCATGACAACTACATAATTCCTTCTACCCAGTCCTTCTAAACACCTAGTTAATTCATTCCAGAACTCATTCCGCTCTTCTTCACTTTTCTCACTACCTGGCCCATACGCACTGACAAACGCCCAACATTCCCTACCCAACCTAACCCTTACCCACATTAACCTAGATGATATCTCCTTCCATTCCACTACTTTACCTGTCATCCATTCACTCAGCAATAACGCCACACCCTCTCTCGCTCTTCCCCTTTCAATCCCAGACACTCTACCAGACATTTCACCAAACATCACTTCACCCTTTCCTTTCATCTTTGTCTCACACAAGGCCAATATATCCATCCTTCTACTTCTAAACATACTTCCAATCTCACATCTTTTACTCTCTATCGTACTACATCCACGCACATTCAAACACCCCAAAACTAGAGAGCGGGGAGCAGTCACTCTCCCCCCAGCTCCATCTCTTTGTCTTTGTCTCGTAGGATTTTTATACAGGAGAGGGGGTTCCCAGCTCCCTCGTCCCGTCCCTTTTAGTCGCCTCTTACGACACGCAGGGATAACGTTGGCGCTATTCTAATTTTTATATGCCCCCGTGGCCACAGATACAAATGGGAATCACAATAGGCTTGAAAAGAGTGTAAGTGTACCAGTATGTATGGAAGATAGAAATCAATCAATAAAGCATAATCATAGACCACATTAGATATATTTGTTGATATGATGATAAAATTAAGTTCCATATAATTGGGAGATATATGTCATATCATCAAGTCACTAGGATTCAATTGGAGCTTCACCCTCTGCATATATTTTTCGACGCGATCCTTGTCAGGATGCCTCTGGGCTTCATGCTCAAGGAAGGCAATCTTTTTGTAGAGCAAAGAAGAGTTATTCTTTTCAAGCTAGACTACCGTGGATAAGAATTTCTTTGTTTTTGTTTGATATTTAGAACTGAGCTCTCTGCTGTAAAGTAAACAAATAGCATTACCAGATACGAATTTTAATAGTCAAGAAAACTATCATAAATTTTTGAAAAATACTTTGGAATTCTGTTTCATCGGAAATCGTAATTACATATTGTTACGACCTCTTTGGCCGTAATACATGTTCTTTGTATTTCAAATACTCACAGGGATCGTAGGCAGTAAGAATGTACACAGGGTATGAGGAATGTGGAAACACCAGAATAAAATAGACAATATTTGATTACAAAATAACCTTAATACTAAATAAGCATTGTGAGCAAACTTAACAGTAAATACAAACATAACAATAACGGGCTCACAAAGATACCTAATACTTAGAAACTAACCCTAACAAAGCAAAGCAAGGTCATAATATGCCAAAGGCTTAAATAATAATGATACGGGCCCCAAACCACTAACCTATATTTATAAGATTGAAGGAAGACTAGAGAAAATAAAGACAGGAAAACCTTAAATCTCCTACCTAACCGTGGTTGTACTAAACTTAAATCTAACCCAATACCAACAACTTAACATAACATAATAGATATAAATGTGATTGATAATTATATATACAAATCCTCGCATACAACGAAGTGCACAGGAGTCTCTTCAACCTACCAGAGGATATACGAGGGAGCACACAAATTGTCCAGGTAGACTCAGGGGTTGGCATCATTTCCGAGGAACAACACAGGATAATTACGTCTTAAGGGTACCTGACACTTGCACGCATTCGTGGCACGCACTGGCACGCATTGATGCGCGAACTTGCGTGAACGAGTCGTGAAATTGTCGTGAACAGTGCGGGAACGATGCGTGGCATGCGTGCCATGCGTGCCCAGAACTTTGAAATGTTTAAAGTTTGTGGCACGCATTGCCATGCCAAAAATAGTCGTGAACGATGCGCGAACTGGCGTGAACTGGAGTGAACGATGCGGGAACTGGCGTGAACTGGAGTGAACGATGCAAGAAGTGGCGTGAACTTTATAATGAAGAGAAACAAAAAGGAAACGAAAAAATTAATGAAAAGGAAAGAAAAATAAACCTAATAAATTTCTATATTTGCTGTTTTAATGTGAAAAAAATGATATCTTATTTCAAACTATTTCTTTAACTTTATAATGAAGAGAAACAAAAAGGAAACGAAAAAATTAATGAAAAGGAAAGAAAAATAAACCTAATAAATTTTTATACTTGCTGTTTTAATGTGAAAAAAAAAGATATCTTATTTCAAACTATTTCTATAACTTTATAATGAAGAGAAACAAAAGGGAAACGAAAAAATTAATGAAAAGGAAAGAAAAATAAACCTAATAAATTTTCATATTTGCTGTTTTAATGTGAAAAAAAATGATATCTTATTTCAAACTATTTCTATAACTTTATAATGAAGAGACTAAAAGGAAACGAAAAAATTAATGAAAAGGAAAGAAAAATATAAACCTAATAATTGTTTATATTTGCTGTTTGAATGTAAAAATAAAATGATGTCTTTATTTCATGCACACACTTATTTTCCTCTATTACCAATCAAGAGCCAAAACTTTTGTTTTAAATAAAAATGAACTGAAAAATAAACCCAAGAAATTTTTAAGTTTGCTGTTTGAATGTAAAAATAAAATGATGTTATATTTCATCAACATACTTATTCTTCTTTATTATCTTAAAATTAAGAGCAAAATAAATTTTTTCCGTTTGCTGTTTTAATGTAAAAATAAAATGATTTCTTATTTCAACACACTTTTTTCTCTACTACCTTAAAATCAACAGCCTAAAAACTTTTCATGTTTGCTGCTTTTAATGTTAAAATAAAATGCTTTCTTAATACTTGTACATATTTTATGTCTGCTATTTATATGTAAATCAAATGCTTTCTTATTGAAACAAAAATAAAGGGCAACAAAAAATACAAACGAAAAAGATACGTTTCTTCTCCTCAATGCAATGGTGTCTCTGACAGAAAGCATTGTTTTCGCTTCCGAAGCCAATCCAAGAATGTCCTCGGGTTGGAGAAGCCCCGTTTTTATATGGAGTGGCCAATTCGTGAACTGGCGTGAACGATGCGTGAGCGATGCGGAAGGATGAGGAAAGATGAG
>NC_090748.1:68830669-68860669 GCF_036898095.1 Palaemon carinicauda
TGGCTCTTTTGGGTAATTGAAGGAGCAAGACACTATTTTTTAACAGTTTGTGCGAATGGTGTTTTCATATTGGCTAAGTTGATCAAGAAGAAACGAAGAAGACACTCCTTAATAATAAATATTTCTAGTATTTTAATCTCAAAAAGCCTTTACGGAGATCATCTTTTGGTACCTTAAAGAACATGGAAAAATTAAGTCAATCAACAACGAAACTATTGTAATTTTTTCTTTGAACATACATTAAAAGTCATATACACGTATATGATGAGGAATATAATGAAATGAAAACAATGTTTCAGATTAGAAGTCTTCTATAAGAAATATCTTAACTGGAATTATAAATATTAGAGGTAAATTTTCGACTATAGTTTTGCCAAAATTGGATTAGTATTGCAGACAGGGTCCGGAATTACCCAAAAAAATAATTGGAAAAGACCGTTTTATAGTGAAGCCGTATATGATGATTTGATCACATGTTAATGATATGTGTGTGTATATATATATATATATATATATATATATATATATATATATATATATATATATATATATATATATATATATATATATATATATATATATATATACGTACATATACGAGTATCGGCAAATTGCTGAAATAATAATGAACATACTATTCAAATTAATATGATTATTTTTCTTTCAAAAAACAGAAGGTTTTCAGCGCCTATTCCCCAGCTTAACTTTTCATAATAGCAAAATGTTTTTGTGTAAAATATCACTTACTATGAGATTCAGGGCCTCTGTAACACGGTTTTTTCGCAATAATTTTTTATCTATGAATTTCATAAATATAACGCTTCTTCAGAATGCACATTATATCTACACATAAATTTTGACTATATTTTGCATTACGTAAATTGAATAAATTTGGTACTTATAATGTAAAAGTGACGTTTATTGAAGACAGGCCAACTTACTCAGAGAAAAGGTTTCGAACGCACTCGTTACGTAACTTATGACGGCATTTCTTCCCTCTTTCTCCATCGGTGATTGGCTATACGTAACGAAGGCTATACCTCTGCCAACAATGACACAAAAGTTTAAATAAAAGCAAAGCAGTACACCTTTATGAACTCTGAAACCTCTCCACTGATAATTGTCATAATGAACAAACCAACAAAATATGTTAATAAATACAAAAACACTTCGATTATTAGTCTAACTCCCAAAATAAGTTTCCTAAGAAATTACAGTCTACTTTATAGGTCACAATCAGATTGACAAGGTGTAGGGAATAGTTGGTAATTTTCAAAAACGTAGTAGAAAAGCTTGATTTGATAACTGCTATATCCAATGTCAAGCAATTTTTATTTATTGTCTATCTACCTACCTATTTACTGTAAGAAAAAAAAATAGCCGGCACCGTATTTTGGCTTTAAACCTTCACCAAGAATGATGACTTCATGAGGCTCCTCCCACTTTGGCCGCGTTACAATTCAGGATAACACTGAAGGCTATCATGGGCATTGTTGGGTCAGAAAATTTAAAGAAGTGCTAAATGATCCTCAAGGATCCCAGCAGTTGGCCTAAATATTTAATTATGTATACTAGTGTTGCGGCACTACTACTACAGTAGTATTAGTACGCTAGCACAGATACCCCACCCACATTTATGTATCGTTCCGCCATTCATAAGTCTTTGTAATGTTTTTTCACTGTGCAATAAGCCATGGCGTCCTCAGAAATTAAGTTTAACATTAGATGATAGGTTATTTTATTAAGCTGTCAAATTATGGCAACTGGGTATGTTATTGCCGATGTTGAAGCTAAAGATAAAGTATGGTATCATTCCTTCATTGCATTATCATCTTTACTACTATTTGTTTTGCTACATGTAGTAATTATTTTAAAGGATAAATGAATTATGTTCACTTTACTTCTACAAATTCCCATTAGATGTACAAATAAAACTCCTAAAACTATTCCTGATTTATTTACAAAATGCAGTCATGCCCAAAACATATATGGTCGTACGGCCTAAGAAGAAGAAAAAAAAAATTATATCGGACGATCCGTTGGTCTGATGGAGAGTTTAGCACAAAATTCTTATTTTAACAAAAATAGTTATATAAAGACTGTTTACATACAATCTCTCTCTTTCTCTCTCTATCTCTTGGTGGCATAGTGAATAGTTAATGGAATTGTTCAAAAGCCTGAATGACATTACAAGTATTATAATCAAGTAGCTAAATTTAAGGGAAAAATGGTAGGTCCAAAACGGGATTTTACTTGCGCACCAGGAAAGCCAATGTAAAATCCAAGATGTCTTACGAAAGATACATTAGTAATGCTTATAAATCTTATAAAAAAAAAAAAAAAAAAAAAAAAAAAAAAAAAAAAAAAAAAAAAAAAAAAAAACTCTTACTGAAGTATAATTCTACTTTAATCCTACTTAGCGTAATGTCAACATCTTCCAAAATTAAAACTGTATTTACGATGTTGATTGCAGCTCTTATTCGCTTCCTCAAAATTTCCTCCTTTGTGACTTAACATTCTAGACTCAATACACAACTACGTCATATGAAATTAATGTAAAAGTAGATAAAAGAAATACATCCTTGGTAGTTGACTCACAATTAGTATCCTAATAAAAATTCTTTGTGATATTTTGTCGTCTGCTGATAGTTTTTTTTTTTTTAGATTAAATGATTTATGAATAATTACATGACCTCATCGTAACCTTTACCATGTGAACTGTTTTCATACATGCAAATTTAAAGTAACTATAGTTATGTGGAATTGACATAGATTAACTGGTATTTTTCTTAAATATTTTGATATCACAAAAGACTAAGTGTCAAATGTTTATGTCCTTGCCCACTGGGGAATAGGCATTCCAAAACATTTTATATGGAAAGAAAAGGAATCGTAATAATAATAATAATAATAATTATTATTGTTTTTATTATTATTATTATTAATATTATTCTTATTATTAAATGCTAAGCTACAACCCTAGTTGGAAAAGCAGGATGCTATAAGCCCAGGGACCCCAATAGGGAAAATAGCTCAGTGAAGAAAGGAAACAAGGAAAAATAAAATATTTTAAGAATAGTAACAACATTAAAATAAATATTTCCTATATAAACAATAAAAACTTCAACAAAACAAGAGAAAGAGAAACTAGATAGAACAGTGTGCCTGAGTGTACCCTCAAGCAAGAGAACTCTAACCCAAGACAGTGGAAGACCATGGTACAGAGGCTATGGCACTATCCAAGACTAGAGAACAATGGTTTTATTTTGGAGTGTCCTTCTCCTAGAAGAGCTGCTTACCATAGCTAAAGAGTCTCTTCTACCCTTGCCAAGAGGAAAGTAGCCACTGAATAATTACAATGCCGTAGTTAACCCCTTGGGTGAAGAAGAATTGTTTGGTAATATCAGTGTTGTCAGGTGTATGAGGACAGAGGAGAATCTGTAAAGGATAGGCCAGACTATTCGGTGTCTGTGTAGGCAAAGGGAAAGAACCGTAACCAGAGAGAAGGATCCAATATGGTACTGTCTGGTCAGTCAAAGGACCCCCTAACTCTCTAGCGGTAGTATCTCAATATGTTCATTATCATTTCAGCAAGTCAATAAAAGAATACTGTTATTATATACTGTACATAATTGATGTGACCAGAACACCATCTACACCTTTCTACGGTTTCATTAGAAATTATTTTTTTACACTTAATTGTCTGGCAATTCTGGATCCAGCCTACTTTACCAATATAATTTTGCCAGAACTACTTTAGTTGAGAGTTCCCTCTATTATTTCTTATTCCTCTCAAAACACTTCTCATTGAAGTCTTGTAATCTGATACCCTATATTAAATTCATTATACTCCATACATAGAAACACACACACAAACACACACACACACACACATATATATATATATATATATATATATATATATATATATATATATATATATATATATATATATATATATATATATATATACATATATATATAAATATATAAAAAAAGATTTTTAATGTATTTTAAAAGAAAAAATACAATAGTTTGGTAAATGATTGACCTAAATTTCCTATGATCTTAAAGGTACTAATAGATGGCCTCAGTGAGGTATTTTTTAGCGTACAATATTTGTAAATATCTTATTTTTTGGAATATTTATTTTGTTTATTCCTGATCCACTTAGCCAATAGGACCACACCATTCGTGTAAACTGTTCGATAATAGTTGATTGCTCCTTCAATTACCTAAAAGAGCCAAAGGCCAAATTCCACAAATAACATAACAAACCCTTACATGAATACCTCATATTGAAGTATAAATGTAGAAACCATTCAAATATTATTTAATTGATATATTAGGTATTTCAATTATAAAAAATTATAGAACTCAGGCAATAAAAATAATGAAAATCTTTCAACGTAGCCAAACTCTCATAAGGAGAGTTCACTAAAATGAAATGAATCCTTAAATACTGATTTACTAAGGACCTTTTCTTAACACTTATAAGAAAAAGGAATCTAAAGCATTTTAAACTTATCATATGTATAATTATAAATCTATATATTCTAAAGGAAATTCATATCTATTTTGATAATTAGTAGGAAATATAATCTTTTAAGTTCTCATATTTCAATCGTATTATCCATTGTTGTTTTTTACCCACTGAATGAGAATTTAGGCTAATGTGGTCAGACACTTTATTTTATATATATATATATATATATATATATATATATATATATATATATATATATATATACATATATATACATATATACTGCATATGTATATTTATATATATACACACATATATATATATATATATATACACACACACATATATATATATATATATATATATATATATATATATATATATATATATATATATATATATAAATATATATATACATATATATACATACATACATATATATATATATATATATATATATATATATATATATATATATATATATATATATATATATATATATACATATATATACATATACATATCAATCAATCAATCAATCAATTAATCAATCAACTTTATTTCGTATACTTGATATACATAGACAAATACAATTCCTTATAATATACGTTACTAGGAAAAACATATTTTTCTAGCTATACACTCTTACATTTCTTAAAAGCAAAAAAATTAGGAATAAACAATATAATTTTAAAAACGTTACAGAATCACAAAAAACTAAAAATGTAAAATTTTGAAATGATGATTCATATACATAAAATACTATTTCTATTTTAGAATAAAGAAAAAAGGAAATATGAAAGATAAGAATATAACCAAATCATTAGTCAGCAGATATAAAAGATATAGAATAAGGTTAAAATAGATAAATAAGTAAGTAAATTTAGAATGACTTTTTGAACTATGAACTAGTTTTATCAAATAAAAAGTTTCGGTTTCTGAACACATTGAACATTTCACTCCTTAAAAAGACAAAAAGTCATATAATGCATAAGATACAAAATTATATAAAATTATCCCCCTCCCCCCCAAAAAAAAACACAAAAATATGTATTAAAAGATCCCAAAAAATTCACTATGACAAAGATATAATCCAAAAGTTGAATACTAGTATATACAACTAGTAGCCACATCAACGATATTTCTATTTTTTTTTTTTTTTTTTGATACATGACATTCCCTATAAATGAACAACTTCAGTTCCCAAGCGAACATCATGCCTCTGCACCCAGTGAAGACGAGACCTTATACAATCAATATCATTTTCAAAAAAATCTACACCATACACCTCCCCAAGACAATTTAACAATGAACAAAAAATCTCACCGTCCCGTAGAAAACTCATACCAAGTCGGAGAATATGATTTGAAGTTTTAAAAAGTCTTTTAAAATACCTGGCTTGCACATACAAAACATGAGGTCTTAATAATAGCTTATTGCACATATCAGCCACATCACGACTACTTGTACATATAGGCAGCCCAACCATCTTCTTTAATGCTTTACCATAAGCGACTTCAAACCCTTTAAAAATCTGCTTCCTGAATATTTTGCCAATATTTCAAACAGATAGTCCATAATCAGGATTACAATAAGAATTAAAAAGGTATAAAAACACTTCAATACATATATTATTAAAATTTCGAAAAAGCCAATTAGATTTAGAATAAAAAGAATTTAGCCTGACTTTGACATCCGAAATATCCATTAAGTCATTTCCAATGTGAAACCCTAAATATTTATAACCCTCCACTACTTCCAACTCATCATCTCCAAGAGTTACCTTCACTTGGTTTGAAGCCAAACCTACCCTTTTGAATATCATACATTTGGTTTTATTTGTGTTTATAATTAGTTTCACCTTTTCAATTTTTCTTTTTAAATTTTCATATAATAGGCTTAGATTATCTTTGGTATCAGCCAATAAAACAATGTCATTAGCATAGGCTATGATGTTCACTCGTAATACACCCAATTTGCATCCTTTATCTAAATTTCTAAATTAACAATTTCTTCCAAAATATGATCAATATACAATTTGAATAGAAAAGGAGAAAGTATACCTCCCTGTCTAACACCAGTATCTATATAAAAATATTTCCCTTTATTCCCATTCCATAAAACTCGTGCTCTTTGGTTTCTCAGGTAATTCATTAGAAGGAGAACAATATCTGGTGGTACATTTCTTTTAATCATTATATCACCCAACAAAAAATGATTAACGGTATCAAAATCCCTATAGAGGTCGATGAACAGGCCAAAAGCTTTATCACCCATTCTTGTGTATCTGTTTATTATTTCCTTAAAAAGCATGCATGCATCACTAGTGGAAGTTCCCTCTTTAAACCCAAACTGCAATGAATTAAAACTAATTTTTTTTTTCTTCCATAACATCTAGAAGATGCATTTCAAAGAGTTTCAAGATAAGTGACGACTGCATCACTGGACGGTAGTTCGATGATTCAGAAACATTTCCTTTTAGGTCCTTTATTGTAGGATTAATATCCCCGCCTAGTAATTCCAGAGGGAAGTAACAATGACCATAACAGGCGTTCATAAAATCACACAACAAACTCAAAAACTGATCACTACCCCTTTTCAATAAAATAGCATGAATTCCGTCATGACCTATTCCATTTTTAAGTTTTTTAATCAACCTTTTTAATGTATCTAATGATATCTTAATGTTGAATTTTCTGTTTTTTATCCAATATTCATTTAATTTTAAAAGTAGTTCATTTTCAGGGAGTTCATTTGAACTGCTTAAATCAAACGATAAAAATTTATTATTAAAAATCTGTACTATATTTTCTATGTTATTTTCCCCATCAATTATTTCTGATTGTTTCGCTTTGTTATTCTTTTTCCTTACATCCCCCCAGAATTTTTTCATATCTTTGTCCTCAAATTTTTCTTGAATCGATAAAGACCTCTCAGCAAATTCATTTCTCTTACATTCATTTAATGCCTCTTTGAATATTTTGCGACTTTCCTTCATTTGATCAAACTCGAGGCCAGCATGTATTCTTCCTGACTGCAACCACTTTAAATATTCCATTCTGGCAGTTTTGTATCTACATTTTACATTACGATTCCATCCAGGTATCACTTTATATTTACATTTTCTCTTTATTGCCCTTGAGTAAAGAGAGCTTTCCTCTTTTACAGACATTGCAAGTGCAGAGTAAAAACAATAAATTTCCTTGAGATGTTTACAATCTCTACAACTCAAAGAACAGCAGTCAAATGATGCATTATTTACAAAACTACCTATATATATAGGTAAATTTTTATAAACGGTTTATTCAAAATTATAGATCCCAATAAAAGAGAATGAATATTCTTTTATATATATATTTTCGGGCTTAGACCATGTCGTCCTGATGGAAGTTCCTTTATTAGTAGCTTCCTAGGTATATTTGACTACAGTGATATATCCCAGAGAATTTACCAAAGGTATCCAGAATTCTAACTCCTGGAGCGAATATCCCTTAAAATTTAAAAAGGGATATCGCGTAATATCAGAGGACGTATTCTTGACACGTCTCATAGCTATCTACACCCCTAATAGCGCTTTCGCTTCGAGGGGAAAAGTGGCAAGAATATAGGAGATTCATTAAAAAGGCGACGCTCCTACCATACTGTAAATAGTGCGCCAAATCGCCACCGCGTGGCGCCATCAAGCCATTCTTTCTGCCGTAGCTTTGTTGACCGGTGTTTTCCCGTGTTATCTCTTGCTATTTTGGAGTTTATTTGTCACTATGATGTCTTCACCAGCCTCATCTACTTCTGGAAAGTTAAGTAATATCTTTGAATTGTGTAAATGTAAGCTCTTGCCAGTTTTGCTCTTCGATTGAGATCGTAATTAACGTAACAAGAGCTGTTGCCAGCCGGATGGCGTCATGGACGCGGTCGTTTTTCTTGTACATTTAGTTAGCCAGAACGACATTCCCGGCATTATTTGCTTTAATAACTTTAGCTATTTAGAAATTTAGCTAGGGATTCTTATATTATGTCATTGTTGTCGTGGTTTTGGCTATTTATGATCGAGCCTCACAAGTGCTAGGCTTCCTAGCCTAGGCACCTACACACTTCATGCATGATATAACCTTCCTGGTAAAGTTTTATTGAAGCTCAGGCAATATTTTATACAATTAAGATGTTACTGCATAAAATTTTCCTCTCCCAAGATAGTATACAAGAGAGTTTCGGTGAACGATTCTCAATGCTCCTAGCCTAGGGGCTTTAGTATACTTTCATACATGTCCCCATTGCTCTTGTATTGTCTTTTAAGGAGAGACTGACACCTCCTATACCTTTTAAGTCGATACTCATCTCTTGGCGAGATTTAAGAGCAATCCCCCTTCCCTCTGATTAGCCTAGGCTATCCTCAGTTAGCTTTGCTGTGAACTGAGTTCTGGCAAAGTTTTACTGGGGTGTTTTGTTTCTTTCTCTTAACCACTGAGTCGGTTTTTGAGCTTAGAACAGGACATCAGAGTAATAAGTCTGTGTTAGGCATCTTACTGTATTGGTGAAATTATTTCCCAAGTCAGGTTAAGTTGTCTTTACAGGAGGCTAGACCTCACTAGACCATACGTGGAGGTTTTGTATGACAGTTCCTCCTTCCTTGGTCTAGCAGACAGTCCTGTGCTGGTAGATCTTAGACCAAAGAAATGATTTCTTCTATGCCTAAGATCTCTGGTACGAGATTCTGTTCTCTTGCGAGATTGTGTCCTGTGTGCCGCTTTCTCACTTGACTAACCCAACCTGGGGAAATGATTTCCTCTACTTGAGGTTACTTTATGAGATCAGAATCCTTCAAGTTAGGTAGTGCCTTCGGTATTACCTTACTTATAGGACCCTTACCCCCTCCCCTCTGTCTCTTTCGTGTTGGATGAGCCATCACCCTCCTTGCCGTCATTCTACATTTGACCCTATGGGTAATCTGAAGAATTGGCCTGAGGTTCCCTGTCTGCCGCCGGCTGAGCCGGCTGCCGTCAGGTACCCTCATATTCTTTAGAGTGTTCTTCAGTCCTCCCTTGGACTGCCTTCCATTGCCCGAATGGATGGGATATGGTTGGGTGGAAGCCCGAATATAATTCCCCCTTCCACTTGAACCCTCATTCTGGATGTAGGCCGGCAAGGCTGACCCTTTGCCTTCCTCCATCCTCTCTTTTTCTCTGCCTTTCCTTATACTAGCCCGGCCGCCAGCAGCTAGTAGCTGCCAGCGGCCAAGTTGGTTGTCTGTCGGCCGGCAGTTGCTCTGCCGCCACTTGCCGTGGGTGTCGATGATCAACGACCCAACGACAGTAGACAGACTATGACCGGCTGCCGGCAACTAAGTTGTCGGCCGGCAGCCGGCCACCCAAAGTCTAGACATTTGTCGCCGGCTGCCGCCGGGTCCCACTTGATAGAGGGATCCTTCGGCTGCCGGCTGGCAGAGCCGCTGCTGTCGACCTGCCGCCCATTACTCTGAAGACAGTAACTGCCTTCAATAGCCCAGAATAGGTCGGCATATGCCGGCAGGCCCGGCAGGACTGGCGGCATGCCACCGAGAGTCAGTGCTGTAGCCCAAAAGTTTTTTCCAACCTACAAGGTGCTTCATGGGCAGCCTATTGTGAGATCATCACATATAAGAGAGCAATTCTCTCTACCATTTAATGGTTATCAACCATTATTTTAATCACCAAAATTGAACCTAGAAGATTGTGTTAAGAAGACACTTTATATCAAAGGATATTATCTTCCCCTAAAATTCGTTAAGAATGTAGTGTTCAATATCGGAGGAGGTCATAGCAATGGGCTGGACAGGAAACACAAGTAGGTGTCTTTCCTATTTTCTAGCTTACTCTATCCAAGCAAATATTATTAAAAATATGTATGCTGAAATCTGAGAATTTCACCGAATACTTATATGCTTTTCTTTCTTTACAGGAGGAGCATCCCGAGTGCGGGAACAACTTTTGTAGTGTCAGTAGTAAGAACTTCTAAGGCCATGACGTGTGCTGGACCCATGCTCGCTGCGCAGTCACCAAGGGGGCTCTCAAGTACTGGGACCCACAGGTATGTACCGTTTGTGATAAACTGGTGAAAGTGGGTTTTGATGACCAAAAGTCTACTGAGTCAAGGGATGCAGCAAGGGAGACGCTGCGAAAATGGGTCGGGTTTTCAGAAGAACACCTCTGGCCCATACCTTCCTAATGAGAGGATGAGGGCTTGTCTTTTCCCTAGGGCATCTTTGGATGCAATCATTCCCCAGGCTCAACCTGAGATTCCCCAAGTTCAGATTCCGGTAGAACCTGACGTATCGGACGCCTTGCAGGGCATCCAATTGGAGGACAACATGTCTGTTGTCTCCGAGGAGACTGAGAACAATCTCCTAGTGGAGGAACTGGATCAGGAGGATGACGTACCTCCTGAGGCTGAAGTCGAAAAAACCGAAACGATTTCGGTATCATCAGCCGCGGTGACTGAGCCAGTGCCTTCGACTTCTTCCACTGCACCCCAGTTAGATTCCATCACAAGTACGTTGCACTCGCTGCTGTCTATGGTGCAGGACATTCAGAAGAAATCGTCCGAAAAAGAAGCTTCTCTTCGGACGGAAATGCATCAGCTGGTTGCAACACGCTTAGCCCTGAAGAAGCTAAACGTCAAGGATCTCCCCGCTTTCTCTGACGTCAACCCCTGGAGATACGCAGAGCATATGCCAATGTCGGGGGGGAAGATCTTCCTCTCGGAGAAACTGGGCACTGTCCCAGTAGAGGAAATTGAGATTGACCCAGCAAAGGGGCCTATCCGGATTGCTATGTCCATCTGAGGATGGAACAAACATCCAAAGAGGAGACAGAGCCAAAGGAAACCATTGTCCTCGAACTCTCTAAGGCCCAGGCCTTATATACAACCACCTTGAAGGAGAGGGCCTTTACTAGCTCCAAGGTGCCGGCTCTCAGCAAAAAGCACCCGTCCTTTATTGCTGACCCCAAACGTGCCTTCCCCTTTATGGACAAAGGGTTTAAGGCAGCCTTAAAGGCAGTCGAGGCAGGGAAACCTTGCCCTACACTGGAAGAGTGTAGACCCTTTTCCCTCACCTTTCCATCAGACGATGCAGACTGGAAGGATGTCCACAACACCTTCACAGTCGGGAAGCTGGAGGCAGATATTGCAGAAGACCTCCCGAAGTTGTCAGACTTTCTCCTGCGCAGGGAACAGGAGACAAAAGAACGTCTTGCTGCTTCCATGTCTCTGCAGACTGGCCTAGAGACTATGGCAAGCATCCCGGACACCCCAGACATGTACATGGTCTTCGCCAAATCTCATTTGGCGACAGTCACCAAGGACCTGTACAATTTTATTAAAGCCCGAAGGGCTTGTAGAGAGTTCGTGTTCGCCTCGGCTGCGGTGAGGCACGAACCAAGGAAACAGACAGCCTCCAATATCTGGGGAAAAGACCTCTTCTCAAGCGAAGTGGTCAAAGAGGTCGTGGACAAAGCCGCAACGGAGAACAGGAATCTCCTCTCCAAGTGGGGCTTGTCCTCTAAAAGAAAATCTTCAGCTGATGAGGGTCCCCAGCCGAAGAATAAATCGAAACGACCAAGAGTGCCCTCTCGGCCAAAACAACAGCAACAGCTTCCCATGGCCATGGTTCCCCAGACGGTGGTACAACCATCCACCACCTTCCAACTGGTGCCCCAAACGCTGGCGACCCAATCGCCTGTGTTCACCCCAGTCTTCGAAAGGCAGTCAACAACCTTTAGGCCGGAGTCTCGAGGTTCCTTTCAAAGATCATCTAGATGCCCCTTCAGAGGTAGGGGCAACAAAGGTTGACGTGGCCAAGGAGGTAAATCCTCCAACCAGGACTCAAAGTGAGATGCTACCGGTAGGAGGGAGACTTCTCCTCTTCCGGGATGGTTGGACCTTCGATCCCTTGGCCCACAGCCTAATCAAGAACGGACTAGGGTGGAGTTGGAGCTCAACTCCACCAAACTTCCCTCAATTCTTCCAACACTCAACCCCCATACTGGAAGAATATGTTCAGGAACTCCTGAACAAAAGAGTTATAAGGAAGGCGAAGTCCATCAGATTCCAAGGAAGGCTATTTTGTGTTCCGAAGAAGGACTCGGAAAAGTTCAGAGTCATTCTGGACTTATCACCACTCAACAAGTTCATAGTGAACTACAAGCATACACAGTCTCCATAGACATGACGGATGCGTACTGGCACGTTCCAATCAGCCGTCAAGTTTCCCCCTACCTAGGATTCAAACTACAGAAAAGAAAGTACGTTTTTAGAGCCATGCCCTTCGGTCTAAACATAGCTCCAAGGGTATTCACCAAGCTTGCGAATGCAGTCATTCATTAACTACGCCTAAAGAGAATTCAGGTAGTAGTCTACCTGGACGACTGGCTGGTGTGGGCAGCATCCGAGGAAGAGTGCATGCAAGCCTCCAAGGAAGTGATCCAGTTCCTGGAACACTTAGGATTTAAGATCAACTTGAAAAAGTCTCGACTATCTCCAGCTCAAAAGTTCCAGTGGCTGGGCGTCCACTGGGACTTGCAGTCACACTGCCTTTCCATTCCATCAAAGAAGAGGAAAGAGATAGCAGGATCTGTCAAAATACTCCTTCAATCCGCCAGGATATCAAGAAGGCAACAGGAGAGAGTGTTGGGGTCACTCCAGTTTGCCTCAGTGACAGATCCAGTATTGAGAGCACAAAAGGATACCAAATCGTCTGCGATCACTACTCAAGCCATGGTCGGAGGCCAAGAACCTAAAGAGCAAGGTACCTTTGCAACCACCTCCACCATCAGTCACCGTTCACACGGATGCCTCAAAAGAGAGGTGGGGAGGTCACTCTCATCATTGGAAAGTCCAAGGAACCTGGTCTCCCCTCTTCAAGACCTTCCACATCAATTTTCTGGAAGCCATGACAGTTTTTCTCTCTCTGAAGAAACTGAAACTTCGCTGCTCAATCCACATCCGTCTGGCTCTAGACAGCGAAGTTGTAATGAGATGACTAAACCGACAAGGCTAGAGATCGCCTCACATAAATTAAGTGATATAGGCCATCCTCCGACTAGCGGAGAAGAAGAGATGGCACTTGTCAGCAGTCCACCTTTAAGGGTTCTGCAATGTGACAGCGGAGGCTCTATCCAGGATCAACCTGTTAGAGTCAGAATGGTCCCTAGATGCAAGATCATTCTCTTTCATATTACACAAAGTCCCAGGACTGCAGATAGACCTGTTCGCAACGAGCGACAACAAGAAGCTACCCCGGTACGTAGCCCCATACGAGGATCCTCTAGCAGAAGCGATGGATGCAATGTCCATAGATTGGAACAGATGGTCCAAGATCTACCTATTCCCTCCAACCAAGCTTCTGCTCAAAGTCCTCGACAAACTGAGATCCTTTCAAGGGACAGCAGCAATAGTGGCCCACAAGTGGCCCAACAGTGTTTGGTTCCCCCTGGTAACGGAACTACGCCTGAAGCTGATCCCGTTGCCGGACCCAGTTCTGACTCAACAAGTGCAGAAATTGACTGTCTCAGCTTCATCAGAGAAATCCAGAACCTTCATCTCATGATTTTCTCGCCTTAGCGGTTAAGAAACGGTTTGGGATTTCTAGGGACAGTATTAACTTCTTAGAAGAATACAAGTCAAAGTCAACAAGAAGACAATATGAGTCTTCCTGGAAGAAATGGGTGGCCTTTGTCAAGACGAAGAAACCTAAGGAGATTTCTACGGATTTCTGTTTCTCCTTCTTCATCCATCTTCATGAACAAGGTTTAGCAGCCAATGCGATTACTACATGTAAATCTGCCCTAGCCAGACCAATGCTTTACGCCTTCCAGGTAGACTTTTCTAATGAAATCTTCAACAAGATTCCTAAAGCCTGCGCTAAACTTCGGCCCGCAGCTCCTCCAAAGCCCATTTCATGGTCTTTGGATAAAGTTCTTCACTAAGCATCAACTCTGAACAATGAAGATTGCTCGCTGAAAGACTTGACTCAAAAGGTGATATTCTTATTTGCACTAGCCTCAGGAGCCAGAGTTAGCGAAATAGTGGCCCTCTCGAGGGACGATGGCCACATTCAGTTCACAGACTGCGGAGAACTGAACCTCTTTCCGGACCCGACGTTTCTCGCCAAGAATGAGCTGCCCACTAAGAGATAGGGTCCCTGGAGAATCTGCCCTCTGAAGGAAGAAGCATCCCTCTGCCCAGTGGAATGCCTAAAGGTCTATCTTCGTAGAACTTCAGACTTTAAGGGAGGTCAGCTTTTCAGGGAGAGACTTCTGGTTCAACGTTATCCATCCTTGAAACAGATAAGGTTGAAATCACCTATTTTATATGCAGAGCGGATCCAGACAGTACACCCGCAGGTCATGATCCGAGAAAAGTTCTTCGTCTCTGAATTTCTTTCAGACGATTTCGTTTGAAAGCCTTCGTGCTTATACTGGATGGAAGTCATCCAGAGTATTCTTCAAACACTACGCGAAGCAATTACAGGAAATAAAATTTCATGTGGTGGCGGCAGGCAGTGTAATAAAACCTGCCGCTTGATTACTGCGAAGAACAGTGCACTATTTGGGACTTTTATTGAAGGGTGTACATGATAGACTCTCAAGGCATATCATGTTGAGTATTGTGTTTAGTGATGACACTATAGACTGTTCTATCTACACAGGTGACATTAAGCATAATAGACTGACACAAGTGCCAGGCATACTTATATGCACAGTGTTCCTAGTAACAACAGAATACATAGTGAAATTTTTATATTTCCCATAGAGTGTCTGGTGTTTCCCTTTCAGGTGAAACTTATTTTATTTCTGTTATTACTGTTTATGCTTTTATGCAGAATTGTTCAGCGTAATATGTAATTGAATACAACTATGATTTCTATTTTTATTGTAATAAACAATAGAAGGAATCTTTGCGTCTCTTTCGCCTCAAATATTCTAGATTAAGAATAAAGTTAGAGCATCCTTGATTCTATTAATATTTAAGAAAATATTGTGAACTAAGGTTACTACTGTTCTAAGCAAACAGGTAAGAACTGATTGTACTAAACTGTTCATCTTACTGATTTAAGGTTTCCTACACGTATATAAACCTGTCTGTCTCTTTAACAACCAGACTCGGGAGGTATCAGTAACCTACACAGATCAATACCATCTAAGTACAAACCATGCTTTACATATATGATGACACTAATATACAAACTGTTTGCTAGATTGTTCCTTGAACTCACAATCCTCGGGTTTTTTCCTAGAGTCTACCCAGAGTCTTCCCTGTAGGGGGCAGGAAGCACTGACATATTTTATGATCAAGTGTCTCTAGGTCCAGAAGACCAAAAAGGAAAAATTTATCTCGAGATAAACGGCACTATTGAAAATCCACAGAAACATTAATGCTCTGGTAAACTTCCATCAAGACGACATGGCCTAAGCCTAAAAAAACGAATTTTGAGCGATGCAAAAAATCTATTTTTGGGTGAGGTAGCCATGTCGTCCTGATGGACCCACCCTCTTTTTGACAAAAGGATATTGAATCCCTCCCTATGGTACTGTATCTGCAACACCTACAAAGCTACAAAGAATGGTTTGGTGGCGCCGCACTGTGGCGATTTGGCGCACTATTTACAGTACAGTAGGAGCGTCGCCTTTTTAACGACTCTCCTATATTCTTGCCACTTTTCCCCTCGAAGCAAAAGCGCTATTAGGGGTGTATATAGCTATGAGACGTGTCAAGAATACGTCCTCTGATATTACGCGATATCTCTTTTTAAATTTTAAGGGATATTCGCTCCAGGAGTTAGAATTCTGGATACCTTTGGTAAATTCTCTGGGATATATCACTGTAGTCAAATATACCTAGGAAGCTACTAATGAAGGAACTTCCATCAGGACGACATAGCTACCTCACCCAAAAATAGATTTTTCACTTCGCTCAAAATCCGTTATATATATATGTATATATATATATATATATATATATATATATATATATATATATATATATATATATATATATATATATATATATATATATATATATATATATATATATATACTGACTTTAAATTATACAATATTCTCTTGACCGTGGTATACCTGATAATTATCCTATTGTCCAAAGGTTGAAGGCCACTGGGTTAGATGAATTTACTATGTGAATGGGGCCACCCATTCTGGACTATAGTGTGCTCAAACAGACTAAGTCTTCGATTATTTCTTATGTTTTTTCTATTGTTAGAGAGTTTTCATAATCATCTTTTTGGGGTTGGGGGATTGGGATGGCAAGCTGTTTGGAAATATGAAAAAATATCCAATAAAAAAAATATGAAAATAGATTTCAGTACAAAAGTTATTATTCTTAATACGAATCCATTTTCGTTATCCTTACTGCTATCCATTCATTATCTTTAAATGCAAGTCATGTTTCCAATCGGGAATATATTCCTGGTTGCAGCCAATTTCAAAATTGTCAGGAAAGTATTTATTTATTACATTAAGCTGAACAATAGGTCCTTCGCTCCCACGACTTTCGATGTATCTAGATCCCTTCTTGTTTATGCCATCATTCATTATTCCTTATAAGTGTTCCATTAATTATTAATTTCTCGAGCTCTATCCTCAAAAGCTGTTCTGATGAAATATCTGGTTGGACAAGATATAATGGACATATTGGCTGAAAATTGCATTAGCACGCATTAAATTACACCCCTTTGAGTAATAAAGCGACATATGAAGAACTTCTTTTTCATACACAATTTATGTAATCACCAAAAGCAGTGAATTTATTAGATTCTTTTTATATAACGGGTACATACAGAGATTACTGAGTGATTTATTGTCCCGATGGTAAAGATGTTGTTTCTCTGTTTAAAACATGAAACATTTTCCCGGTTATCACCACTAACAAACTACTGAACTGCAATTTTTAAGTGACAAATATCCACTTGGTAAGGGTAGAACAAACTCTTTAGCTATGGTAAACAGCTCCTCTAGGAGAGGGGTAGTGTCATAGAATCTGTACCAATGTCTTCCACTGTCTTGGGTTCGAGTTCTGTTGCTTTAGACACACTATTATATCTGTCATCTCATTTCCTTTTCTCACTGTGCAGTATTTTCCTTATTGGTGCCCTTGGGCTTATAGCTTCCTGGTTTTCTAACTAGGGTTGCGGCTCATCTAGTTATAATGAGAATAATATATAATCAGAAATGGTCGTCTTTTTAAGAAAATGTTCATTCAAATTTTTATGTGAACTTTATCTTGAAAAATAGATTTAAAAATCAAAGTTACTAATTCAATAAAGTGAATTGTATTTGAAAGAATACATTTCGTCATAAATTTTATGGAGAAAATGAATCACAGAGAATGCAGCATCTCTCTCTCTCTCTCTCTCTCTCTCTCTCTCTCTCTCTCTCTCTCTCTCTCTCTCTCTCTCTCTCTCTCTAAACTTACACTTTGGAATATCTTTTGAATGCAATCACTGAAACATTCAATCAATCTCACCCGGTTATTTTATTTCAGTTCCTTCCAACATTTCCATATAATATTTTTAACGAAGACCACTTGGGTGATAAAGTATGGATTATGAGATTTCAGGAGAAATTCGTCTTCTTCTAAGGAAGAAAAATATAAGGAAAGACGATGAGTCTGTAACAAAGACAATCAAGTTTTACTACCCTTTTGTTATTTTATCCTGAGATATTGTCTTATTATTCTGAAAATTTATATAGATTTGAATTTGAAACTGCTTCAAAGGAACAGTTACTCACTATTGAGCACACACACACATACACAAACACACACCCACACACACACACACACACACACACACAGAGAGAGAGAGAGAGAGAGAGAGAGAGAGAGAGAGATGCGCAATGAATGACAATTTTTGGTAGTGATTCAGATTTACTTCATTTATGAATGATGAATTTATCTTTCATAGACAAGTAATGGTTTGTAATAGAATAATATCTTGTAAACCATGCCAGGTGTAAAATAATACACAAACCGGAAAAAAATGTTAACCAGATCAGAAAGTTTGACTCTTGAGGGGGAAAGACTCTCAGCAAATAGCTTCCTTTGACTACTCTATGAAGTTAGTTTAATTTTTTTGTTTTGAGCAGATTTATAACATTCAGAAAATAGAATGTACTATCTTATCGTAGTACCTTAGATATATTTATAATGTCACAATGAGTAAATGGACTTTAGTAAAATAAAAATCATAGAAGTTTCCGTAAAGAATAATAAAGTTTATGAAATACATACGATTTTTTCAGGTCCCTCAAAATGACGATGTAACTAATTTATATGCGCACACACACACACACGCATATATATATATATATATATATATATATATATATATATATATATATATATATATATATATATATATGAATACTGTATATATATATTCTTACGAAGCTGGTCTAGTGTAGAGTAAATACAATAGTCTATTTGTGATTTCAATTATATTTAATTTGTGCAATGAAGAGATGATAGTCAGCCCATAAAATGATCTGCTCTCATATAGATGTAAGTATTTTATGTAAATTATGTAAGACTTTCGGCGTATATTTCCCTGTATTCTTTATTCAAGTTATTATACGTAAATTTTCGTTATTTTTAAAAAATCAACTTTTATTTCATGTATGTTTGTTACAAAATCTTATGTAACCTCTTTGAGAGTGTTGTGGGATTCGTGCGAGATATGAACAAGTGCTTAGGTAATGTTCTTTTATATTTCATGAGGTATTGCGTCATGTTTGAGAGAGAATACTCAGTAACATGTGCTTTGAAAAATTCTCTACCACGTGCTTTGGAAAATTCGCGAAGGCCTTTTTTTTGGGGGGGGGGGGGGGGGGGGGGGGGCGGGGACAAAGGGTGGGCGGACCTAGCTGACTGAGAGAGTCGTCTGGCGTGGCGTGAGTAGCGTTCAGGAGAACAATACTTGGCAACTCAGGCGCCTTGCTCGGCCCCCACGCTTTCGGACTTTAGTCTGGGAAGTTTCTGGAAACAGTTAGATTTCTTATAAAAGGTGGCATCAAGGTTACAGATAGAGGTAGAGATTGCCAGCCTTAAGATTGTCATTTCCTCACCTCTCTCACTCTTGCATGCAACCCAGTGTATTGTTGTTGAAAGTGTTCAGTATGTTTAGTGTGTCTTCTCCTAAGTGATTCTCTGCCCCAAAGCAAATCGTGTGTTGAAAAGATTCGTAAGACGAAATGATGATTTTGAATTCATTGCATTTGGGTGAGTGTTGGCATAGAGTAAAGTTTTGTAAACGGTCCTGTAGGAATGTTAGATTTTGTATCGTGATCTGGTTATCTATTTTCATTAAGTATCAAATTTGAATATTGTAATATTCAGATCTAATTTCAAGCTTTTGTATAATTTACAATACATTATTTCTTTTGTCTTAGTCTAAGGTTTATGCAGATGTAATAGTTCAAGTCAAATTCATATATAATTTTCAGATCGTATCAATTTTATCTTAATCTAAGTTTTGTTCAGACTTAATAATACAAGTGACTTATTTTGTTATTATGTAAATTCTTTTCAAAGTGCGGTAATTTATATAGAATATATTTCTTTTTGTAAAAAGTGTATTATTCCAATCACCATCATTTAGAATCGGATTCTGCTTGTATCCTGTTAAGAACCATGGTAAGTTTTAAATAATACTTATGGGTAATTACCCAGTTTAGTTTTGAGAGTACTTAAGAGACCTTTGGATATTCAGTGCTTTATATATTCCTTTATGGGAGTTATTTAACTGTCTGAGAATTCGTGCATTAATATTTTAAAGTGTAATAGTTTTAATGTAAAAGCAAACACGTGATTTTGAAATTCGAGAGGTTATTAACTTGCCAGTCGTAGTATATCTAATATGATATGTTTGGTTCCCATTCACGAGCCATAGTATAATATATTTTTAGTGGCCAGATCAGGGAACCATAATCCTATAATAATATATATAGATTCACACACACACACACATATATATATATATATATATATATATATATATATATATATATATAATGTATATGCGCATTTTTTATCTATAGAAATATTTATATATACAGTTCATATATGTCTAATGTACTGCATGTGTTTCATACACGCTTGTACACTGTAACGTTATTGATTTTTTTCTCTCCCTCTCTCTCGCACTGATAATAGAAACCTGTATAAGCTTCTATCTCATGTTTTATGCTGTTTGAGTTTTGTGTCATTTTAGCTCTTAAGAATGTCTTGTTGAATAAACCTCACTTACATTCATCATTAGTACCTAACAGCCACCTCATAAATTTCGTTGACGACCTCACATTGATAACCCTTGGTGCGAATTTCCTCTCCAATTTCCACCTCTTGGTTGATGTTGCTCATCGATGGTTAGTCAGCGCATACTCATACTCGTCAACACCTCTTCAGCCCGCCACTCTGATCTTGCTCTCCACATCAACACACTCACGGATGCCTTTGCCCACATCCTCACGCCATACCCAAAAGTCTTTCGTCCAGATAATCACTAATTGCTCATGGTTCATGCAAAGCACTGTAGTTTTCACATTAAGATAACGGAGCTCCCTGCGTTTGCCAGATTCCGTCGTCTAGCCCCAGATCGTTTGGCAAGAGCTAAATGAATGTTTGTCAAAATGGAAGAAATGGGCTTTTGCCAAAAGGCCTCAAACTCATGGTTGTCAAATAGGTAAGACGTACGATCAATTCTTCATCTTTCAGGCACGCAAAAAAATCCAGTCTTAGCTTGAACCTAGAAAAACAATTAGAGCTCGTCTCTAAGCTCAAATATTCGCTGTTACATTTCCTCTTGAGAGCCAACGGACGTTAGTGTGAAAATTAAGCAAATGATGAGCACCATTCATATCATTATATAACTGCTTGAAAAGTCGAGAATTTAGGGCTCCTCCTTTGTCAAAATTCAAATTTGAATTATTTGATTCAAAACATGTAGCGGAGCTGGAAGTATTTTTGAGGAAAGAGCCCGACGACGGATCATACAATGAATACCTTTCACTTTTGGAGTTCGTTTTTTCACACATACTTGGAATCCTGATTTTGTCCCTAACATAGCTGGTGCTCCATCAGTAGGCTACAGCACCCACTGATTATATCCTTCAAAAGAATTTCTGAGCCAAAAAAATATGAAACCTTTTCCAAAATTTCCGAGGCTTTGGTTGTTAGGTCAAGAAGAGAAGAAAAAAGAAACTCCTCTAAAAATGAACCTGCAGGAAATAGCAACAATAAAAGGATTCATTTGCCTTACAATTCTGCATCTACAATAAAATAAGTTTCAACACTTCACATTTCAACCATCATCAAGCCACACATGAGGAGTAAGTATATATTTTTTTAGAGATATTGTTGTCATATTATCTAGCTTAACTTCTTTGCCATTTAAATTTTCAACATTCACCCGGGTTTGACATTTTTCATAACACGGATGGCTAGAGGTTGTTGATAAGACATTCACGTATCTTGCTCCCGTTTACTCCCGTATGCTGAAATTGCCCCTTTTTTGCTCTGTTGGGGAGAGTATAGGCCGTATGTGGTAGACGTGCGTCTGACGGGAACCATTGTAACGCCAGTCTTTTTTGAGTTTACCTTTAACGTACGCATGCTCCCGTTAGGGGCCGGTTTGACTTGTGATTAGGCAAATTACTGTGTGGTCAAATGTTGGAACCAACCCGTCATACCCAACACAGTTAAACATAAAATATGTGCTGTTCTTAGTTGTTATAGTAGTAGAAAAATTATAAATTCCTTTTAAATAGATATCTGGTCTCAATCCACAAGCTGTAATGATTATTGTAAAATATTTTTGGCTAAATCATTTTCAGTTGTACATTTCTTTAATATAACTAAAACACAATCTTCTAAAACTTTATGCTAAACAGCAAAGAATAAAGAATAAAACTCTCTCTCTCTCTCTCTCTCTCTCTCTCTCTCTCTCTCTCTCTCTCTCTCTCTCTCTCTCTCTCACAGAAGTAAAATTAACCTTAGAGAAAAAGGACAGAGACTTTATGCTTTCTCATTGTATGTCAAAGAATTTAATCTCTTCGCACCTGCGTGTCAAACCATCAAATGCCTATAATGAGGTGAAGGAAAAGGGTTGAACTACAGTATAATCTGTCTTTAGTGTTAATGACTTTAAAGGCTTTCTGATTATTTGGTCAAAGAATTGTAGAACCTCGGTGGATCTTTTGTCGACCGTTCCCTCTTTTAGAGATATGCTAATCCATTCATTATCAATCAAAGTAAAATAATCATTAGCTATAGAGGGCAGGAAATCCAATCTGTAGGAAAAAATACCATTTGATTACACAAGAGACGGTGACCCTTAAAGAAAGGCCAGTGTTTGGCCCATCCTCGGTTTTAATTTGAACCAACTCCCGTGTATTAGCTATTGAAATATACTTGAGAGATTCGTTTCATAAGCTTTTATTATTACTTGCATTATGTATTTACTTCTTTTACTTATATGTATGTTATTTTATTCTGGAATTTCAAGTACCATTATCTCTAATACGATATTGACGAGTTTTTTGTAATATATTTGAAATATTTAAATTCATGTGGTGTTATTATAATTTTCATTATGTATTTAACTCCCGAATATAATAATGCATACAGTAACACAGACAACAGACAGAAACCAAGCCGTTATTGGAAAATACGCGATATTATGACAAAAGTATACAACATAAAAAAATTGATGCTTAGTCACTAAACTAGTGAACTGAATCATCTTGCATCCCTTTAAATATCACCTGGTCCGAAATTGCCAATGTTTTCCGCTAGGAGGTCGATCAGAAATGTTGACAGATGTATCCGGTCAAACTTACCAATTAAAGATTTGCCCACCATAAACGTACCATGTTTATGTCTGACCTACAAGCTATATACGTCTGACCTACATAATACAGTCAGCAGGCCACCAATCCCACCAAATCTGTGCACTCGCTCATGCACGGGCTTGAGCTCCGTTCGTGTTTGCATCCAATCGGATACAGGACAGTTCATGTGCCACCAAAAATTAAAGTGGCGCCACACGCCAGAGTTACCTTACCTGCACCTCCGGTTTTACTTATCAAGCATTAAAGTTTGACGTGTTTGGTTACCAACTATTTACGGGAGAAAAGAGGTGCAAGATAAGGGAATGTGTGATCCCGGCATACCCCTTGCGTTTAGCCCTTAATTGAGCATGTCATGCATCAGGAGACAGGGCGATTGGTACCAATTTTAAAGGTACTGGGTCAATCTGTGACCTCTGAGGTCAGGTCAAGTGTCAAATTTGGGCACTTAGTTTTTTATCGATTGCACTTATACTAATAAAGATACGGGTATGAGGTTTGCACCATCGTGTTCTCGAAGGCCACTGGTTTGGCACCTATGGTGGGCACTGTGTACTACCACTGGAGACCATGAAGCCAAAATATAAAGGTTGAACGTGTTTTACATGTGCGTGATTTTGGGACTGGTGGCTCTTCTCATTTCTTCGTTAGGGTTGATAAAAGTTAATCCGTCGTGGTACATTTCGTGCGACTTAGCACGTGCCACGTTCCAAGACATCGAATAGTTCCATCCATGTCACGTTCAGATGGTTGTTTTACCTCCTGATCCGGAAATGTTTGAACACACCTACCCACATACTCACAAATATCTCTAGCTAATCTTTTCTTTTGCTACCCTCTCAAGAAAATATTTCTGGATCTAAAAGTATGGTATCAAATACTTTTATTTCCTCCAATTTTGGATTAAGGAAGACTCAACTTTAATTGTCGTTGTAGTTCACTAGGATATGAAGAAAATATAAGAAGCTTGATGAAATTTTGGAGACTGCACAGAAGTAATACGATACTTGTCTCCTTTAGGCTCGCTTCACACAAGCGTACAGAAATATTTTTGCTCATTTGGTGGTTAAAAACGCATCTCTGCACACAAGCAGTTGTTTTCCATGCAGTTTGTCTGTATCAAAGCACGGAATACTCAATCTGTCTCCGTTTGTTCAACATGGAGGAAGTAAAGAAGAGAGTAGTCCTTGTATATATGATAAAAAGGGTGCTGAAGGTGTCATGATGTTAAGTAAAATAGAATAATATTGACACTACTACTACTACTACTACTACTACTAGTACTACTACTACTAATAATAATAATAATATTAATAATTTCTTGAGTTTCAAGTAAATTCTCAACTTTTTGAGCAACTTTATATATTTATTCTCATAGTGAACCCCAATCTTTCTTACTTTTGTCTTTTATGTCTATAATAAACACACACCTGCATATATACATATATATATATATATATATATATATATATATATATATATATATATATATGTATATATATATATATATATTTATATATATAAATATATATATATATATATATATATATATATATATATATATATATATGTGTATATAAAATAACAGCTATAACAAATGCAGCCGTTTAGTCCATTACAGGACAAAGGCCTCATACATGCCAGTTTCCAGTTTTCATCATCACGCTGAAAGGTGTGGGTTGGTCAAAGCAGGCCTACCTAAAATTGGTAGCCCAGACTAATACATCTTTGGTGATCATCCCCATATTGAGGTATACCCACTCAGAAAGGGATATATATATATATATATATATATATATATATATATATGTATATATAAATAAAAAAAAATATATATATATACATATATGTATATATACATATATATTTATATATATTTATATATATATATATGTATATATATATATATATATATATATATATATATATGTATATATATATACATATATATATATATATATATATATGTATATATATACACATATTTATGTGTGTAGTTTATATATACATAAATATATATATATGTTTATATACAATATGATATATATATATATATATATATATATATAAATATGTATATATATATATATATATATATATATATATATATATATATACTTTATATATATATATATATATATGTATATATATAAATATATATATATATATATATATATATATATATATATATATTTGTATGTGTGTATAAAATATATGTATATATATATATACATATATATATATATATATATATATTATATATTCGTGTATATGTATACATACATATATATATATATATATATATATATTATGATATATATATATACATATATATATAAATATATATATATATATATATATATATATATATATATATATTTATATGTGTGTATAATATATATATATATATATATATATATATATATATATTATATATGTATATATACATGTATATGCATATTTATGTATATATATATATATATATATATATATATATATACATATATATATATATATATATATATATATATATGAATATATATATGCATATAATACGTTTAATTAAACGTTAAAGCACTTATGGCATCAATTATTTTAGGA
This sequence comes from Palaemon carinicauda, assembly GCF_036898095.1. Lineage (NCBI taxonomy): Eukaryota > Metazoa > Arthropoda > Malacostraca > Decapoda > Palaemonidae > Palaemon > Palaemon carinicauda. The sequence goes on from NC_090748.1 coordinate 68,856,650, forward strand.
TGACACTTTTCTAATTTTCTCTGTATTTTTTTTGTCTAAGGACTAGATATTTGAAGGGAAACACGAAATTTATTACTGTGCTGCTCCATTTATTAAAAGTTTTGCCGACAGCGGTTTCAGCCGATAACTAATGGTCATCCTTACAAAGAAATCCTAACTTTTATATACCACCAGTGAATTCATACAAAAGAAATTTAGAAAATATTTAGAAGCAATAAATACAAAAAACTTTGAAATATTTTACACAAAAATAATAGAAACCAGCTAAACAGCCAGAGGGATTTAACGGACATGGGCTGTTGTAAGATGGTGCGATCGTTTTAGGGTTCCTACCACCCTTATACAATAACATCTAACTACACAACCTTAGGGATTAACTGCAGGAGTGATAGAATTAATGTTTGTTTGAACTTACCCTTAGGTAACAGAAAAAATTCAACGAAAATCATATTTTATTGTTACTATGCTTGGAATTGTCAGACAGTAACATTTTCTTGTATATAATAATTAATACATATGAAAGGTAGATTGTTGATGCATATACTTCCATGTTGTAGCGTAATGTATTGTTCAAGGAGTGGGGGAGAGTGGGAAGATTTATCTTAAAATCTCCTTCTTTTCATAATCGGAGACATCGACCTCCTCTAGAAACTTGTTCTCTGTAAAGCCTGTAAATTTACTGACGATAAAGCAGGGGACCTGTTTTCTTTCACATGGGCAGTTTCTGTGGCATCCTCTCAAACAGTTGCAGTAAATGGACCTTGAAAGCTGATCTGGCCGTAACGAGGTTACACTCAAAACTGGGACAAGTCTTCGCTTTTCAGCTCCCACCCTTACCCAGTCAGGGTTGGCAGGTTTGGGTTTGGGATGCGAGCACTTTTATAGATCATAGCTGCGTACGTCGCCCGTCTCAGATGTGGAACAAATGACTCTTTGTTCGGGTGTGGCATTTTCAGTAGAGAAGATTTGTTGTTGAGAATTTTGTTGGCTTGTACTTCACTCAAAGTACAACTTGCATTGCATACTTCTTGGAGCAAACTGTGATTCTCATATCTCTTACTTGAGCACAGATTTCATCGGTTATCTCTTTGTGATCTTCATCCTCTCCAAAAGCAACTAAGTCCCCAGTGGGACATTCCCAACTTGAAATAACCCAAGCCTTCTTGCTTGTGAAGTACGGAAAGCTAGTTGTATCTCTGCCACTCGGGCTGTAAATCATTGGCAACACCTTGCACTGGTCAACTCCAAGGACATCTGCAAAACTGTGGATCAATATGCATTCATTTAAAGAGGCTTGTAAACACAAATCAGGTAGGTTCTGAAGATGTGTAGCAGCATAGTAGATACATAGGACAATGACATCAGTGTCATTGGCATGCACTATAACCATGTTTATTCCTTCTGTACGAACACTGTGTACAATATGTAATATCAGCCTAGTATCAGCCTCTTCCTGAGTAGATTTCCACTATGGCACTGGCTTTGGTACTTGTGATTCAGCTGAGATACGGAGCGACTTTGCCTCCTCATCAAATACCCCATCGAGGTACAGCTGTAGCGACCCGAGTGCCAAGTGCGTATTTCTGGATTCTCTCCACTTGTTGCAAAGATAGCTCAGAAGGCGGGCTGGCAATGTTCTCAAACTTGGTGTCTTTTTTGAATGGCTGACGATGGATCATATACATAGCATCAACAAAGACAGCAGTCTTTGCTCCAACCTGAGGGGGAGGAAGTTTTTCTGTGCTCTTGACTTTTGTAGTTTCCTTCATGACTCTCATAAGAAAGGACATCGTGCCTCTGCTCATTGTTGTACCTTCGTTAAAGAGGGCTTTCAGTGTGTTGCTGCATTTATGCTCACCAACGAAATTCACAATGTCAAGTGTGCTACCACTAACTACGACTTAAGTCATCTGCAATAGAGCTCGGACTTCGTCGATCTGTTCCTTCTTTGCTTATCCTTTAGGTGTCTTCTTTGATTTATTCTGCATTTCAAATGTCTTGAAGCACACAGTTGACATCTTTAAAGCAGGGCTGTTCAGCAATTAGTTGAGTGCTTCGACTCCAATTTGCTTGATACTCACAAGTTCCTTCTGAACATCTTTTTGGGCTAGCTCACCTATGCTTATGTTAATAAGTTCATATGTTTCATTACAGAACGGGTTCTCTTCAATTGTAACCATGATGTTGTTGACCATTTCCAGATCAAGTGTCGTTGCCATCTGACCTGCCTCAAGGTGTGTATTTTTTGCACTTGGAAAAGAGAAATACCAGAATAATAATAATAATAATAATAATATTAATAATAATAATAATAATAATAATAATAATAATAATAATGAACATGACATTGAAGAAAATGCAAAATAAGTAACTTAAGTAAGCAGACATCATATAAATTGGAACTGCACATTTTCGGAAATTCGCGTATTTTAGATAATCTGTTTTAATGGCCTACTATTCAAGTTCAGCAGCTCATTTGCAAAATTGTGCACCTGGATGATGTTCCTGAAGGTCTCCCCTTTCCAAAAATACCCCACAACCTTTTACAACATTCCGTGTCAGATTTCGTCCATAAATGTTCTTTGGCTCCCTGACTAAACATCATTGAAGACATTTGGATTTTCAATGAAGACATTATATTTTTGAAAGAAATGCTTTTGTCCTACAGAAGGAAGAACTCTTTCATCTCACACAGAGGAGAGACATTTTGCTAGGTGGATGGATAACGATGATATCCCCACTTATAGCTCTGCTTACCACATATACATAGCTGCTGTGTAAAAAAGGACATTGAAGTGTAAAATCTATGCACTTAATGTGGGTGACACTTTCATCAACAATGAAGGCCTGGTGCACTAGAGAGGGTTAACAGTGCCTTAGAAATTAATCAAACCTCAACTTCACAAATGGAAGCAAGATAAGTACTCATCGTTTTCTTGATGTCCTTTTCGAGAAATAAACCTGGTATACTATATCAGTCTTCATAACATCTATAAATATCGACCGTTTCTTCAGTGTACAGGGAGACTGTCCAGTCTTATACAGGAGGTTTGCAATTGGTGCATATATCAGAAGAGGACTTCTCCCACTGCAGTAGCTGGAAAGCTGTTCGTGAAAAGCTGGAACAAGTCAAACAGATGTTAAGAAACAATTCCTATACAAGCAACCTCAGAGGGAAAATGATTTGGGAAAAAATGGAGGAATTTTGCTAATGACCCCAGAGCTCAAGTAAAAACAAAAATATAATTCTATAACACAATAATGACTATGGGACAGCCTTCAGAAAAGAAGTTGATGTCCCAAAAAGAATTATCACCTTTGGGGTAACACCAAATACATCATCTGAGATCGTGTTGCTGAGAGTCTTTAGCAAGCCAAACTTAGTAGCTGACGTTGTTATGTAAAACAGTTATACCCCAGAGTACCAAAGGAATCAATTATCAACGTAGTTCTGAAATTTAGGTGCTCAGTAGGGGGAGTGTAGGACCTTCAATGTTCGGTATGTTTGTCACACATCCTGAAAGTAGACATCAAGCTATATTGCAAGAGTGGGGCCTGATGTCATATTTTTTATGCACCTGCTAAAAAGCCTCAATTTAATTACCTTATTAGGGACACAGAATTTGTTTGCAAAAAAAGATGACTATAGTGGCTGGTTATTGCTGAATCTGTTTGTATCACAATGGAGATGCTTGTGTTGAAAGTTCAAGTTTCCACAGGCAATGTCCTCCCTCCAGCAAGAAGACATACCATAGCATAGCTACAGTTCTCATAATGGAACCTTAGGTATTACTACAGTAATGTGGAACTTCATTGAGAATCAATATCTCTTTCCATTAGAAAGCTTTCAGACTCCATCTGGAATTTTGAATCTTCATTGAAGATCCCCAAGTCTTCAGTATCAGTTGAATGAATTTCTTTGCTAATTTTTTTTCGAATTTTACCATATGATGATCTTAGATTTCTCCAAATTTTCGTTTTTATAAATGTACTGCCACTATAGAAGGATTATAGTATAGT
>NC_090748.1:68863169-68868169 GCF_036898095.1 Palaemon carinicauda
GACCACAAGAGAAGTAATGAACAATAAAAATAAAATATTTCAAGAACAATAACAATGTTAGAATACATATTTCATATATAAACTCTAAAACTTGTTTAAAAAACAAAGAGAGAACGCTATCCCAAGACAGTGGCACTACCAAAGACTAGAGAACAATGGTTTGATGGTTGAAGTGTCTTTCCTCATAGAAGAGCTTTTTACCATAACTAAAGTGTCTCTGTTACTCATCCTGAGAGGAAAGTAACACTGAATAATTACAGTGCAGTGGTTAACCCCTTGAGCGAAGGTGTATAAGTACAGAGGAGAATATGGAATGAATAGGCCTGAATATCCGGTGTAAGTGTAGGCTTGGAAAAATGAGCCGTAACCAGAGAGAGGGATCCAATGTAGTACTGTCTGACCAGTCAAAGGACCCAATATAACTGTTACACTCAGGTTGTGATACAAAATTCCATGACCCTTCATCACTTCAGAATTGTAGTATATTCTTGCCACCAATAACATAAATTCTTCAAATATAAGACTCAGAAATAGCCTTTAAACGTTTCCATCATAAACTCTATCTCACGACCCAATTTCCACCAAATTAATTAAAAGAGTCAGTGCACCTTATTTCATAATTACATGGGATTGTAAAAGTGACATGTAATGTTTATTTTGAAAGATTTTATAAAAATTTCTGTTACTAACGCTGAAAACATGACAATCAAAATATAAAATAGTATAAATCATATCAATCTTGGTTTTTCTTTTAACACATAGCAGACAAAGACTTCTTGTTTTTCGTTACTCTTGAAATAAAATGAAAAATAGTTTCACCCGATTCAAATCAAATAAAAGCTGAAACCAAGAACCTAAATTGCTTTACACTATGCCCGGGCGATGGAAGAAAGAGAGAGAGAAAGCTACATGGAAGGGCAAATTGATTGAAACCTTTAAAGATTGGCTGAAATTGAGAAGAAACTACGTGTTTGAAAGCGATCTAGTTTATTGTTCTTTTAAAAGACCATAATAATTTACCAATGAATTTAGTAATGTTTGTTACATTGAATCTGTTTTAAATTGTTTGAGTGAATCAAGTGTTACAAATGGAAACCCTGAAAGTAATGGAAGCTCAATGGGAAAATAACAGCTTTTACATCATTTGACGGCTACAAAAAGGAGAAAAAAAAGTGCTATTTTTTTTTATCATTGATTCATTTGTGGTAATATTATTCATGATATTTAGCTCTTTATAAATGATATCTGATGGAGACTCTTTCGTATTTTAACATAAAAAAAATTGCAATTCCTGATTTACATTTAGGTCACTAATCTCTGTTAATGAGTTATGAATATTAAGCACCTGCTTCAACCTACAGAATTTGGGATCATCTTTCACTTTTATTTTCTTCCTCTATTTTTCTAAATTCTGGAGAAAAATACCACAATATGGCAATTCTGTTTCACTAAATCTTGTAATGTAAAATCTCAAATGCTATTGGATAAAAGTAATTTGAACTCTTAGATTTTTTAGGAAAGTTAAATTTGTATTTTGTAATTATTTTTCACCCTTCTAGATGATTTATCATACAATTCTTTTCTGCTAAAATTCATTTTTATATGATTAACAAGTTATGTTTTTAGGCTTTATCTAGGCTTATTTTCTCAATAACCTTTAACATATTAATGTAGGGATATCCTTGACCTTTTCAATAATTAATTCAAGATACGGACAAGGCAACACAGAAATATTTTTCGGGTCTTTATATTTATGAAAACAACCTCGGTCCTTCCTAGATTATTACTTTCTTCATCTGATTTCAAGGAAGAATGGTTAAAGGAAGCAAATCCCATAGCTAAAAGGCTACATTGCTGAAAAACGTTCTGTAAGCAGCCTAACTCATCAATCACCTGTTCAGGTATACGATAAGAGGACTTAGCCGAAATTAAAGTATTTATAGTTTTTATAGAACATTCAAATTAACATCCTTGGTACTAACTCCATCCCCCTTATAATCTATTAGTGCCTATGAGTTTGTTTATGTTGCTTTCTTTAATATTTACTTATTAGAAAATAAGATTACTCATCCAATATTCATGTCAAATAATGCAATTGATATGAGTCATCATTTATTTATGAATAATTCCATGTAAGGACTGTGATGAGTGTTATATCAGGAAGAGCAGTCGTTCGTTGGAAAAGAGAAAAAGTTAGCCTACTGTAGCTTGCAGTACAGAGAGAATAGATATGAAATGTATTTTGAAAAGGCAGAAGTCATCTACATATCATATGATAAATCTATAAGAAGAATAGTTTGAGCTGTATCGAACTCTTTCAATAAAACTTTTGATGATAATACAGGATTAACAGAAACTGTCCTCATCAGTAAGGATATATGTGGCCGAAGTAAAATCTGTTAATTTATGAATGTATGTGCCATGATTGGTGAAGCCTCCTTTCCTGTTCCTCCTTCACAGGTACATCCTTCATAAATTGTTCAGCAAGAGACCAAAGATTAACTGCACCAAAACATCGAGTTGGATGACGGCAACCACATCAGACCATCCAAAACATCTCTAAGAAATTTAGAAAGGACAAGAGCCCAACAATCTAAAATTTTGTTATAATTACTTTTCAATCTGCTTCATCTGGACATTTATGAGTTTGAACTCATCAGATTTTTTCCTTGTATCAGTACCTGACTCATACGCTCATAATTATTTAAATGACCAAGACCACACATGAAGGACGAAGGCTATAAAGTCTGCTTTGAAATTTACGAACTACACATTTTCATACTTGTCTTTTATCATTAGGCCTTTTTAGCATAACAAGGAAGTACGACTTAGTACTTATTTGTCCCATATATATATATATATATATATATATATATATATATATATATATATATATATATATATATATATATATATATATGTGTGTGTGTGTGTGTGTGTGTGTGTGTGTGTACATATATATTAATATATATGTATATATATATTTATATATAAATATGTATATATATATTCAAATAAGCCATATATTTTTGGTACATTAATGTCTGAATTCTCTTAATGACCTCGGGATCAGAGCCCCAGGCGGAATCATGCAAAGACAAGAGCTTATGACCGGACGGGAGTCGAACCCTGGTCCGGCAAACTTGTATAGACAGTGATTACCACTTGGCCATGAAGAAAAATCTTTCTTCGTGGCCAAGTGGTAGTCACTGTCTATACAAGTTTGCCGGACCAGGGTTCGACTCCCGGTCGGTCATAAGCTCTTATCTTTACGTGATTCCGCCTGGGGCTCTGATCCCAAGGTCATTAAGAGAATCCCGACCTTAATGTATCAGAAATATATGGGTTATTTGAATATATATATATGTATATATATGTATATGTTTATGTATATAATATATATATATATATGTATATAATATATATATATATATATATATATATATATATATATATATGTATATGTATATATATATATATATATATATATATATATATATATATATACATATAAACATAATTATTCTAGGCTCATAACATATACTTAATCTTCATCTTGAGAGATGAAAAAAAGGATAATGTGGAGAGAAACTGAATGTGAAATAGGTCCTTGAATAAGAAGACGTGTGTAAGAAGAGATATCGCCGTTATGTTGCTGCAATGTTTTACCATTTTCTCCCAGACGTTTCATATCCTTAAAATCCAGTAAATCTGATAAAGGAATAAAATAGTTGATATATAATAGCAAGGATTCCTTATTCATTAAATTATTTCCATTTAGGTTATGAAAAGATTACAAAAGTAAGATAAGTAAAATCCTATTTTCATCTCTCAACATAGGTTACATTAGTATTCAATAGGGCTTTTACCTTAATGGATAACCATTGACCACCTCTCTTCCACCCCCGCCCAGGCTGCTATTGTCCCTGGTATAATACAACGACGTTTGAGGCACTTGTGTCTCAGCTAGGTAAAATAATCTTACTTTTGTAAGGTATTAATAATGTATCAGGGTCAGGGATAGTTCCAATAATCTACTAATGCAAATGCTTCCCATCACCAGGAGTTGGCAAAGGACGAGGAAGAATAAAAAATCAAGATAAAAGAGAAAGTGATGCCATCTCATTTCATATTGCAATGCTGTTGGCCGTAATTTCGTCCTTTTTAGAGAGAGAGAGAGAGAGAGAGAGAGAGAGAGAGAGAGAGAGAGAGAGAGAGAGAGAGAGAGAGAGAGAGAGAGAGAACGCTCATTTGTTGATGCTCATTCTTTTATGTAACAGCTTACCTCCTTTCAAGAAATAGGTGACTGCTATCTTTTCACACCATCCTCTGATGACTATCATCAAGCTTGAATTATGAGTAGCTGCTTGTCGGTGGATATCTTCTCTGAAGAAGAGGAAGTTTGGAAGGGAAAGATGATGATGATGTAACCGCCTGAAAATTATGACTTTCGATTGTATGATTTAGGTAGAATATATCTGGACAGACTTGTCAAAAATATCTCTGAGTATAACAAAAAGACAACCAATCTTTCCAGAGTTCGCATGGTTTACATTTTTCAAGTTGTTTATGGTACTTGAATTATTTCATCTATTCTCGTTTTCTTTATCAATCACTCGATTACCAAAATTTATAAATATGATGGTTATATGATATTTTTTTCGAAATGTTGAAAAATAAAGGTTGCTTAAGAGTTTAACAAGGAAGATATTGTTAAATAAAGTGAATATCAATGTGAAACGTGTAATTATACCCTATTTTCTTTTACTTTTAATAACTATTCAAAAAGTAGACAATAAAGAAAATAAAAATTGACGGTGGTTTCTATAGATAATAATGGAAGCGTAAATGATAGTGATGAATGAAATATATAATGATAGTGATTGCTGAATCCCTTACACTGTTGTTACATAATTTCATGATGAACAAAATTAAATGTAGAAATCGATGAAATACAAAGTTTTAAGATGTATTTGGATACCGAGAAGAAAGGACCATGA
>NC_090748.1:68873169-68895669 GCF_036898095.1 Palaemon carinicauda
TCTGTGGGGATCAACGATTGATCTCTCCACCCATTCTATATGTGAAATTAAGCGCTGGTAGTGTCATTTATAGAAAACGTATCTTTACAAAGAGGATGTGGTTGGACCAGTTGATGTATTCAACTCCATCCAAGAGGAAAATCCCATCGTCGTTGTCAGGGGAACACACAAAAGGGCTTCTCTTTCAGACGCCGTAGTGAAAAATTGAATGACATATCCTTCAAAGAAAAGAAACCACGTAAACACTTTGATTGTTGTTAAATTTGTATGGGTAATACTTGGAATGAACTTGTATGTTTTTTCTTCATAGGTATAGGACAAAAAAAAATCTAAAATCAGAAAAAGCGAAAGCTCTTCCTTTTTTTGTGAAAGGTTGTGTAGAACCTTAAACAAGATATTTCCATAAATTCTGGTTACACAAGGTGCAGTCTTTATAAACAGTAGTTTATCATTAAATGTATAATTTCAAGTATCATTTAATTACATTATTCCTCAATATTTTTCTATTTTGTCAGATTCATGAAGGAAGGGCAGCAAATAAAATTTGAGCAAAAAAGTAATATGGAGAGGAAGCCTGACTTTGTCTTTGAAATGTAACACAATGATGAAAAGAATTTCTGTCGTTGAGCTATAAAACTCTGTCCTAGATAGAATTGGGCTTTAAACTATTCCTCTTCCAAATTTTATGCTTTCAGACTTAATATATGAAAATATATAGATTTCATCATCTAAATAAAGTAGATTTATGAAGAAATTTTATTTTTGTAAAATTGTTTAATAAGAAATTAATACTTATTTAAGTTTAAAGTAGAAAGGTTTTTCATAACATTATGTAATCTAATACAGTCAAATCTAAGAAGTTCTAGCTACCCTTTCCTTTTCAAACGTTAGTACATGTTGCTTAAACTGAAGTGATCTTCAACTATTATCTTGGTATATTTTGTTAATCGTTCCCAAAGGGTAGTACTTACCAAAAAGATATATAGTAAGACATTTTTTCCTTTTAAGAATGAAAGAAAAATGAAGTGATCAGTTCTAGTAGAATAAATCTATACTTCATATCGTCTGATATACATCAGTGGAGTTTCTGGGTTACTCTATTTGATCAAGAAACGAATATTCTGCAAGCTGTAAGATGAGAGGAATATATAAACAACGATTCATCATGAAAACTTCATCAAAATTCAAATCTTATTATAAAACTAACTATATAAACCAAACAAATCAAATTTTCATTAAACTCATAACTAATCAGTGGGACTATGGTATGACCGGGAGTTAACCAACCACAGGTATAGTATAAATGTGGTACAATTTACGCATTTTATATATACAGTATATATATATATATATATATATATACTGAATATATATATATATATATATATATATATATATATATATATATATATATATATATATGTGTATATATATATATTCATATGTATACTGCATATATGTATATATATATATATATATATATATATATATATATATATATATATATATATATATATATATATTTACATATATATATATCTATATATATATATATATACACACATATATATATATATATATATATATATATATATATATACATATATATATATATATATATGTATATATATATATATATATCTTCGGTGAAGGCAGCAACAGCCAGTAATGAACACAAATTTCATGGTATGGATAGGGAAAGAGTTGTTCAAATTGTCCTTTTTTTTTATTATTCCCAACGTTTCGTGATTCTTAATCACATTGTCCAGGGCTAAAAATAAAACATATACAAAAGAATTAAGAAACAGTTAAAATTTTTTACAAATTCATTCAAAACTATAAAAACAGTTGAAATTTAAATGAAAATTAAAAGGAAAAAATGAATAAATAAATGTATATACATCAGACAAAGTAGTGGAACCAACCTCGCAGAAGCGTAGTGAGAAACTGTATGCCAACAAGAGTTAGAAAATAAACCAAAGAAAACTATGACAAATACAACTGAATAGAAGAAGCTTGGGTATTTAACGACGGAACTAGTCGTTTGATCAATATGGACTCAAGAAGAGGTAAGTCATGGTTATTTGACACTTGACCAATGATGGTAAAATCTTTGTTTTCAATATTTTGTTTGCACATTATAGCATGAGTCCGAATATTAGAATGTTCAGGGTTGGATATTCTGCAACCAGTTCGATAGCTAACACCTCTATGGGAATCAATTCTGACCTTTAACAACCTCTTGGTAGATCCTACGTAGGTCCCAGAGTTACACTTTGGGCAATTATATTTATATACCACACCAGAGGACATATAAGGACTCAATCGATCTTTGAAGTGAAAAAGCGAGCCAATAGTGAGAGGGTTCTTAGGGATGAGTTTGACTTCCACAGCTGGGAAGTGTAGTTGGATAATTTCAGTAAACTTTTTCTTAAGGAAATCCTCATGAAGAAAAGGAAAACTAGCATAAAATTTTAGTTTAGGAACTTTAAGTGTTTTTGGAGTCTGAGCCAACTTGTCATTCAATAATCTATTAAGAAGTTTAAAAAATATTTTGGTGGGGAAACAGTTTTTCTTAAAATATTCACATAAATAAATAATTTCAATATGGAACGATTCCCAACTAGAGGTCAAAAGGAATGCTCTGTGGAGAAGAGTAAAAATAGAATTAGTTTTAAAATTATAAAAACAAGAGCTATAAAAGTTTGAACCTAACCCAGTGAACGTCTTTTTTCTAAAAATCGTGGTACTAAAACCTTCTCTATTTCTAGACACCAACACATCTAAAAAGGGGAGTTTGTTATCTTCCTCTTTTTCTACGGTGAATGATATGTTATCATGTTGTGAGTTGGCAAAGTCAAGGAACGATTCAGCGCCGAACTCATCTCTGAATAGAGCAAAGGTATCATCAACATACCTAACATAAAACAAGGGATGATAACTTAAAGGGCAATTTTCCAGCATAGTCTCCTCCAGGGAGCACATGAAAATATTAGCAAAGGTGGGTCCCAAGGGGGAACCCATAGCCATCCCATCAAGTTGTTTGTACAAATTACCATTAAAAACGAAAGAGGTGTCCAGCACCGCTAGCTCCAAAAGTTTTTTAAAAGACGTGCGATTAAAATCATTAAAAGTGGTATTAGGTTCAGAAAATAATTTGTTTAAAATAATATTGATAGTTTCTTCCACAGGTACATTAGTGAATAAAGACTCAACATCAAGACTCGTCATGAAAAGATCTGAGTCTTGAGAAATTATGGCCTCTTTAAATGCATAGGAGTTATTTAGAGAAAAGGTGTTTTTTGTTAAAGGTTCCAGTAAGGGAACGAGGAACTTGGCTAGTTTGTAATTAGGGGTATTAAAAGACGACAAGATAGGTCTCAGTGGAACATTGGGCTTATGGATTTTGGGTAAACCATATAAAATGCCATAGGAAGACCCCGAACAGAACAAATTTTGGTAGGTAGTTTCAGTTATGGATTTTTCATTTTTAAGAGTCTTTAAAAATCTATTAATTCTATCCTCGGCTTTAAAAATATTATTAAAATTAGGCTCACCAATTTTCAGAAATTTAGATTCATCATTTAAAATACTTTCCATTTTTCCCACATATTCCTCCTTATCTAAAATGACAGTTCCTTTGCCTTTATCGGGTCTTGTAATGATAAGATTGTCTCTATTGGCAAGAGTCCTCAATATATCAAAATCTGTTTTCTTAAAAAAGGGTGTCCACCTGGTTTTTAGTTTCCCAAATGCAGCATGTGATATTTCATATAGTTTGGATTGCAGGTTACCAAGATTCATGTCAAAGGGCAGAGATTTAAGCCTTTGAAATAGTGACTCTAGAGGTAGAAAAAACTTAGAGTAATTAGGTCTGAAGTTTGGAAGACAGAAATCCAAACCCAACGACAACAGAAACTCTTCTCTTTTAGATAAAACATAATTAGAATAGTTAAAAACAGTTATTCGGTCTTTGTTAAAATTTGGAATAAAAATACCCAAGCTTTTAAGTTTCCTATTATGGCAATCTTGTACGGTGGAAACGTACTCAGAAATACTCTTATTAAAAAGTTGTTTAAAAATGATAGAGTCAATTAAGGTAAAAGAGTTACATACAGTTTTAAGAATATTGCTAACGGCATCATTATGATTGTGAACAAATTTTTGTTTATTTGTTATTTCTATTTCTAAGAGACATTTTGTGGCATCATGATAAAATTGCGTTTGATATAAAGACGATCTATATAGTTTAAATTTTACAAAATTCGGTACAATGCTATTCAGTTGACAATACTGAAGGAATTCTAGATCGAGTTTGGCTTTCTCCAACTTCTTGACACGCTTCTCCAGAGTCCTGCACTGTGAGAGAAGTCCAGCTCCATAACGATGTCGAACTAGATCGTGAAAGTGAAGGAAGCCCCTCGATCTAATGCGGAGTAGGAAAAGCAACACATAGAAAAAGCTACGAAACTCCATGCCGCAGGCAGCTCTCCGTTGGTTCCACTCACAACAGCGCCCAAGTTAAAAGGAGTCCAAGAAACATCTTCGGTGAAGGCAGCAACAGCCAGTAATGAACACAAATTTCATGGTATGGATAGGGAAAGAGTTGTTCAAATTGTCCTTTTTTTTATTATTCCCAACGTTTCGTGATTCTTAATCACATTGTCCAGGGCTAAAAATAAAACATATACAAAAGAATTAAGAAACAGTTAAAATTTTTTACAAATTCATTCAAAACTATAAAAACAGTTGAAATTTAAATGAAAATTAAAAGGAAAAAATGAATAAATAAATGTATATACATCAGACAAAGTAGTGGAACCAACCTCGCAGAAGCGTAGTGAGAAACTGTATGCCAACAAGAGTTAGAAAATAAACCAAAGAAAACTATGACAAATACAACTGAATAGAAGAAGCTTGGGTATTTAACGACGGAACTAGTCGTTTGATCAATATGGACTCAAGAAGAGGTAAGTCATGGTTATTTGACACTTGACCAATGATGGTAAAATCTTTGTTTTCAATATTTTGTTTGCAGAATATCCAACCCTGAACATTCTAATATTCGGACTCATGCTATAATGTGCAAACAAAATATTGAAAACAAAGATTTTACCATCATTGGTCAAGTGTCAAATAACCATGACTTACCTCTTCTTGAGTCCATATTGATCAAACGACTAGTTCCGTCGTTAAATACCCAAGCTTCTTCTATTCAGTTGTATTTGTCATAGTTTTCTTTGGTTTATTTTCTAACTCTTGTTGGCATACAGTTTCTCACTACGCTTCTGCGAGGTTGGTTCCACTACTTTGTCTGATGTATATACATTTATTTATTCATTTTTTCCTTTTAATTTTCATTTAAATTTCAACTGTTTTTATAGTTTTGAATGAATTTGTAAAAAATTTTAACTGTTTCTTAATTCTTTTGTATATGTTTTATTTTTAGCCCTGGACAATGTGATTAAGAATCACGAAACGTTGGGAATAATAAAAAAAAGGACAATTTGAACAACTCTTTCCCTATCCATACCATGAAATTTGTGTTCATTACTGGCTGTTGCTGCCTTCACCGAAGATGTTTCTTGGACTCCTTTTAACTTGGGCGCTGTTGTGAGTGGAACCAACGGAGAGCTGCCTGCGGCATGGAGTTTCGTAGCTTTTTCTATGTGTTGCTTTTCCTACTCCGCATTAGATCGAGGGGCTTCCTTCACTTTCACGATCTAGTTCGACATCGTTATGGAGCTGGACTTCTCTCACAGTGCAGGACTCTGGAGAAGCGTGTCAAGAAGTTGGAGAAAGCCAAACTCGATCTAGAATTCCTTCAGTATTGTCAACTGAATAGCATTGTACCGAATTTTGTAAAATTTAAACTATATAGATCGTCTTTATATCAAACGCAATTTTATCATGATGCCACAAAATGTCTCTTAGAAATAGAAATAACAAATAAACAAAAATTTGTTCACAATCATAATGATGCCGTTAGCAATATTCTTAAAACTGTATGTAACTCTTTTACCTTAATTGACTCTATCATTTTTAAACAACTTTTTAATAAGAGTATTTCTGAGTACGTTTCCACCGTACAAGATTGCCATAATAGGAAACTTAAAAGCTTGGGTATTTTTATTCCAAATTTTAACAAAGACCGAATAACTGTTTTTAACTATTCTAATTATGTTTTATCTAAAAGAGAAGAGTTTCTGTTGTCGTTGGGTTTGGATTTCTGTCTTCCAAACTTCAGACCTAATTACTCTAAGTTTTTTCTACCTCTAGAGTCACTATTTCAAAGGCTTAAATCTCTGCCCTTTGACATGAATCTTGGTAACCTGCAATCCAAACTATATGAAATATCACATGCTGCATTTGGGAAACTAAAAACCAGGTGGACACCCTTTTTTAAGAAAACAGATTTTGATATATTGAGGACTCTTGCCAATAGAGACAATCTTATCATTACAAGACCCGATAAAGGCAAAGGAACTGTCATTTTAGATAAGGAGGAATATGTGGGAAAAATGGAAAGTATTTTAAATGATGAATCTAAATTTCTGAAAATTGGTGAGCCTAATTTTAATAATATTTTTAAAGCCGAGGATAGAATTAATAGATTTTTAAAGACTCTTAAAAATGAAAAATCCATAACTGAAACTACCTACCAAAATTTGTTCTGTTCGGGGTCTTCCTATGGCATTTTATATGGTTTACCCAAAATCCATAAGCCCAATGTTCCACTGAGACCTATCTTGTCGTCTTTTAATACCCCTAATTACAAACTAGCCAAGTTCCTCGTTCCCTTACTGGAACCTTTAACAAAAAACACCTTTTCTCTAAATAACTCCTATGCATTTAAAGAGGCCATAATTTCTCAAGACTCAGATCTTTTCATGACGAGTCTTGATGTTGAGTCTTTATTCACTAATGTACCTGTGGAAGAAACTATCAATATTATTTTAAACAAATTATTTTCTGAACCTAATACCACTTTTAATGATTTTAATCGCACGTCTTTTAAAAAACTTTTGGAGCTAGCGGTGCTGGACACCTCTTTCGTTTTTAATGGTAATTTGTACAAACAACTTGATGGGATGGCTATGGGTTCCCCCTTGGGACCCACCTTTGCTAATATTTTCATGTGCTCCCTGGAGGAGACTATGCTGGAAAATTGCCCTTTAAGTTATCATCCCTTGTTTTATGTTAGGTATGTTGATGATACCTTTGCTCTATTCAGAGATGAGTTCGGCGCTGAATCGTTCCTTGACTTTGCCAACTCACAACATGATAACATATCATTCACCGTAGAAAAGGAGGAAGATAACAAACTCCCCTTTTTAGATGTGTTGGTGTCTAGAAATAGAGAAGGTTTTAGTACCACGATTTTTAGAAAAAAGACGTTCACTGGGTTAGGTTCAAACTTTTATAGCTCTTGTTTTTATAATTTTAAAACTAATTCTATTTTTACTCTTCTCCACAGAGCATTCCTTTTGACCTCTAGTTGGGAATCGTTCCATATTGAAATTATTTATTTATGTGAATATTTTAAGAAAAACTGTTTCCCCACCAAAATATTTTTTAAACTTCTTAATAGATTATTGAATGACAAGTTGGCTCAGACTCCAAAAACACTTAAAGTTCCTAAACTAAAATTTTATGCTAGTTTTCCTTTTCTTCATGAGGATTTCCTTAAGAAAAAGTTTACTGAAATTATCCAACTACACTTCCCAGCTGTGGAAGTCAAACTCATCCCTAAGAACCCTCTCACTATTGGCTCGCTTTTTCACTTCAAAGATCGATTGAGTCCTTATATGTCCTCTGGTGTGGTATATAAATATAATTGCCCAAAGTGTAACTCTGGGACCTACGTAGGATCTACCAAGAGGTTGTTAAAGGTCAGAATTGATTCCCATAGAGGTGTTAGCTATCGAACTGGTTGCAGAATATCCAACCCTGAACATTCTAATATTCGGACTCATGCTATAATGTGCAAACAAAATATTGAAAACAAAGATTTTACCATCATTGGTCAAGTGTCAAATAACCATGACTTACCTCTTCTTGAGTCCATATTGATCAAACGACTAGTTCCGTCGTTAAATACCCAAGCTTCTTCTATTCAGTTGTATTTGTCATAGTTTTCTTTGGTTTATTTTCTAACTCTTGTTGGCATACAGTTTCTCACTACGCTTCTGCGAGGTTGGTTCCACTACTTTGTCTGATGTATATACATTTATTTATTCATTTTTTCCTTTTAATTTTCATTTAAATTTCAACTGTTTTTATAGTTTTGAATGAATTTGTAAAAAATTTTAACTGTTTCTTAATTCTTTTGTATATGTTTTATTTTTAGCCCTGGACAATGTGATTAAGAATCACGAAACGTTGGGAATAATAAAAAAAAGGACAATTTGAACAACTCTTTCCCTATCCATACCATGAAATTTATATATATATATATATATATATATATATATATATATATATATATATATATATTCAGTATATATGTATATATATATATATATATATATATATATATATATATATATGTATATATATACTGTATATATATAAATACAAATATATATATATGTATATATATATATACATATATATATGTATATATATATATATATATATCTATATATATACAGTATATATATATATATATATATATATATATATATATATATATATGTATATATATATATTCAGTATATATGTATATATATGTATATATATACTGTATATATATAAATACAAATATATATATATATACATATATATATGTATATATATATATATATATATATATATATATATATATATATATATACATACATACATACATATATATATATATATATATATATATATATATATATATATATATACTGAATATGTATATATATACATATAGATATATAGTGAATATATATGTATATATATATATATATATATATATAATATATATATATATATATATATATATATATATATATATATATATATATAGGTTTAATTATATCTACCTTTATAAATAACCGTATTTGAATTTCCCCGGATCCTAATTATTTCAATTCCAATTCCTTATCTTAAATCATACTTTAGTTTGTTTATTTAAATGTAATTCATTTATTACGTATGTATAAAATTCTCTTTTATAATTCATCTACATGCTTCATCGCTCTTCAGTTTTTATCCTTTATTTCGGGTTTTCATAACGTTGTTGGGAAAATAATTAATATTTCGATACTAGTGACTTTTCTGACAAACAACAAGGGATTAAGACTTTGGGAGAGACTTATATTTTTTCGGAAAAGGGTTCCTTTTGAAAGATTAAATACTCGACCTTCGAAATTACTTGCAATTCTGGTCCATTTTGTCACTTTAGGGTTGGTAGGCTACATCAGTTACAGTCAGAGACTTTGCAAAAATTTTAAACGAAGTTGTAGTTAGTTATTTACGACAATGATTTCCATCATAAATAATGCATGGAGTTTACTAGCTCTTACTTCATGCATTTTTTGACAAAAATAGAAAATTACTGTGTATAAAAATCGTCCATTATGGCAAAATTAGAATTTCTAATATGATCAGATGGTTTTTAGTTTCTTGTAGATTAAAAGAACTTAAACATATGAAATTTAGGTGGAAATAATTTTGTACCTCGGTAAGACATACTCTCTTGAAGGAAATTGTAGTTAATACCTATCAAAATAGTTTCCATTTTCATAGAAATGGCTGTTACTAGTGTGGTATCCCCTATATTTCTGGCTGTCTTTCAATTCTAGTTCATATCAGTTCAATGATTGTAATAATTATCAATAGAAATACCAGCTAAAATTATACTTAATACACTATCCTGGTTATATTTCGTCGTCAGCATACATAAACTAATAGTTTTTTGTAAAAGCAATTAAATATTGACTAATGAAATCTGTATTGGCCCGAAGTGTTTATTACTTTTTTTTCTATTAAAGAAAGATCTAAGGGAATCGATTGCAACAGTTGCTTGCCTTCTCTTTGAAAGTTTGTTCATAGAACATTTTTTTTTTAATGAAAAATCTTTTTTATGCTGCCCTTTGTATGATATTAACCGAATCAAAGCTAGGTCTGTGAATTGATCTCACATATCCTCTCTATGATGATATTTAACCCCAAATTCTTCTGTCATTGCACTCTGCTTTGGCTATAGTTTAGTTTATTTCACCAAATGTATTTCCTTCATCAACTAACTAAATATTCCGTGTACCTTTCTTTTTATTCTTCCATTCTCTGTGGGTCTCTGCTGATGGATTTCAGTGTGCACCACTCAGAGTCAGAGTGGCTTTATTTATCCTCATTCAGATGTGGGAAGGAATTATGATCTCGTATATTTTTCGAATGAATAAACAACTTTTCTAGTAGTCTTCACATGTTCTGCATAACCTATTTCATCTAAAGCGCTTTTCAGTATTTCTGTGATTATCTTTTCCTCTCTTACTTCTCTTGATATAAACATACACAACATGAGAGGTCTCGGTTGGGTACCATATGCTCGGTTTTCTAAAGAAATTTTGCTTTAATGGCAGAAACTCCGACCTTCAAGCTGCATCTACTGTAAGTATCTTTCCTTCTAATAATACTTTGGTCCTTCAGGAATCAGACGCCAGACCAGTTGATACTCTCTTCTTTTGCTATGAGGGTTCATTTATACCTTTTGATAAATGCTCTAGGACAAAAATTATTCAGAAACAGTTTTCTCTTTCTCGGATTAAGACGATTTCATTTTTCATAACTATCTCATCTACAGCAGAATGATTTCTGGTTCAATAAGAAGAGAGTTCACAATATTCACTGGAAGTATAACTTTTACCCTTCTACCATTGTGATAGATCTAAAGCTTGCTTTTTTAAAGAAAACCACAGTTTATGGATTTGATATCTCAGACAGTGTTAGTTTCACAGGTTCAGATGCTACTGATCCTCCAACTCTACTCCTGTCACAATATTCTCTCCTAATATACCGTGGCCTTGATAGTGATTTTGAGTCATCAAAGACTGAAAGGCATACGCATTGTAACATAGTCCTGCTAAACTCTTCATTGAGTTTGTATGAAAACGGGCTCATATGGTCTATTGTCATTTTTTGCATGAGAAATAAAACCTTGCTCTTGTCGTTTCTTTCGGAAAAATTGTCTTGTTTTGCCTGTCTAGAGGAGGGATGACTAATTCCTCCCTTCCACCAACATCCATATTGCTTTGATTTATAATATTGGTGAAGCATCAAACCTACTCAACAATTTTATTGAAATCTAAAGAAAGATGATCACAAGTGTTCTGTATGTAAATAAAATATCGATGACTCATCGGTGCCGTAAGATAAGGCAAGTTTTTCGATTCCAACCTAAATGGATACTAAGATATAAATTACTGGATATCGTAATGTTATACGAATGGTTAGAGGCATTCAGTGGAGGCCCTATGCGTGGTTAGTTACTGAGTAAACAAAATAGGAATGAAATAGAAATTTAAAGGTAAACCAAATGAATAAAAGAGAATCAAAAGAACATAGTGATTAAGAGAAGGAATTACTATTGAGGCTCTAAGCAGGAACAAAACAGAATGATCCTCTATTGTTCATACACACACACGCATATATATATATATATATATATATATATATATATATATATATATATATATATATGATATATATATGAATATATATATGTATATATATATATATGTATATATATATATTTATATATATATATGTATATATAATATATATATATATATATATATATATATATATATATATATATATGTATATATACATACATATATGTATATATATATATATATATATATATATACATATATATATATATATATATATATCCCTAATGGATACTATGGAATATATATAGCAACATATACAATTCCCTTTGCTTTAAGTAACGCAACAGTACAGTAACCTCTTACTGTTTTAGGTAGTAAAAGAGAAGAAAAAAATATAAGAAAATATAGTTTTCCATGAACAGTAATTCATCATTGAACAAAACTTTTGCTAACGATATTATATACAGTATATGCATATATATATATATATATATATATATATATATATATATACACACATATATATAGCTATATATATGTAAATATATATATATATATATATATATATATATATTTATATATATATGTATATATATATATATATATATATATATATATATATATATATGTATATATATATACATATATATATATAAATATATATATATATATATATATATATATATATATATATATATATATACATACATATATATATATATATATATATATATATATATATATATATTGCAAAAAGTCATGAATTTCAACTGGAGTCTGGTTTAGCAAAAGGTGTCAGATCACGTCAGATTGGGAAAAGGTTTTACTTTTTCTTCAAAGGAAAACCAAAATATTGTTATCTGAGTTTGCAAAGAGATCGAATTCAACTCCCTTGGAGATTTCAGCTTTATTGATTTTTTTTTTTTTTTTTTTACACTGTCACTAACAGATGGGGAAATTGGAGGATGGTTCATATGAACAGACCAAATGTATTAGTATTTCAAGATTTTTAACTATTTGTTGACGTTATTCATAAGATTAAGTTAATTTATTTCATGAACTTTTTTTGTCGTTAATTTATCTTGGTTTGTTCACAGCCTTTTCTCGTAACTTTTTAAAGGAAATATGGTGGTGATTTGGACATATACCCAAACACTAAACCCCGTTAATTTTGAAGAGCATTTATATGAATAGAGACGGGGAATTTTCTTTTTTCTCGATATTTCTAAGAGACAATGTATGGCAATCTCATTCGAGATCATTCAAGAACGTACTCTTACTCGTTTACATTTAAAGTACCTTTAGAAATCATTACGCTCATCTGGTCCCTATGCAATGTCCAAAACCTTTATTTCTTGATAGACCTGGAGAGTCAGGACACATGTATAAACAAGATAATTTTCTGAATCGCAATTATTTGCTGTCATATGATGGACAAGTCACAGTTCTGTCTTTCAGACTGGTGAGCGTTATTTTAGCCATTCAATTTTCGTTGTAAGGAAGCAATACTAATTTTGATTAGGATATGCAGACTACACTTCTAAGGTTTGTGATACATAACTAGTTTCCTTTTTATGATGATTAAACCAAGATGGAAAAATAGTAAGTATACGTCCGAGATATTTTTAGTAATCATAACTCGATTTATTTAAATAAAATTTGATTTGTTTAAAAATAAATTACTTCTTCACGTCTGTTGATCCATCTTAGTTTAGAGACGATTAGATGAAAAAGCAATGGACATTTTCTGCCCATGCAAGGAAAAGAATATCATCTTTCATTACATTGTCACAGTAAAATCGTTATGGGAGAAAAAAATTAATTAATTTACTCTCATTTCAAAATCTCCATAAAGGGGAATTTACTTAAGGATAGGATCTCAAATAGTAATCTGAAACTGCTTATGCATTTTATTGTTAAATAATCATAGAAAAAATATTTCAAAATAGAACAATGTTCAAAATTTATAATAATTATCAAAAGCAGATTAGAAAAATTGACATAAATACTCTATCTGATGTAAGTCAACATTACTTAATTAGTAATCCTAGGCTCAACCTAGAAAAAATCCTGTTTGGCGTATCTTGTACGTAAAATAAAATGGACGTTTGATGAGAAAACTGGTAAGGATTTCCTGTCCTTTTTAGGAATTTAGGCAGGATCCCATTAAAGGCTTAAGAATTTGATGTCGATATTTCAACGTACTTGAAAAATATCTTCAATAAATACAACTTATTTTCAAACATGTTCTGGATCACGATCTATCTTTGTTTTTTTATTATTATTATTATTATTATTATTATTATTATTATTATTATTATTATTATTATTATTATTATTATTATTAATATACCTTACATGGTTTGTATTTTTCACAGAAATCCTTTTTTTTTTTTTTTTTTTTTTTTTTTTTTTTTCATTTCATAGATCTTAAGGTTTCCTTCAATCTACAATATTTATGTTTATCAGATCTTATGTCAGTAATGGCTCCTCTGAAAATCAGTCTTAAATCATTCATCAATCTTAAGGACCTATCATAGCCGTCATATAGGATCTGTGATATCAGTCCCTGCTGACAGTTCCCTGTCTTTGGCGGCAATAGAGTCATCTGGGGTTTCCTTTTATCCATACTATCTTATTCTCTAACAAACTATAATCTAGCCTCCCTTACTATATTTTCTTTAGAAATATCTATGCAGTCCATTATTATTATTATTATTATTATTATTATTATTATTATTATTATTATTATTATTATTATTATTATTATTATTAGCTAAGTTAAATTCCTAGATGAATTAGCAGGTGTTATAAACCCAAGGGCTTCATAAGGGAAAAATGCGCCTGTAAGGAAAGGAAATAGATAAATAAATGGTCGATTTGAGGACTCTTCTTCTTTTTGTTTCACTGCTGTTATATATTGGAGTTCATATCTTCCGTCCAAATCAGAATCTATATTCTAAAAGTGGCTTGTTATTTCCTTGTATTTTCTTATACTTGTTTTCCTAGTATAGGATTTATTGTGATCAGCGCGAGGCATTCTAGTCATTTTGTTTTAGTGAGGCATATTTGCGTCGACTCGAAGAGGTGGCCTTTTAAGTTTCCTGATCCGCGATTGGTTGTACAAGATAATTCTAACCAATCAGCGATCAGGAAACCTTTCCGAGCTAAAAGGGCACCGCTGCGAGTCGGTGCATATGCGCCGCATTAAAATAAATTGAGTATAGATGCTCACATGGCTTTTGATCGATGTTTGAAAAGCCTGATTCGTTATGTTTTTAGCAAATGCTCTTCTGGCTAGTTTCATGATATAGTAACACGGAACAACCTTGCAATTCTTTATCTTTTTTTATCCTAAATATGAGTTCTCCTTTCTTTTATATAATAAGTATTCTTTTATTTTTATGGTACTTCATTTATAAAGTGACAGAGTAAATCTTAATTAAGTAAGATGATCTTAATCATGTGAATAGGTTTTGTTTCTAAAGATCATTGTTTCAAATATCTCGATTTCTTTGAAAGAGACCATCACTACATCTGATCTTATGTTATCACAAAATTGAAAATAGCAGAGGATGTAGCTATCGAGATGAGTGATTCTCATTGTAAGTTGATGTAGATTTTGAGTCTTCATATCCGTTCATGAAACTAAAAAATTATCATTATTATTATTATTATTATTATTATTATTATTATTATTATTACTTGCTGAGCTACAACCCTAGCTGAAAAAGCAGGATGCTATAAGCCCAGGGGCTCCAACAGAGAAAATAGCCCAGTGAGGAAAGGAAACAAGAAAAAAATAAAATATCTTAAGAACCTTAACAACATTAAAATGAATATTTCCTAAATAAACTATAAAAAAACTTAAACAAAACAAGAGGTATATTAATAAGATAGAATAGTTTGTCCTGAGCTAACTTCTCTTTTCTATGATGCGATTCGCTAACTGGTTCACTTTTATAAATAATTCATCTACATTGTTCCAGATATCACATCTATTGCACCTAACGATTGTGTTTACGTATCTCTATGGCAAAGGGATATCCTATAGAATTCTCTGTAGAGTTAACAAACTGGTATAGTAGGGGTGAACCCATTGCTACAATAATGAACCTACGTGAAAGGAACTTGATTAAAAGGAAAATTTTTTTGGTTTCAATGTCATTTTGAATATATGCCTTATTATATTATTGCTTTGTGATGAAACCCATACCTTTCATTCAAGGCATATTTATGATGAGGGAAATTATATGAATTAAATTGAATCAAATTTCTATTTTTGCTCTCCTTCTACGATTCTTAGTATATCAACGGATTTGTTCCACTGAGCATGCGATTTTGACCCAATTTTTGTCTCTTGTGCTTTTGAATATTATTAATCAAAATAATTTTTTCTTATCCTAATTTGATATATCATCAAATTGCTCTAGGTATAGCTTTCTTGGGAATTAGATGCAAAGTAAGGACAAGTATACTTTGGGAAAATACTTTTTACTATTTAAACAAGAAATTTCCATATCCACGTTAACAGTAGGGTACACTTAATGATACTTTTTTGGTTATTGAAAATTATAGTTAGTTGTTCTACTCACCAAAAATGTTATCTTTTTACATACTTACCCATATGTAGTACTGGAAGAGTCAGGTTCGATTTTTAAGGACTTACAAAGAAACTTCCCTTTTATATAATGATAGTTTAATCGGGCTTTATCGTCAGCGAATTTACTTTTCTTTAATAGATTTTGGTCTTCTATTTATTGCCTACACTGACGCTCAATTAATACCGGATTTGATATTTTTTTTATTATAAATAAACATTTATATATATATATATATATATATATATATATATACATATATATAATATGAATATATATATATATATATATATATATATATATATATACACACAAACATATATATATACATATATATATGTATATGTATATATATATATAAATATGTATATATATATACATATATATATGTATATGTATATATATATATATATATATATATATATATATATACATATACATATATATACATATATAAATATATATATATATATATATATATATATATATATACATACATATATACATATATATAAATACACACACACACACACACACATATATATATATATATATATATATATATATATATATATATATATATATATATATATATATATATATGCACGAGTCTGTGGCCATAAAAGTGTAATTCAAATGTCTTGTGACTCTCACAACAAAAGTCTTGGAGAAATGGAGTGCGGCATAATTAATGAATGTCTCCAAGTAACATTAGTTTCTCTTAAGAAGATTTGTTTAAAAAAACAACAGAGAGAGAGAGAGAGAGAGAGAGAGAGAGAGAGAGAGAGAGAGAGAGAGAGAGAGAGAGAGAGAGAGAGAGAGAGAGAGAGAGAGAGATTTAATCTACAATGTAGTGTAAAACTGAACTAAATATGGATATAAGACATGATCCTTAAATTATATTTCATAAAAGAATAGTATGCGGAAAGTTTAAAGTGCAAGTTAATTGTGAAAATTAAAACATCCAATAATATTTTAGATATCAGAAAAGTTTAGAGAGAAATAAAGCTTCATTGTATTTCTAATAAATCACTACACAGAAAGCATCCATCAAATGCATATCATTATTGCTTGGTATTCTTTTGTTCTTTTCTTTTATTGACATCAAGCCAGATTTCGACATAATTTTTTTTATACATGAATTCGACTCAAGTTAACAGGGCAGAATGATATAAAGCAGCGCAGGCGAAGTTCTATCGAATACCAAAAACAATTTCACAGTTCGCCTCTCGGAGGATGCTGACACCGATCTTTATTCAAAATGCAAATACACAGGTCTCTACAACTTTAGTTTACCTTGGCAAATATAAAATCTCTTACTTACAAAGAATAATTGGGGGAAAAAATATAGCATTATCAAGAGGATAAACATTTTAGAAGCTTTCTGATACACTAAATTCTTTTAATCTTCCTTAAATTATACTTTTTATGCAATCACGTAAGATCGAGCGATGGTTACTTTTAAACAATACAACGTCAAGGAAATAAATTGATATCTGTTGAATTTGATACTCAGGGAAACCTTTGAAAAATACTTTATTGATAATTAAATAGAATAAAATTATTTCAACAGCGTTTATAAATACATTGTGAAAAAATAAAAGAATTTAATCCCTTTTATAAAGAGAAAAATAGGGACAGGTCTCCCATTTCCCTTTTCCTTCTTTGTCCTGTAACCTGTACTACACTTAAGAGATGCAATAGAGGATAATGACTGTTCTGAGCTTATGAATGTAATCTACATTTAAATGTACATTAAACTATTGCATTAGCGATTACCCATCTGATCCAAATATTCATTCTATATTAGAATTATAGATGGAAATTACATTGAAAGATGACGCAAACATTATTCTTACGCTCACATACACACACGCACACACACAAATACACACACACACACGCACACACACACACACACACACATATATATATATATATATATATATATATATATAGATAGATAGATAGATAGATAGATAGATAGATGGACAGATATTCTCAATAAATAAAATCAATTAATAGACAATGATCATAGAATGACAAAATGAAAAAAAAAATGCAACAGATAAATGACTCTTCAGACTAGTCTAGCAATTTTGTCTGTGTAACACTGATCACGAAACGGAGTCAAAAGGCTTAAAACTTCATAAAATATCTAATAACATCTCTGTGTGTTGACCCATTCTAGCAGGACAAATAGCAGTAGTATAATAAATCCTTGGTTAGTAGCCATCCAATTATCTCTTTTTTTTTTTTTTTTTTTTTTTTTTTTTTTTTTTTTTAAAGCTGTGAAAATGGATGCTATGTTTTTCGTAGTTTCCTTTATGACAATGATATTTTGGTCTTTTGTGATGTATTTTCTTTCACAAATGCTAAGATGCAATTAGGGACAGAAAAACTATATCGCCATTTAAAAACATAACTCTGGATTTTTGTGTTATAAGATATATTCAAAAGCACAATCACTACGGATTTGGTTGGATTCCTTTCAGAATTAGACAATTATCCAGGAGGAAATCTTGCTCGAAGTTTTAACTCTAGGGAAACTGGTACTTTAGTCACTACATTATAATTAGTTAATGAACAATAAAATCAATATTTATTTTAAGGAAGACGTGGAAGATTTGATGAAATTTTGCAGTATCATTGGATACCAGCATAATCAGGAGAAAAGATTTTGTACTGAATTGATAAATCACACGAAAAAGTGACTAGATTCCACTTTTGTATATCTAGCAATAATTTAAGAGAAAAATTCAAAGTAATCGCATAAACTGAAACCGAACTCTGTGTCGGCTGAGAAAATGGGATTATGACTGCAATTTGGTATATTCATGAGTTACAAACAGCGAATAGAATTAAAAAAGCTTTATAGGTAAGTTTCTTGTGTATAAGATTATAGTTACGATCAACGATACCTCTCAGTTTGAGGTTTGGTTTCAAAATCCCATTGATCATTGAAACACCACTTTAAATCATTATAACACCCTTTCATACAAAAGACATTTGGATTTCCGATAATATATCTCATTCCCTTGTTATTATTAGCAAATAAGACATAATTACAATGTGATGAAATATTAAATTCAATCAAAGTTAAAAACAAAATTCCATCAATCAAGTGAAAGATGATTAAAGGCCAAACCTCAAAAGACAACACAACTTTTTGATAAAGAATTGAATCCTTTCCAGGTGAAATTAAGGTCTGGATTCTTTTGCCTTTGATGAATTCTGTTCTAAGAAATTGTCATTCACCGGAACGCAAAAAGAACAGACTTTTCAATTATTTTTCATTTTTTTCCATTCCTCTCCAACGCATGTACACATGTATACACACACACACACACACACACACACATATATATATATATATATATATATATATATATATATATATATATACATATATATATATATATATATATATATATGTATATATATATATATATATATATATATATATATATATATATATGCATATATGTATATATACATATATATATATATATATATATATATATATATATATATATATACATATATATATATATATATATATATATATGTACATATGTATATATATATGTATATATATACATATATACATATATATATATACATATATATATATATATATATATATATATATATATATATATATATATATATATATATATATATATATATATATCGTAAATTTACCATCATTTGAACTGAGAAGTATGATGGGGGTGTCTCGGAAAATGATTATTTAAACCTAGTGTTATGAGGGAGTCAGGCGGATGTGTATATGTCACTGAATAGATCAAGTGCGAAAGGTATTGTAATCTTGGACTCACGTGAAGTAGATGAATGACGCATTGTAAGTAGAATGTTCGACATGCAGTTGATATGACTACTGTGATGGTTTATGGAAGTATTCAGCGCACAAGCTCATCCCGGTTCATAAAATATTATAAGTAAAGAAATTATCTAATGTTATTTTCTTTTCATTTCTGTTTTTAGCCATTTTCTGTTAAGATAAAGTTC
Organism: Palaemon carinicauda; assembly: GCF_036898095.1. Taxonomy (NCBI): domain Eukaryota; kingdom Metazoa; phylum Arthropoda; class Malacostraca; order Decapoda; family Palaemonidae; genus Palaemon; species Palaemon carinicauda. Next base: position 68,893,409 of record NC_090748.1, read on the forward strand.
CAGGTCATTCTCATATTTAGTGATTTAGGAAAATTCTTTCACTTGAAAATCTCTCGAAGTCAAAGAAATTTCGAGTAATATGAACGACAGGATTTAGCATTTAGTATTCCTAGTAGAATGGCGGGACTGAAAAATACGGCTATTTTCTAATACCGCAGCAAATCGCAGAGCTTAGTTGCAGATGTGAGGCTAAGCAATGCGACTCGCTGCGATGTTAGAATATCCAAGAAATGGCGGAAAATCTAGGGAATGTTCTGCTGTTTCATGTTAGAGCGACCTATTGCTAGATTCCCGCTCGCTTATTCCTGTTATGGTATTTGACATAATTTCTTTTTTATTTGAACCATATTTGAGATAGTAAGACATATGTTTAGAGGCGAAGTATTATTAGAAAAATCGAATGACAGCTACATCAGCCGAATAAAGTTTTTGAAAATTAGATAAAGTTATGGGCATATGAGAATAAAATAAACGAAATCTGCATAAACAATTTTGCATAATACAAATACATTAATTTAGTTATCGTTGAACTTATGGGTTTCCTCATTTAAAAAAAGTATTCATATATTCCTGCAGGCTTCTATCATACCATTCTTAAATTAGAGCATACACCCATTTACAATTACTCACACACACACACACACACACACACACACACACATATATATATATATATATATATATATATATATATATATATATATATACATACAGACATAAATACATACATACATACATATATACATACATACATACATACATACATACAGACTAAGACACATTTTCCTCTTACCTTACCCGTTTTCTTTCCTCCTTATAAACTTTCCCATTTCTCCATTGATCCTGTATCACGGATGAGACTTTCTTCTTTGTCTTAGTTACATATTCACAATTCTAATAAGAGTCACAATCTCGACGTAGAAACAGATAGTCTTGTTTTGGTCATATATATATATATATATATATATATATATATATATATATATATATATATATATATATATAGAGGGAATCACATAATTATCTTTCTTCCTATGGTAAAAGACATATCTTAGAACGTCATGTGCATATTTCGTATCTATAGATCACTTTATTACCTCTTGAATTGGTTTTGTGAAGATTAATATGATAGTACAAGTATTATTATTATTATTATTATTATTATTATTATTATAATTATTAGCAGGAGTAGTAGTAGTAGTAGTAGTAGTAGTAGTAGTAGTAGTAGTAGCTATTATTGTGGGTTCTTTCGTAATAATTTCTAAAGACTTTTGTTTTGTCTTAATCTTACTACAAATTATTTCTTCGGTGTCTTTTATCTGCTATTGATTACACACCTCTTTATATCTTGAGTCCTCTTGCGGAATAAAAACAATTTCACCTAATCATAGAATGTTTAAAAGACAATGCGATGTACATTCGTGAGGGCTTATTGCATAAAGAAATGATAAGGAAAAGTGTATGATTGGATGAGTGTGAAAAGAACTTGTAATGGAATCCATATTTGTGAGAATGGGATGAATAAATGGTTGAAAATTGATAGACATGAGACCAGTATATGTGAGAAGTTAGGATTAAAAGGTAAGCAATTAGTGTTAGTTGAGTATGAAAGAAAGAGAAAGAGTATAAAACATTGGTGAAAATTGAACATAAATAAAATATACAGATACAGATGGGAATCAGAATAGGCTTGAAAAGAGTGTAAGTGTACCAGTATGTATGGAAGATAGAAATCAATTAATAAAGCATAATCATAGACCGCTTTCGATATATTTGTTGATATGATGATAAAGTTATGTTACATATAATTGGGAGATATATGTCAAATCATCAAGTAACTAGGATTCAATTGGTGCTTCACCTTCTGCATATATTTTTCGACGCAATCCTTGTCAGGAGGCCACTGGACTTCATGCTCAAGGAAGGCAATCTTTTTGTAGAGCAAAGAAGAGTTATTCTTTTCAAGCTACTGTAGACTACCGTGGATAAGAATTTCTTCTTTTTCGTTTTATATTTAGAACTGAGCTCTCTGCTGTAAAGCAAACAAATAGCATTACCGGATACGAATTTTAATAGTCAAAAAAACTATCATAAATTTTCTAAAAATATTTCGGAATTCTGTATCATCAGAAATCGTAATTACATATAGAAAAAGTTAGAGAAAGAAGATAAAGAATATTTTGTGAATCCTATTTGTCTCATTAAAATAAGTCGAATAAGATAGTATTACACTGTTAATGACTTTCTAATATTCCACATTT
>NC_090748.1:68910669-68956098 GCF_036898095.1 Palaemon carinicauda
GTCAATCAGATCAGAAAGTTTGACTCTTGAGGGGGAAAGACTCTCAGCTAATAGCTTCCTTTGACTATTCTATGAAGTTAGTTTAAATTTTTTTGTGCAGATTTATAACATTCTGAAAATCAAATGTACTATCTTATCGTAGTACCTTAGATATATTTATAATGTCACAATGAGTAAATGGACTTTAATAAAATAAAAATCTTAGAAGTTTCCGTGAAGAATAGTAAAGTTTACGAAATACATACGATTTTTTCATGTCCCTCAAAAGGACGATGTATCTAATTTACACGCGCACACACATACACACGCATATATATATATATATATATATATATATATATATATATATATATATATATATATATATATATGTAAATACTGTATATATATATTCTTACGAAGCTGGTCTAGTGTAGAGTAAATACAATAGTTTATTTGTGATTTCAATTATATTTCATTTGTTCAATGAGGAGATGATAGCCAGCCCGTAAAATGATCTGCTCTCATATAGATGTAGATATTTTATGTAAATTATGTAAGACTTTCGGCGTAAATTTCACTGTATTCTTTATTCAAGTTATTATACGTAAATTTATGTTATTTTTAAAAAATCAACTTTTTATTTCATGTATGTTTGTTACAAAGTCTTACGTAACCTATTTGAGAGTGTTGTCGGATTCGTGCGAGATATGAACAAGGGCTTAGGTAATGTTCTTTTATATTTCATGAGGTATTGCGTCATGTTTGAGAGAGAATGCTCAGTAAAATGTGCTTTGAAAAATTCTCTACCACGTGCTTTGGAAAATTCGCGAAGGCTTTTTTTTTGGGGGGGGGAGGGAGGACAAAGGATGGGCGAAGCTAGCTGACTGAGAGAGCCGTCTGGCGTGGCGTGAGTAGCGTTCAGGAGAACAATACTTGCCAACTCAGGCGCCTTGCTCGGCCCCCACGCTTTCAGACTTTAGTCTGGGAAGTTTCTGGAAACAGTCTTATAAAAGGTGGCATCAAGGTTACAGATAGAGGTAGAGATTGCCAGCCTTAAGATTGTCATTTCCTCACCTCTCTCACTCTTGCATGCAACCCAGTGTATTGTTGTTGAAAGTGTTCAGTATGTTTAGTGTGTCTTCTCCTAAGTGACTCTGTGCCCCAAAGCAAATCGTGTGTTGAAAAGATACGTAAGACGAAATGGTGATTTTGAATGTATTGTATTAGGGTGAGTGTTGGCATTGTGTAAAGTTTTGTAAACGGTCCTGTAGGAAGGTTAGATTTTGTATCGTGATCTGGTTATCTATTTTCATTAAGTATCAAAATTGAATATTGTAATATCCAGATTTAATTTCAAGCTTTTGTATAATTTACGATACATTATTTCTTTTGTCTTAGTCTAAGGTTTATGCAGATGTAATAGTTCAAGTCAAATTCATATATGATTTTCAGATCGTATCAATTTCATCTTAATCTAAGTTTTGTTCAGACTTAATAATACAAGTGACTTATTTTGTTATTATGTAAATTCTTTTCAAAGTGTGGTAATTTATATAGAATATATTTCTTTTTGTGAAGAGTGTATTATTCCAATCACCATCATTTAGAATCAGATTCCGCTCGTGTCATGTTACGAACCATGGTAAGTTTTAAATAATACTTATGGGTAATTACCCAGTTTAGTTTTGAGAGTACTTAAGAGACCTTTGGATATTCAGTGCTTTATATATTGCTTTATGGGAGTTATTTAACTGTCTCAGAATTCGTGCATTAATATTTTAAAGTGTAACAGTTTTAATGTAAAAGCAAACACGTGATTTTGAAATTTGAGAGGTTATTAACTTGCCAGTCGTAGTATATCTAATATGATATGTTTGGTTCCCATTCCCGAGCCATAGTATAATATATTTTTAGTGGCCAGATCAGGGAACCATAATCCTATAATAATATATATAGATTCATATATATATATATATATATATATATATATATATATATATATATATATATATATATATATATAATGTATATGAGCATTTTTTATCTATAGAAATATTTATATATACAGTTCATGTATGTCTAATGTACTGCACGTGTTTCATACACGCTGGTACACTGTAACGTTATTGATTTTTCTCTCTCACTCTCTCTCGCACTGATAATAGAAACCTGTATAAGCTTCTATCTCATGTTTTATGCTGTTTGAATTTTGTGTAATTTTTGCTCTCAAGAATGTCTTGTTGAATAAACCTCACTCGCATTCATTATTAGTACCTAACAGCCACCTCATAAATCTCGTTGACGACCTCACATTGATAACCCTTGGTGCGAATTTCCTCTCCAATTTCCACCTCTTGGTTGATGTTGCTCATCGATGGTTAGTCAGCGCAGACTCATACTCGCCAACACCTTTTCAACCTGCCCCTTTGATCTTGCTCTCCACATCAACACACCCACGGATGCCTTTGCCTACCTTCTCATGTCATACCCGAAAGTCTTTCGTCCAGATATTTACCAAACGCTCATGGTTCATGCAAACCACTATAGTTTTCACATCAAGATAACGGAGCTCCCTGTGTTTGCTAGATTCCGTCGTCTAGCCCCAGATCGTTTGGCAGCCGCTGAATGAATGTTTGTCAAAATGGAAGATATGGGCTTTTGCTAAAAGGCCTCAAACTCATGGCTGTCAAATAGGTAAGACGTACGATCAATTCTTCATCTTTCAGGCACGCAAAAAATCCAGTCTTAGCTTGAACCTCGAAAAGCAATTAGAGCTCGTCTCTAAGCTCAAATATTCGCTGTTACATTTCCTCTTGAGAGCTAACGGACGTTTGTGTGAAAATTAAACAAATGATGAGCACCATTCATATCATTATATAACTGCTTGAAAAGTCGAGAATTTAGGGCTCCTCCTTTGTCAAAATTCAAATTTGAATTGTTTGATCCGAAACATGTAGCAGAGCTGGAGGTATTTTTGAGGATAGAGCTCGACGATGGATCATGCAATGAACGCCTTTCACTTTTGGAGTTCATTTTTTCACACATACTTGGAATCCTGATTTTGTCCCTAACATAGCTGGTGCGCCATCAGTAGGCTACAGCACCCACTGATATTATCCTTCAAAAGAATTTCTGAGCCAAAAAAATATGGAACCTTTTCCAAAATTTCTGAGGCTTTGGTCGTTAGGTCAAGAAGAGAAGAAAAAAGAAACTCCTCTTTCAATGAACCTGCAGGAAATAGCAACAATAAAAGCTTTCTTTTGCCTTCCAATTCTGCATCTACAATAAAATAAGTTTCAACACTTCACATTTCAACTATCATCAAGCCACACATGAGTAAGTATATATTTTTTTTTAGAGATATTGTTGTCATATTATCTAGCTTAACTTCTTTGCCATATAAATTTTCAACATTCACCCGGGTTTGACATTTTTCATAACACGGACGGCTAGAGGTTGTTGATACGACTACGTATGCTGGGATCATACATTCACGTATCTTGCTCCCGTTTACTCCCGTATGCTGAAATTGCCCCGTTTTTGCTCTGTTGGGGAGAGTATAGGCCGTATGTGGTAGACGTGCGTCTGATGGGAACCAGTGTAACGCCATTCTTTTATACTTACGTTTGAGTTTACCCTTAACGTACGCATGCTCCCGTAAGGGGCCGGTTTGACTTGTGATTAAGCAAGTTACTGTGTCGTTAAACGTTGGAACCAACCCGTCATACCCAACACAGTTTAACATAAAGTATTTGCTGTTCTTAGTTGTTCTAGTAGTAGAAAAATTATAAATTCCTTTTAAATAAATATATGGTCTCAATCCACAAGCTGAAATGATTATTGTAGAATATTTTTGGCTAAATCATTTTCAGTTGTAAATTTCTTTAATATAACTAAAACACAATCTTCTAAAACTTTATGCTAAACAGCAAAAAATAAAGAATAAAACTCTCTCTCTCTCTCTCTCTCTCTCTCTCTCTCTCTCTCTCTCTCACAGAAGTAAAATTAAACTTAGAGAAAAAGGACAGAGACTTTATGCTCTCTCATTGTATGTCAAAGAATTTAATCTCTTTGCATCTGCGTGTCAAACCATTAAATGCCTATAATGAGGTGAAGGAAAAGGGTTGAACTACAGTATAATCTGTCTTTAGTGTTAATGACTTTAAAGGCTTTCTGATTATTTGGTCAAAGAATTGTAGAACTTCGGTGGATCTTTTGTCGACCGTTCCCTCTTTTAGAGATATGCTAATCCATTCATTATCAATCAAAGTAAAATAATCATTAGCTATATAGGGCTGGAAATCCAATCTGTACGAAATAATACCATTTGATTACACAGGAGACGGTGACCCTTGAAGAAAGGACAGTGTTTGGCCCATCCTTGGTTTTAATTTGAACCAACTCCCGTGTATTGGCTATTGATATATACTTGAGAGATTCATTTCATTAGCTTTTATTATTACTCGCATTATGTATTTACTTTTACTCATATGTATGTTATTTTATTCTGGCATTTCAATTATTATTATCCGTAATGCGATATTGACTAGTTGTTTGGTAATATATTTGAAATATTCAAATTCGTGTGGTGTTATTATAATTTTCATTATGTATTTAACTCCCGAATATAATAATGCATACAGTAACACAGATAACAGACAGAAACCAAGCCGTTATTGGAAAATACACGATATTATGACAGAAGTATACAAGATACAAAAATTGATGGTTAGTCACTAAACTACTGAACGGAATTATCTTGCATCCCTTTAAATACCACCTGGTCCGAAATTGCCAATGTTTTCCGCTAGGAGGTCGATCAGAAATGTTGACAGATGTATCCGGTCGAACTTACCAATTAAAGATTTGCCCACCATAAACGTGCCATGTTTATGTCTGACCTACAAGCTATATACGTCTGACCTACATACTACAGTCAGCAGACCACCAATCCCACCAAATCTGTGCACTCGCTCATGTAGGGGCTTGAGCTCCGTTCGTGTTTGCATCCAATCGGATACAGGACAGTTCATGTGCCACCCAAGAATAAAGTGGCGCCACACGCCAGAGTTACCTTACCTGCACCTCCGGTTTTACTTATCAAGCATTAAAGTTTGACGTGTTTGGTTGCCAACTATTTACGGGAGAAAACAGGTGCAAGATAAGGGAATGTGTGATCCCAGCATACCCCTTGCGTTTAGCCCTTAATTGAGCATGTCAGACATCAGGAGACAGGGCGATTGGTACCAATTTTAAAGGTACTGGGTCAATCTGTGACCTCTGAGGTCAGGCCAAGTATCAAATTTGGGCACTTAGTTTTTTATTGATTACACCTAAACTAATAAAGATACGGGTATGAGGTTTACACCATCGTGTTCTCGTCGATTCGCATCGAATAGTTTACCTTAGTTCAAGGCCACTGGTTTGGCACCCCTGGTGGGTACTGTGTGCTACCACTGGAGTCCATGAAGCCAAAATATAAAGGTTCAACGTGTTTTACATGTGCGTGATTTTGGGACTGGTGGCTCTTCTCATTTCTTCATTAGGGTTGATAAAAGTTAATCTGTCGTGGTACATTTCGTGCGACTTAGCACGTGCCACGTTCCAAGACATCGAATAGTTCCATCCACGTCACGTTCAGATGGTTGTTTAACCTCCTGACCCGGAAATGTTTGAACACACCCACCCACATACAAATATCTCTAGCTAATCTTTACTTTTGCTATCCTCTCAAGAGAATATTTCTGGATCTAAAAGTATGGTATCAAATACTTTTATTTCCTCCAATTTTGGATTATGGAAGACTCAACTTTAATTCTCGTCGTAGTTCACCAGGATATGAAGAAAATATAAGAAGCTTGATAAAATTTTGGAGAATGCACAGAAATAATGATACTCTTGTTTCCTTTGGGCTCTCTTCACACAAGCGTACAGAAATATTTTTGCTCATTTGGTGGTTAAAAACGCATCTCTGCACACAAGCAGTTGTTTTCCATGCGGTTTGTCTGTATCACTGCACGGAATACTCAATCTGTCTCCGTTTGTTCGACATGGAGGAAGTAAAGAAGAGAGTAGTCCTTGTATATATGATAAAATGGGTGCTGAAGGTGTCATGATGTTCAGTAAAATATAATAATATTGACACTACTACTACTACTACTACTACTACTACTACTACTACTACTACTACTAATAATAATAATAATAATATTAATAATATTAATAATTTCTTGAGTTTCAAGTAACTTCTCAACTTTATGAGTAACTTTGTATATTTATTCTCATAGTGAACCCCAACCGAGTTTCTTACTTTTGTCTTTTATGCCTATAATAAACACACACCTGCACATATATATATATATATATATACATATATATATAAATATATATATATATATATAATATATATACATATATATATATATATACATATACATATATATATGTATATATATATATATATATATATATACATATATAAAATAACAGATATAACGAATGCAGCCGTTTAGTCCACTACAGGACAAAGGCCTCATACATGTCAATTCATGTGTGAGGTTTTGCCAGTTTTCATATTTTCATCATCACGCTGACCAGTGTGGGTTGGTCTGTCAGACATTTTCATCGAATCCCTCAAAGCAGGCCTACCTAAAATGGGTAGCCTGGACTAATACATCTTTGTTGATCATCGCCATATTAAGGTATTCCCACTCAGAAAGGGATATGTATATATATATATATATATGTATATATGTATATATATATATATATATAAATAAACCAATATATATATATATATATATATACATATATATATATATATATACTGTATATATATATATATATACATATATATATATATATATATGTGTGTGTGTGTGTGTATATGTATTCATATATATATATATATACAGAATATATATATATATATATATATTTATGTGTGTATTATATATATATATATATATATGTATATATATATATATATATACATTATGATATATACATAAATATATACAAATATATATATATATATATATCTATATATATATATATAGGCTATATATATATATATATATATAGGCTATATATATATATATATATATATGTGTATAAAATATATGTATATATATGATATATACGTGTATATATATATATATATATATGTATATATATATTCATATATGGATAAATATCAACACAACATCGTGTTCAAATAGAAATAATTTCTACCTCATACTTGGGATCAAACGCTAGCCCCTTCTAATGAAAGGCCAGGTCGAAACCAACCATGCCACGAGAGCCCATAAAAGGAAATCTGAACCTGACACTAATCTAGCTGTCCGAGGATTTACCTGGTGAGACATCAGTCTCTTTACCAGCAAGTTTTACCCGATTTCCCCGGGCCACCACGTGACACAATTGGTAGTAATTCATTCAAATTACCCCTAATGAGTCAATATGGATAAATATCAACACAACATCGTGTTCAAATAGAAATAAATTTCTACCTCATACTTGGGATCGAACGCTAGCCCCTTCTAATGAAAGGCCAGGTCGAAACCAACCATGCCACGAGAGCCCATAAAAGGAAATCTGTACCTGACACTAATCTAGCTGTCCGAGGATTTATATATATATATATATATATATTATGATATATATACATATATATATATATATATATATAAGTATGCATATATATATATATATATATAAGTATGCATATATATATATTCATATGTGTGTATAATACATATATATATATATATATATGTGTGTGTGTATATTATATATATTTTTATATATACATATATATGCATACATATGTATATATATATATATATATGTATATGAATATGAATATATGTATATATATATATATATATATACTGTATATATATATATATATATATACATATATATATATATATATATGCATATAATACATTTAATTAAACGTTAAAGCACTTATGGCATCAGTTGTTTTAGGATGACACTTTTCTAATTTTCTCTGTATTTTTTTGTTTAAGGACTAGATATTTGAAGGGAGAGACGAAATTTATTACTGTGCTGCTCCATTTATTAAAAGTTTTGCTGACAGCGGTTTCAGCCGATAACTAATGGTCATCCTTACAAAGAAATCCTAACTTTTATATACCACCAGTGAATTCATACAAAAGAAATTTAGAAAATGTTTAGAAGTAACAACTATAATAAACTTTGAAATATTTTACACAAAAATAATAGAAACTAGCTAAACAGCCAGCGGGATTTAACGTACATGGGCTGTAGTAAGATGGTGCGATCGATTTTGGGTTCCTACCACCCTTATACTATATTACCTAACTACACAACCTTAGGGATTAACTGCAGGAGTGATAGAATCAATGTTTGTTTGAACTTACCCTTAGGTAACAAGAAAAATTCAACGAAAATTATTTTTTATTGTTACTATGCTTGGAATTGTCAGGCAGTAACATTTTCTTGTATATAATAATTAATACATATGAAAGGTAGATTGTTGATGCACATACTTCCATGTTGTAGCGTAATGTATTAATAGTTCAAGGAGTGGGGGAGAGTGCAAAGATTTATCTTAAAATCTCCTACTTTTCATAATCGGACACATCGACCTCCTATAGAAACTTGTTCTCTGTAAAGCCTGTAAATTTACTGATGATAAAGCAGGGGACCTGTTTTCTTTCACATGGGCAGTTTCTGTGGCATCCTCTCAAATAGTTGCAGGAAATGGACCTTGAAAGCTGATCTGGCCGTAACGAGGTTACACTCAAAACTGGGACAAGTCTCCGCTTTTCAGCTCCCACCCTTACCCAGTAAGGGTTGGCAGGTTTGGGTTTGGGATGCGAGCACTTTTATTGATCACAGCTGCGTACGTCGCCCGTCTCAGATGTGGAACAAATGACTCTTTGTTCGTGTGTGGCATTTTCAGTAGGGAGCCTTTGTAGGGTGACGGCCAGATCCCGTAGAAAACGGGAATATTCTGAACTGTGGCCGTCGTTCTAAAAACGATTTTGGCGGGAGAAGCTAACTTGAAAAACCCACCTAACCTATGCTAAAAGCCGTATCCTTACCCAGGGGGGCTTCGCCCCCCCCGGACACCCCCCCCCCCTTACACAACAGTTTCCTTACCTACGAGTACGACGGGAGAAGCTAACTTAAAAAACCCACCTAACCTATGCTAAAAGCCGTGTCCTTACCTTACACAACATATTTAAGATCCGTAGACCATTTTCAAACGTTTTTATTCTATACAAGATAACTGTCGGAGCGATAATAAGCAAATTAGGATGCTTAGCCGTAGTGCTACAAACTGCCCTTCAGTAGAGTAGATTTGTTGTTGAGAATTTTGTTGGCTTGTACTTCAGTCAAAGTACAACTTGCATTGCATACTTCTTGGAGTAAACTATGATTCTCATATCTCTTACTTGAGCACAGATTTCATCGGTTATCTCTTTGTGATCGTCATCCTCTCCAAAAGCAACTAAGTCCCCAGTGGGACATCCCCAACTTGAAATGACCCAAGCTTTCTTGCTTGTGAAGTACGGAAAGCTAGTTGTATCTCTGCCACTCGGACTGTAAATCATTGGCGACACCTTGCACTGGTCAACTCCAAGGACATCTGCAAAACTGTGGATCAATATGCATTCATTTAAAGAGGCTTGTACCCACAAATCAGGTAGGTTCTGAAGATGTGTAGCAGCATAGTACATACATAGGACAATGACATCAGTGTCATTGGCATGCAATATAACCATGTTATTCCTTCTGTACGAACACTGTGTTCAATATGTAATATCAGCCTAGTACCAGCCTGTTCTTGAGTAGATTCCCACTCTGGCACTGGCTCTGGTACTTGTGATTCAGCTGAGATACGGACCGACTTTGTCTCCTCATCAAATACCCCATCGAGGTACAGCTGTAGCGACCCGAGTGCCAAGTGCGTATTTCTGGATTCTCTCCACTTGTTGCAAAGATAGCTCGGAAGGCGGGCCTTGTTTTCTGGGTTCTTCAAGAGCTTGGTTGGTTTTGGGGTTGTGAAGTTATCAGGTACTGCGAATATTTTTTATGGTTTTCCTGTTTTGTGACTTTGTGTTTGTATCTTCAGACTTGGCTATTTGCTGGCTGTATCAGGTGATACATCATTCACTAATCCAACTAGATAATGGCTGGCAATGTTCTCAAACTTGGTGTCTTTTTTAAAGGGCTGACGATGGATCATATACATAGCATCAACAAAGACAGCAGTCTTTGCTCCAACCTGAGGGGGAGGAAGTTTATCTGTGCTCTTGATTCTTGTAGTTTCCTTCATGACTCTCATAAGAAAGGACATCGTGCCTGTGCTTATTGTTGTACCTTCGTTGAAGAGGGCTTTCAGTGTGTTGCTGCATTTATGCTCACCAACGAAATTCACAATGTCAAGTGTGCTACCACTAACTACGACTTAATTCATCTGCAATAGAGCTAAGACTTCGTCGATCTGTTCCTTCTTTGCTTATCCTTTAGGTGTCTTCTTTGATTTATTCAGCATTTCAAATGTCTTGAAGCACACAGTTGTCTTCTTTAAAGCAGGGCTGTTCAGCAATTAGTTGAGTGCTTCGACTCCAATATGCTTGATACTCACAAGTTCCTTCTGAACATCTTTTTGGGCTAGCTCACCTATGCTTATGTTAATAAGTTCATATGTTTCATTACAGAACGGGTTCTCTTCAATTGCAACCATGATGTTGTTGACCATTTCCAGATCAAGTGCCGTTGCCATCTGACCTGCCTCATGGTGTGTATTTTGTGCACTTGCAAAAGAGAAATACCATAATAATAATAATAATAATAATAATAATAATAATAATAATAATAATAATAATAATAATAATGAACATGACATTGAAGAAAATGCAAAATAAGTAACTTGTAAGCAGACATCATATAAATTGGAACTGCACATTTTCGGAAATTCGCGTATTTTAAATAATCTGTTTCAAAGGCCTACTATTGAACTTCAGCACCTCATTTGCAAGATTGTGCACCTGGGTGATGTTCCTGAAGGTCTCCCCTTTCCAAAAATACCCCACAACCTTTTACAACAGGCCTTGTCAGATTTCTTCCATAAATGTTCTTTGGCTCCCTGACTAAACATCACTGAAGACATTTGGATTTTCAATGAAGACATTATATTTTTGAAAGAAATGCTTTTGTCCTACAGAAGGAAGAACTCTTTCATCTCACACAGAGGAGAGACATTTTGCTAGGTGGATGGATAACGATGATATCCCCACTTATAGCTCTGCTTACAACATATACATAGTTGCTGGGTTAAAAAGAAAATTGAAGTGTAAAAACTATGCACTTAATGTGGGTGACACTTTCATCAACAATGAAGGCGTGGTGTACTAGAGAGGGTTAACAGTGCCTTAGAAATTAATCAATCCTCAATTTCACAAATGGAAGCAAGAAAAGTACTCTTCGTTTTCTTGATGTCCTTTTCGAGAAATAAACCTGGTATACTATATCAATCTTCATAGTATCTATAAATATTGACCGTTTATTCAGTGTGCAGGGAGAGTGTCCAAGCTCATACAAGAGGTTTGCAATTAGTGCATATATCAGCAGAGGGCTTCTCCCACTGCAGTAGCTGGAAAGCTGTCCGTGAAAAGTTGAAACATGTCAAACCGATGTTAACAAACAATTCTTATGCAGGCAACCTCAGAGGGGAAAGTTTTTTGGCAAAAAATAAAGGAATTTTGCTAATGACCCCAGAACTCAAGTAAAAACAAAAATATAATTCTATAACATAGTATGGGCTATGGGACACTCTTCAGAAAAGAAGTTGATGTCCCGAAAAGAATTATCATCTTTGGAGTAAGACCAAATACATCATCGGAGAACGTGTTGCCGAGAGTCTTTAGCAAGCCAAACTTAGTAGCTGACATTGTTATGTAAAACAGTTATACCCCAGAGTACCAAAGGAATTATCAACGTAGTTCTGAAATTTAGGTGCTCAGTAGGGGAGTGTAAGACCTTCAATGTGCGGTATGTTTGTCACATATCCTGAAAGTAGACATCAAGATATATTGCAAGTGTGGGGCCTTATGTCATATTTTTTTTATGCACGTGCTAAAAAGTGTCAATTTAATTACCTTATTAAGAACAAACAAATTGTTTACAAGAAACATGAATATGGTGGGTGGTTATTGCTGAATCTGTATTTATCACACTGGAGATGCTTGTGTTGAAAGTTCAAGTTTCCACAGGGAATGTCCTCCCCTCCAGCAAGACGACATACCAAAGCATGGCTACAGTCCTTATCATGGAACCTTAGGTATTACTACAGTAATGTGGAACTTCATTGAGAATCAATATCTCTTTCCATTAGAAGACTTTCAGACTCCATCTGGAATTTTGAATCTTCATTGAAGATCCCCAAGTCTTCAGTATCATTTGAATGAATTTCTTTGCTAATTTATTTCCGAATTTTACCATATGATAATCTTAGATTTATCCAAATTTTTGTTTTTATAAATGTACTGCCACTACAGAAGGATTATAGTATGGTTGTAAAGATGAGCCAAGGATAGCCATTATTTATTGGTCGAGACAGCTGTCGTCAAAATTGGAATAAACGAAAAACACAGTAATATATTTTGTCTCTTCAAATCTCTAGCCCCGAAAAAAAAAAAACAGAAAACTAGACTGCTGCATAGGATTTACCATTTAAGGACAGTGCCCAGAAAGCATCCGTAAATATAAATGTATATATGTATCTATATACATATATATATATACATATATATATATATATATATATATCTATATATATATATATATATATATATTTAAATATATATATATATATATGTGTGTATATATATATATATATATATATGTGTGTGTGTATATGTATATATATATATATATATACATATATATGCATACTTATGTATATATATATTTATACACATACAAACTATACATATGCTATATATATATATATATATATATAGCATAGGTATAGTTTGTATGTGTATAAATATATATACATAAGTATGCATATATATGTATATATATATACACACATATATATATATATATACATACATAAGTATGCATATATATGTATATATATATACACACACACGTATATATATATATATATATATATATATGTATATATATGTGTGTGTATATATCTATACATATATATATATATATATATATATATATGTATATATATATATATATATATGTGTGTGTGTGTGTGTGTGTGTGCAAAATAACAACAAGGAAAATGAAAATATGAGATATAAGACTAAGTCCTGACTAGTTTCGTGATACTTCATCAGAAGACTGATTTATTGAACGAGGTTTCTTTATATTTAGTAGGTACAGGAAACGTACGAGACAATGACGCTCCCACATCAGCTACTTGCGCTGTTATCAGGTGTTTCCTGGGCAGAATGTCTAACGAGGTTTGATCTCCGCCCAGGAAACACCTGATAACAGCGCAGGTAGCTGATATGGGAGCGTCATTGTTCTTTAACTCTCTATATGCATGTTCGTACGTTTACTGTCCCTACAAAATGTTAAGAAACATCGTTCAGTAAATCAGTCCTCTGAAGAAGTATCACGAAACTAGTCAGGTCATAGTCTTATAGCTCATATTTTAATTTTCCCTGTGGTTCTTTTGCATCTGAGCATCGCGTTTCACTGTAATTTTTACGAATATATATATATATATATATATATATATATATATATATATATATGTAATGATTAGAATAGTTAATATTACATGTTTAAAACAAATGACGTAATATGTCATGTTGGTTGGAGGAGCTAACCCTGGGATTTGCTGTAGTCATTCAAATCGTAAACAGGACATACAATGCAAGACTCAGCAATTTGACATTCTTCTTAAATGTCAACACATTGTCTCATCGTGTGAAAGTTTGTGACGTCACCGGATGCAGGTGTCTTCCGATTTTGTGACGTGGCTAAAGTAAACCAAGCATACGATATCTGTGATATCGATAATTTAGTCAGTTCATATCTAAACTTCACCAGAATTGGTCATCTGGACCAACCCAGCTTCCTCCAGGGATGGAGATGTTTAACTCTGTTGTTTTTATAGAATAAAGACTTAAAAACTATTAAGATGTATTCAGTTACCATTTACATACATCTGAAAACAACTTATACTCAATGTGTGCTTATAACAGTAGCACGCCAATAAATGGTGGCAGCGATTAAACTCTAAGACAGCGATTAAACTCTAAGACAGCGGTTAAACTCTAAGAATTAGAGAAAAATCATCAAGACTTCAAAATAATAGCTGTAAAGCCAGAGAAATATCTTCAAGACTTCAACATAAAAGCTGTAAAACCAGAGAAAGATCTTCAAGACTTCAAAATAAAAGCTGTAAAACCTGAGAAAGATCTTCAAGAACTCAACATTATCTACAAGAATCTACAATTTTGACTAAGTCCAACGGAAAAGCTAACATCAACATATGTTAGAATACAACCTGAATCTTCAATCAACATCCTAGGAAACCCAAGGACTGGCGTTCAACAATTGCAAGACATATCCAGGAAGAACTACATTCAACAAGAAACTAGAACGAGACATCGCTAACAAAACATCAAGAGAGAGAGAGAGAGAGAGGACGTGTCGACTTCATATATAAGCTAAGTACAGATATTTTGTATTCATTCCAGTTTGGGCAGTGAAGTGTAGTTATCACAAGTCATTAGTCGATTATTACTGGGGTGAGTGAATTGCTAAACTTTGTTATAGGAAACTCCGAATTCTCATTTAGAATTTTTCTTTCTTTGTGCTAATTCCTTTTTCTTTCAGAAACTCTTGGGGAAATGTTCTGGGATTAGTAACATTGTTGGGGGAATTTTATTATACATATGCGTTTACGCAGTGGGCGTCTGTACTCATATAGATATTTTGATAGAATTGCAAGGGGTCAAAGAGATAGAAAAAAAAAATACAGCAGTCATGGCTCCTCCTGTCAGCCCTACCCCTGGACCTAGTGGTGTAGGCCAGGCTAATCCTCCTCCAATTGTGACGCTTGTAAATGCCAGGTCAGCAATCCTTCCTTTTCAAGGTCGGGTCAACGGGTTCTTGCCACAAAATGTGGAGTCATGGATTTCATCCGTTGATGCCCATTTAAATGCCAAACAAATCGTAGATCCTTTTGTACAATTACAAGAAGCTAAAAGTTTTATAGATATTTCTAAGGGGGATGCGAGTGTTTCATTTCAAGAAGCAGTTACTTGGGATGATTTCAAAGTTAGGTTACGCGCGATCTATGGGGGTGAGGAAGCCTTGGATGTAGTGTTAACGTTACGAAATACACTTAATCAAGCCACTATGATTCGGCTTAATGTTATTGAGAGAGCAGCTCTCATAGCTGACAGGCTTAACGAATATCAGGACATTTTAGGTAATTCCACTTGGGTTACTAACGATAACATCTCCGTGAAAGATTTTTTACGATTAATGTATTTAAATTGCATGACACTTATGTTGCCTGAAGCTTTAGTGCGGTGCTTTGATAAGAAGTTAACGCCTGCAAGTACGGAATTGGATGTCTATAAACAGATAAAGAAACACATGTCCAAGTGTCCAGATCTCGATCCCGTGTTAACTCAAGTTTTTGCTAAGAATGAAACAAAACCACAAACAGTGAACGTAATTAACAGTCCAGTAGCGGGAGTGACGTGTTACAACTGCAAACGTCAAGGTCACATAAGCGCAGACTGTAGAACGAAATTTTGCTCAGTTCACAACACAGCAACGCATTCTTATAGTCAATGTTACTCGCGTAAGACACAACAATATCCTAGAAATACACAGTCAATTCCACAGTCAGTTCCATATGGAAATAAAAAGAAAAATCCTCATTTTAACAATAAGAAGAAACAACCAAATGTCAATGCAGTTCAGAGTCCGAAACAAACAAACACTTCTTCAAATATCGCTGAGCATGGGCCGTCAAACCAGACCTCGCAAGGTTAGTCTAATTTTCAGAATGTGCAGAGCAAAGCAAATACCACATAGTTAACTCTAGAGGGGAAGAGAGTGATGTTGGGTCAAGGTCATTCATGTCAACATCAATAGTATTGAATAATCAATTTAATGTTTTATCAGATAATTGTGAGACAATAGATTTTCCTATGAAACACACGGCCGAATTAAGTAAAACAGTGCATGCTCCCGTAGATTTGCAACGAATTCATACAATAATAAGCCAAAATGAGTTACGGCCAACCTTATATGCTGTAAATTTAGAACACAAATCCTTTACGTTATTTTTTGACTCTGGTAGTCCACGTAATATTATGGATTTGAAGACACATCATTTGTTGTTTTCGAACTTTCCGATTGAAAAATCAGGAATTAGACTTTCAGGTATAGGAAATAATGAATTAAACGTCATAGGCATAACTCATATTCAGTTCAGAGTCGGTAATCGTACGTTTGCCGATACATTTGTTGTTGTAAAAAACATTAATATGTATCCAGCTGTAATTATAGGATACCCATCTATGGGAAATCAGAACATTATCTTAGCTCCTGCCAAGCACGGCGTGTATATCAAAGGGAAATTCTATAAGTCTTCTAATACCTTAAAGTCAGTTTTGGATAAAAAGGAGACGACAAATGTAACCGTAACGTACGTTGAAGAACCAATAACTTGTCTCACTAATAAAGAAATAATATACGCGACCCAGCAGAATTCTCGTTCACCCATAATATCATCTTGCACGCAATCTATCGAACCAAACATACCTTCGAATTTAATAGTGCAAATAAAGAAAACACTACCGGGATCTGAAATATTAATCCTATCCGATACTTTGAAAACCAACGGATTGTCTGTCACACAAGCTATTTATACAGTAGGCTCACATCAGCAATGTAATATCGAAGTCTGTAATCATTTAAATAACACTTTAGTAATTCACAAAAATCAACATATCTTGGATGTAGAAGTTTATAAACATCGTATTCTTACCGTTGCTGAAATCAATCACTCTCAATCAGTTGCGGATGAATCCCTTTTGCGATCTATTAAAAATAAAATCAGTAAGGACATTCAAGACGAAGAAATTCAGCAGAAAATTTTTGAACTTTTAACTAAATATCAAGATGTCTTTTCCACTACGGATGGATCCTTAGGAAAAACAGATGTGATCGAGCATCAAATAAGGTTAAAGGACAAGCAGAAAATTATATATGTACCCTCGTACAGACTCCCTATGAAATTCCAGAATGAAATAAATGATGAAGTAGGTAAAATGTTAGAGGAAGGAGTCATTAGAAAATCAAACAGCCCTTATAATTTTCCTTTAATAGTTGTACCGAAAAAAGATCGAACATGGCGTATCTGCGTCGACTTTCGTCGTCTAAACGAGGAAACGATCCCTGATCGATTCCCAGTGCCATGTACTGACGATATTTTGTCTTTGTTAGGTCAGAATAAATATTTTACCAGTTTGGACTTACTTAAAGGCTTTCACCAGATATCATTAGAAGAAGATAGTATCCCATACACAGCCTTCAGCACAGCCAGGGGACATTATGAATTTTTACGGATGCCTTTTGGTTTACGTTGTGCTCCTATAACATTTACAAGAATGATTAACATAGTGTTTGGAGACTTGTTAGGGGATATATTGCATGCCTATAGGGATGATCTTGTAATCTTTTCCAACACCTTAGAAGAACATCTACGTAAATTAGAACTAGTACTACAGAGATTAAGACAACATAACTTAAGGGTAAAGATTAGTAAGTGTGAATTTTTCAAAACAGAATTAATATATTTGGGTTTCATGGTGTCAAGCCAAGGTCTTAAAGTAGTCCATGATAAGGTGTCGGCTATACGTAATTTTCCCATACCTACTAATGTCAAGGGAATACAGCAATTTCTGGGTTGTAGTGGATATTACAGGCATTTTATACGCAACTATTCAATAATAGCCGCTCCTTTAACTGATCTTACGAAGAAGGGCGTAGATTTCATATGGTCTGAGCAACATCAACAAGCGTTTAATACTTTGAAAGATGAACTGTGTAGTTCTCCTATCTTAAAATTTCCTGACTTCGGTAAGGAATTCTTCATTGCAACAGACGCCTCAGACTTAGGAGTAGGAGGGGTATTGCTTCAGCAATATGATAAACAGTTTTTCCCGATAGCTTTCTATTCTCGAAAATTGAGAACTTCCGAAAGTAAGTATGCAGTAATAGACAAGGAAGGACTAGCTATTGTTAATTCGCTAGTGCATTTTAAGTTCATAATTTACGGTTATCCCGTTAAGGTTCTTACTGACCATAAACCACTAACAGAGTTCTTTAAAGGCTTCAACCACAGCCCTAAACGAACTCGGTGGCATTTGATCATTCAAGATTTTGGCGCAAGAATCGGGTATTTACCTGGGAAAGCAAATATCATTGCGGATGCATTATCACGCAACCCCGTGTCATCTTGTACGGAGCCTTTAGCTGAATTAATAGATATATCAACATCCATGCCTATTGTAAAAACAATATCTGAACAAGAAGATTTAGGCTGGAGTGCTGAATTGTTACAGACTGAGCAAAGAAAAGATCAGAAAATAGAAACAATTATAAATGCTTTGAAAGGCAATCATAAAGAAAAGGAATATATAAAGTATAAGCAGCAGAATTATATAATCAAAGATAATATTCTGTGTAGGACTGTGACAAGGAAAACCCGCAATACACCACATGTACTTAACGACCAGGTAGTAGTACCAATCTCACTTATTTCCACTGTCCTGAATTGGTTGCATTCAAATCCATTACATGGACACCCTGGGTTCTCATTAATGTCGCAGAAAGCCAAATCATTGTTTTATTGGCATACAATGCTTACAGATATAAAAAGACACATAGCTAATTGTCGCACATGTCAGGAAAACAAAGGGCATACGAAAACACCTGTCAGCCTAGGAGCTTATCCTGTGCCCAATCAACCCTTTGAAAGAATACATTTAGATTTGTTAACAGGATTTTACGAGTCAGACAGAGGAAATAAGCACCTCTTAGTAATTATAGATGCTTTAACTCGATATACAGAACTAATAGCGCTTAAAACTAAAACTGCGATTGAATGCGCTAGGAAGTTTTACGAGTGTTACATTTGTAAACATGGAATTCCACACATGATAATCTCAGACTCGGGTGGTGAATTTAATAATCACTTTCTTACCTCATTGTGTGAATTCCTCAACATAAAGAAGATTAATACCATGATATATCACCCAGAGTCGAATGGGCTAGTGGAAAGAGCAAATAGGAAGATATTAAATATATTAAGGGTAACACTAGGGGGATCAGACCCCAACTGGGATATTGCAATACCGGCGGCACTTAGTACTCTGAATCATTCATATCATATATCAATTAAAATGTCACCGCATGAAGCATTGTATGGTACCCCAGTTAGAACACCTTTCCATGTATTAACGCCTACAACTAATTTATCAAATCCTTTAAAAGAATGTATAAATGCAAGTATAAGTCGATATGATATCCTTCGAAAGAATTTAGAAGAATCACAAATCATAATGAAAAGGAATCATGATAAAATAGCGAAACCAACTAAAACATATACCGTGGGTGATAACATCTATATTCAAATCAATGTCAGAAAAGGGCTCAACTATAAATTAACACCTAAGTTTGAAGGCCCATTTAACATTTTGGAAACATTAACGGCCAATAGGTTTAGAATTCAAAACGTAGCCCAACCCACGGATGAGAGAATAGTACCATTGGCTCACATAAGAAATTAAAAAGAAAAGAGAGGAAAAGAAGTGAGGGAAAATTTTATTCTGTTTTATGTGATTAAAAGTTTTCTTTTTAATACAGGAGTAATTACATATATTTTTTCTCGTTACAGGTTTCCAAGATGAATTTTTTGTTGTTGGGAGTGATATTGTTCGCTCAGACATTTTTCTCATATGGGATGAGCTCTAAGACTAAAAATATATATTTTAAATATCGCAATATAGTTGAAAGACAAGAAGACATTTTTATTACATCAACCAACGTAATTGTAGAAGTGAATATGCAAGCAATTTTTCTTCAAGAGAATGATGTCATTAGCTTAAGAACCGCCATTTCAAGGTTTTCTGCATCATTGGATGAGTTGCATAGAAGACATTTTCATTTGACTACTAAGAGTTTGCTTGGATCAACATTAAAAGTTGCAGAGATGCTATCTGATGACTTGAAAAATAAGACTGGCGAGACAGGATCTTTGGCTTATGACCTTTTGATGTGGACTGTAGGACACGAACAGAAAGAAAGACGGAATCCGTTTATTTATGCTGCATTAAGCATCTTTGGGTCTGTTGCAAGTTTAGGTTTAGGAATTTCCAATCGTCTTAGAATTAGTAATCAAAATAAGAAAATTGAGTTCTTGACTCATAAAGATGAATTGATTATGTCAGAACTAAGGAATCAGTTAGCTTCAATCAATAAAATTATGGATTTATTAAATGAACATTCAGATAATATCGTTCAAATTATGGAAGTACAGGATTTGTTGGCAACATTACAATTCCCTTTGATTCTTCTGATGCCTGGCAATCTTACAGGATATCACCATTTCCGACTTTCATGACGAATCACTCAAATCCAGTAATATCCAGTTTGACCGGACACGTACTGATTTCCCCAGACAAGGAAACATATACGGTCATTAAAGACTTAAATCAATTAACTCACTGTTCAGACGCAATGGATAGAAAAATATGTACAGCTGACTCATTTGAATTCCATAAAAACTTAATGGATTCATGCGAGTTAGGTATAGTGCTAGACGGTGCTCTCTCCCATACAAGTGAAAATTGTCTGGATAGGCTTTATCCCTTTGACAATAAAGAGTTCAATTGCAGACTGAATAATGGCTCGTGGATACGATACGACAAGGACGGCTTCAATGTATCATGCCCTGACGGATCCACGTCCTTCACCAATATCTTCGTCGCAGCAGATGGTTGTGTCGGGACTTCCCCGAATTCCATGGTGACTGGTCTACGGACAATCATCAGAGAACGAGCCTACTTCGCGAACTTCACGTGGACCTCTACAATGCCAGCACTTCCTCTCCCGTACAACGGACATGTGGCAAAGCGGTTGATGAAACTTACCGAAAAGGACCACCTGTCACCGACTTATAAAGAAATTCTTCACCCCATACTACTGGCTGGTTTGTGTTTCACGGTGGTGATATTTATCGCCGTGAACATCCTTGTTTGGCGTAGGTTACGGCACAGCAAGCAGCTAAAAAGGAATGAGTTGCCTAGCCCCGACAATACCCCCTATTTGATCCAGTTCAAAGCTGTTTGAGTGGCCACCTCATTCGCTAAGGGAGTAATTTGTCGGGAAGATGTTTGTATGAAAAGCTGATTAGTACGCTAGTAATATGTAATTAAAGAAATTTTCTACATTTGCATTGTTAAAAATACATTTAAAACAACATTTAAAAAAAAATAAATAAAATAAAAAAGGATATAAATCATTTTTTCTCTCGGCATCTAATAAAAATATATAAGCCGGAATGTTAAAAAAGAAAAGAGAAAAAAAAAAAATAATAAAATCTATAACAGAATCTATGGGCATCTAATAAAATATATCAGCCCTATATATAAATATATATATATATGTACGAAACCATGGTACGTGTACGTACCAGGAATTCGTGTTTGTGCACTAAAAATTTAGTATTTTGTTTCTGACAAAGGTAACAATTATTCTTTATCAAGTTACCGAATCATATGTAAGTCAGAAGTTATTTTGTTTTTTGGTACCATGTAATCATTTGCTAGCAATGTACCATATGTATGATCTTGGTTTTATCATGCATTTTTCTTTTTGCTTTGGTAATATCTTTTTTGTATGCATTATTGTTATTATTTTTTGATGTGCCTATTTGGACATTCGTCCTCAGTTGATTATGGCTAAAGTTAAACAAAGAATAATACGTATGTCCAGTCACACCTAATAACCATGTTTCGGCTTGTTGTTAAATTTTTGTAAAAAAATTGAGATAGCTGGCCAAGCTTATGTAATGATTAGAATAGTTAATATTACATGTTTAAAACAAATGACGTATTATGTCATGTTGTTTGGAGGAGCTAACCCTGGGATTTGCTGTAGTCATTCAAATCGTAAACAGGACATACAATGCAAGTCTCAGCAATTTGACATTCTTCTTAAACGTCAACACATTGTCTCATCGTGTGAAAGTTTGTGACGTCACCGGATGCAGGTGTCTTCCGATTTTGTGACGTGGCTAAAGTAAACCAAGCATACGATATCTGTGATATCGATAATTTAGTCAGTTCATATCTAAACTTCACCAGAATTGGTCATCTGGACCAACCCAGCTTCCTCCAGTGATGGAGATGTTTAACTCTGTTGTTTTTATAGAATAAAGACTTAAAAACTATTAAGATGTATTCAGTTACCATTTACATACATCTGAAAACAACTCATACTCAATGTGTGCTTATAACAGTAGCACGCCAATATATATATATATATATATATATATATATATATATATATATATATATATATATATATATATATATATATACATATATATATACCGTGGTAGGGGGTATATCCTAGCAATCCATGTTTGAGAACGGTTACACTCGTACTGTATAAGCGGAAGAGCAACTTGATGGAGTAATAGAGCTTTGGGTGTGGAGGAAGTGACCCTCTAAATCTCGATGAAGTCACTGGCAGCAGGGTGAGGGTTCGGGTTTAAGGCGATGGACAAAATGTCTCTTCGGCTTTCACTCCTGATGCCTGGCTGTTGATCTTACTAGAATTATTATGGAACGGCAAGGGTCACTTGCCTTAGTTAGAGAGGCACTGCGCATCAAAAGGAACTGGCTATCCTTTGATATATCTAGCCAATGAATCCTCTGAGGCCCTTTGCGTCAATAGGCGTAGGGTGAGATGATATATATATATATATATATATATATATATATATGTATATATATACATATGTATATATATATATATATATATATATATATATATATATATATATATATATATATATATATATATATATATATATATATATGTATATTTATATATATATATATATATATATATATATATATATATATATATATATATATATATATATATATATATATGTATATATATATATGTATATATATATATATATATATATATATATATACATATATATATATATATATATATATATATATATATATATATATATACATACATATATATATATATATATATATATATATATATATATATACAGATCTATCTATCTATCTATCTATCTATCTATATATATATATATATATATATATATATATATATATATAAATATATATATATATGTATGTATATATAGATATATGTGTATATATTTATATATAAAGTATATATATATATATATATATATATATATATATATATATATATATATAGGCATTATTACTAGCTAAGCTAAAAGCCTAGTTGGAAAAGCAAGATGCTATAAGCCCAAGGGATCCAACAAGGAAAAATAGTATTGTGAAGGCAGGAAGCAAAGAAATAGAAAGACCACAAGAGAAGTAATGAACAATCAAAATAAAACATTTCAAGAACAATAACAATGTTAGAATACATATTTCATATATAAACTCTAAAAACTTGTTTAAAAAACAAAGAGAAAACGCTATCCCAAGACAGTGGAAGACACTAGTACAGAAGCTATGGCACTACCAAAGACTAGAGAACAATGGTTTGATGTTTGAAGTGTCTTTCCTCATAGAAGAGCTTTTTACCATAACTAAAGTGTCTCTGTTACTCATCCTAAGAGGAAAGTATCACTGAACAATTACAGTGCAGTAGTTAACCCCTTGAGCGAAGGTACAGAGGAGAATATGGAATGAATAGGCCTGAATATCCGGTGTAAGTGTAGGCAAAGAAAAAATGAGCCGTAACCAGAGAGAGGGATCCAATGTAGTACTGTCTGACCAGTCAAAAGACCCAATATAACTGTTACATTCAGGTTGTGATACAAAATTCCATGACCCTTCATCACTTCTGAATTGTAGTATATTCTTGCCACCAATAACATAAATTCTTCAAATATAAGACTCAGAAATGTCTTTTAAGCTTTTTCATCATAAACTCTATCTCACGACTCAATTTCCACCAAATTAATTATAAGATTCAGTTACCTTATTTCATAATTACATGGGATTGTAAAACGGACATGTAATGTTTATTTTGACAGAATTTACAAATATTTCTGTTACTAACGCTGAAAACATGAAATAGTATAAATCATATCAATCTTGGTTTTTCTTTTAACACATAGAAGACAAAGACTTCTTGTTTTTCGTTACTCTTGGAATAAAATGAAAAATAGTTTCACCCGATTCAAATCAAATAAAAGCTGAAACCAAGAACCTAAATTGCTTTACACTATGCCCGGGCGATGGAAGAGAGAGAGAGAGAGAGAGAGAGAGAGAGAGAGAGAGAGAGAGAGAGAGAGAGAGAGAGAGAGAGAGAGCTACATGGAAGGGCAAATTGATTGAAACCTTTAAAGATTGGCTGAAATTGAGAAGAAACTACGTGTTTGAAAGCAATCTAGTTTATTGTTCTTTTAAAAGACCATAATAATTTACCAATGTATTTAGTTACGTTTGTTACACTGAATCCGTTTTAAATTGTTTGAGAAAATCAAGTGTTACAAATGGAAACCCTGAAAGTGATGGAAGCTCAATGGGAAAATAACAGCTTTTACATCTTTTGACGGCTACAAAAAGGAGAAAAAAAGTGCCAATTTTTTTTATTATTGATTCATTTGTGGTAATATTATTCATGATATTTAGCTCTTCATAAATGATATCTGATGGAGACTCTTTCGTACTTTAACATAGAAAATTGCAATTCCTGATTTACATTTAGGCCACTAATCTCAATTAATGAGTTATGAATATTAAGCACCTGCTTCAACATACGGAATTTCGGATCATCTTTCACTTTTGTTTTCTTCCTCTATTTTTCTAAATTCTGGAGAAAAATACCACAATATAACAATTCTGTTTCACTAAATCTTGTAATGTAAAATCTCAAATGCTATTGGATAAAATTAATTCGAGCTATTACTTTTTTTTAAGAAAGTTAAATTTGTATTTTGTAATTATTTTTCACCCTTCTAGATGATTTATCATATAATTCTTTTCTGCTAAAATTCATCTTTACCTGATTAACAAGTTATTTTCCTAGGCTTTATCTAGGCTTATTTTCTCCATAACCTTTAACATGTTAATGTAGGGATATCCTTGACATTTTCAATAATTAATTCAAGATAAGGACAAGGCAACTCAGATATATTTTTTCGTGTCTTTATATTTATGAAAACAGCTTCGGTCCTTCCTAGATTATTACTTTCTTTATCTGATTTTAAGAAAAAAATGGTTAAACGAAGCAAATCACATAGATAAAAGGCTGGGCAACAGACTCCAATTCCATGAATAACCCCATAGGGCAGACCTGAAAGATTACCCATACATTGCTGAAAAACGTTCTGTAACCAGCCTAACTCATCTATCACCTGTTTAGGTATACGATAAGAGGACTTAGCTGAAACAGTATTTAGGGTTTTTATAGAACATTCAAATTCATATCCTTGGTACTAACTCCATCCCCCTTATAATCTATTAGTGCCTATGAGTTTGTTTATGTTGCTTTCTTTAATATTTACTTATTTGAAAATAAGATTACTCATCCAAAATTGATGTCAAATAATGCAATTAATATGAGTCATCATTTATTTACGAATAATTCCATGTAAGGACTGTGATGAGTGCTATATCAGGAAGAGCAGTCGTTTGTTGGGAAAGAGAATAAGGTAGCTTATTGTAGCTTGCAGTTCATGGAGAAAAGCCATGAAATGTATTTTAAAAAGGCAGAAGTCATCTACATATCTTGTGATAGATCTATGAGGAGAATAGTTGAAGCTGTAACGAACTCTCTGAATAAAACTTTTGATGATAATACAGGATTAACAGAAACTGTCATCATCAGTAAGGATATATGTGGCTGAAGTAAAATCTATTAATTTAGGAATGTATGTGCCATGACTGGTGAAGCCTCCTTTCCTGTTCCTCCTTCACAGGTATATCCTTCATAAATAGTTCAGCAAGAGACCAAAGATTAACTGCACCAAAACATCGAGTTGGATGACGGCAACCACATCAGACCATCCAAAACATCTCTAAGAAATTTAGAAAGGACAAGAGCCCAACAATCTAAAATTTTGTTATAATTACTTTTCAATCTGCTTCATCTGGACATTTATGAGTTTAAACTCATCAGATTTTTTCCTTGTATCAGTACCTGACTCATACGCTCATAATTATTTTAATGACTAAGACCACATATGAAGGCCGAAGGCTATAAAGTCTGCTTTGAAATTTACAGATATACACATTTTCATACTTGTCTTTTATCAATAGGCGTTATTAGCATAACAAGAAAGTACGACTTAGTACTCATTTGTCCCATACATATATATATATATATATATATATATATATATATACATATATATATATATATATATATATATATATATATATATACAGTATATATAATCATATATACATATACATACTGCATATATATATATATATATATATATATATATATATATATATATATATATATATATATATATATTCAAATAAGCCATATATTTTTTATACATTAATGTCTGAATTCTCTTTATGACCTCGGGATCAGAGCCCCAGGCGGAATCACACAAAGACAAGAGCTTATGACCAGCCAGGAGTCGAATCCTGATCTGGCAAACTTGTATAGACAGTGACTACCACTTGGCCATAAAGAAAAATCTTTCTTCGTGGCCAAGTGGTAGTCACTGTCTATACAAGCTTGCCGGACCAGGGTTCGTCTCCCGGCCGGTCATAAGCTCTTGTCTTTGCGTGATTCCGCCTGGGGCTCTGATCCCGAGGTCATTAAGAGAATCCTGACATTAATATATAAAAAATATATGGCTTATTTGAATATATATATATATATATATATATATATATATATATATATATATATATATATATAGATATATATATATAGATATATATGTATATATATATATATATATATATATATATATATATATATATATATATATATATATATATATATATAGATATATATATATACATATAAACATAATTATTCTAAGCTCTTAATATATACTTAATAATCTTCATCTTGAGAGAAGAAAAAAAGGATAATGGGGAGAGAAACTGAACGGGAAATAGGTCCTGGAACAAGAAGACGTGTGTGAGAAGAGATATCGTCGTTAAGGTACTGTAATGTTTCACCATTTTTATCCAGACGTTTCATATCCTTAAAATCCAGAAATTCTGATAAAGGAACAAAACAGTAGTAATATAATAACAAAGATTCCTTATTCATTAAATAATTCCTATTTAGGTTATGAAAAGATTACAAAAATAAGATAAGTAAAATCCTATATTCATCTCTCAACATAGGTTACATTAGTATTCAATAGGGCTTTTACCTTAATGGATAACCATTGACCACCTCTCTTCCACCCCCGCCCAGGCTGCTATTGTCCCTGGTATAATACAACGACGTTTGAGTCACTTGTGTCTCAGCTAGGTAAAATAATCTTACTTTTGTAAGGTATTAATAATGTATCAGGGTTAGGAATAGTTCCAATAATCTACTAATGCAAATGCTTCCCATCACCAGGAGTTGGCAAAGGACGAGGAAGAATAAAAAATCAAGATAAAAAAGAAAGTGATGCCATCTCATTTCTTATTGCAATGCTGTTGGCCATAATTTCGTCCTTTTTAGAGAGAGAGAGAGAGAGAGAGAGAGAGAGAGAGAGAGAGAGAGAGAGAGAGAGAGAGAGAGCTCATTTGTTGATGCTTATTCTTTTATGTAACAGCTTACCTCCTTTCAAGAAATAGGTGACTGCTATCTTTTCACACCATCCTCTGATGACCATTATCAAGCTTGAATTATGAGTAGCTGCTTGTCGGTGGATATCTTCTCTGAAGAAGAGGAAGTTTGGAAGGGAAAGATGATGATGATGTAACCGCCTGAAAATTATGACCTTCGATTGTATGATTTAGATAGAATATATCTGGACAGACTTGTGAAAAATATCTTTGAGTATAACAAAAAATCAACCAATCTTTGCAGAGTTCATAAGATTTAAATTTTTCAATATGTTTATGATACTTGAATGATTTCATCTATTGTTGTTTTCTTTATGCATCACTCGATTACCAAAATTTGTAAATATGATGGTTATAGGATATTTTTTTTTTTTCGAAATGTTGAAAAATAAAAGTTGCTTAAGAGTTTAACAAGGAAGATATTGTTATATAAAGTGAATATCAATGTGAAACATTTAATCATACTCTATTATCTTTTACTTTTAATAACTATTAAAACAGTAGACAATAAAGAAAAAAAAATTGACGGTGGTTTCTATAGATAATAATGGAGGCGTAAATGATAGTGATGAATGAAATGTAAAATGATAGTGATTACTGATTCCCTTGCATTGTTGTCACATAATTTCATGATGAAAAAAATTAAATGTAGTAATCGATGGAATACAAAGTTTTAAGAAGATGTATTTGGATACCGAGAAGAAAGGACCATGATACCAGATTGCTTTATGAGAGGAACGTGTGGGCTGCCATTGCACAATTCATTCCTTTTTTTGTTAATGAAGATAAGAATGTCTAATAAAAAAATTATCGACCCATTCTTTTCTATACCTTTCTTTTATACAGGATCTTAAAATTCAAGTTGATTGTTTATATGCAGTTTTTCTATATCAAAATACAAAACGAAAGAACATCGAGCTTATTTCATTGTGATGATCTTCCAACTTAATTACAAAGAAAAAATTTGGAACTTGGACAGGATGCCGTAATATATTTTTACACCATTAGAATATTTTCTAGCAGTCCAAAGATTTAAGATTTTTTTTTTGTCATTTGTTTCGGTAGATATAATTGAGAACCAGGAACAAGTTACTTTACAGAAATTCATTGGAAAATCACATTGAATATCAACATAGGTTTTATGATAAAAAAGTTAATTTCTACAAGATTTCTTAAGCATCACAATTCCATACAGAAGTTTATCTTGAGTAGGTTTCCGATCTGAAATAAAGCTAACGCAGTTGACAGATTACAGTGAATCGAAAATGTAGGAAATAGTTGAAAACAACAAAAAAAAAAAAAAACAATGAAAACAACGATATTTAGTGAGAATTCAGCTGAAAATTGTTCAAAAATGTATCTATGAAGTTACCTTTATGATATTTTCCAACATTAACAGTGCACAATCTGAGAAATATTGAATATTGGAGAGTAAAATCGTAAATCCATTGGAATTCTGAAGACTTTTATATTTCTAAACTGCATTTAGTTCTGTTTGGCACAGTGGTTCCTAACCTTCTTCCAGTGGTGACCCCATTTCAATTTGACCATACTTTTTGCGACCCCACTCAAATATCAAGGCTACCTGTATATTCTCTTTTTAGATAAAAGAATATAATTGATTAAAGTACACTGTTTATCATTGAATAGTAAAAACCACAAAATGCACTTATATATAATATATAATTTCTTTACATAAGACACAATGCATAATAAATGTTATTGATATGAATAACACAAACATTATCTTGATAATAAACAATGATGTTCATGTCATTCATGTGATGGTTAGAATTGCTTTTCCATCGCCAGTATCTCAATCTGCAGTGATGTTTACGATAAAGCACAACGTAGTTCATCTTCAGCATGGAGATTAGTTTTCAGCTTCGACTTTATTAAAAGTAAGATGAAAAGGTCACTTCACACATATGTCGAAGAAGAGGGCATAACATTTTAAGCATACCTTCAGCCAAATTTGGATATCGACGTAACTGCTTCATCCAAATGGAATTAGGGAATTAAAGTCAGCTTTGGCAATGTCAGATGTAATAAGATCAGTAAATTTTTATGGATATCTTTCAGGAACATTTTCAAATGGTTTATTTGAGGTAACGTGTGGGATAACAGAGGCTTTTCTGGAAAATCTTGGCTAAATTCCTCGTTTAAACTTTCTAAGAAGAAGAATGAGTAAACTTTGAAAACTGTTTGAATGGAATATCAGTGTCATTGTATTCAACAGATGCATTTAATGTGGGAAACATGCACAAATTTCTCTTTCTTCATTTACTCCAAAAGATCCAGCTTCATTTGGAAGGCATTTAGTTTTTCTTTCTGAAGTGGAAGATAAAGGGAATTCAAAATTGGGAAAAATCTATTAAGTAGGCAGTTTTTGCCCAATTACTCATATCACCTAAGAAACTGGAAAGTTCTGTTCTTCCTTGCCGAGATAAGAATTCTCTTACCTCACTATTCAACTGAAAGGGGATTACCTTTTGGTAGCTACCTTACTCCAGTTTATAACATAACTTCATACTTAGAATCCATTTTTTTATGACACACTTTAGCAAACAAGCGGTTGTTCAATGTATTTGACTTTATAAAGTTAACTGCTTTAACAACAGATTGCATAACTTTTCAAATCTTTGGCAATGTTTCTGCCCAAAATACTTAACGATGTATCATGCAATGAATTCCTACAACTTCTGGAAAAATATTCTTTACCTTCTGCTGAAACCCAGATCTACGACCTAGCATAGAAGGTGCACCATCAGTACACATACCACCGACATTTTCCCACATCAATCCTCTTTTTATAAGAAATTATCCTATTTTTTTTTTTCAAATATACCACAGCTTCAGTTGTTTCTAATGGATTGCAAGAAAGAAATACATCCTTAAAATCACCATAAACTATTAACCAAGGAAGATTACCTATATATGTTGACTCATCAACTTTTAATGTGTTGAAATAAAGTGGAGATGTACAGAATGATTAGAAAGCGTTATAATTTCCGATAATTTAATATACCTTACCTTCAATTATGTCACGAACGATGTCTTTTGCAAATGGTGAAATGAATTCCTCACAAATGTCATGCGGATCTTTTTTTTTTTTCTTTTTTTTTTTTTTGTCAAGAAGAGAATTTTTTTTAGACCCACGTGCTTATTCTTGAAAAAAAGGGCTCTCTTTACTGAACTTTGCACTTTTCGACTCAAAATGATGTCTTAACTTATCTTGAGTCATTGATTCTTCTGAGAGCACTTCATTGCACATCAAATTTGAGTTTTTTCTTTTCCTGCTGAGATAAAGCAAGTACAACCGATGTTGGTGTAGTCCTCCATACATTTCTGCTTTCCTTTGTTGTTTGCCATTGCCATATTTGCAACAACTTATTGTAAAATCAAATGAGAGAGAGAGAGAGAGAGAGAGAGAGAGAGAGAGAGAGAGAGAGAGAGAGAGAGAGAGAGATATTAAAATCAGTCAATTAAAACTTGATAATGATAACTATGATGATAACTGGGAAAATGCTATGAAAACATATAATTATAAACACAAATGTGTCTGCATTTGTGTCTTATATATATGTATGTAGTGCACACACACTTGCATATACACAGATACATACACATACACACTTCTCTCGTTTTCTCTTTCATTTACATTTTTTTTAAAGGAATTTCAGACTAAACTACGTATCTGCATTTTGAGTAATCACCAACAACTCATTTGTCATTTCTGTCTTATATGCAATAGTCTTACTGCAGCTGAGGTTTATAAACAACAATATTTTCGGCATATATGACTATTTTGACTTTCCTGAATTGTAGTTAGAATAAAGATTTTAATAAACATCATAATTAATAGATAATTCAAATATCAAAAACTTTCTCTTACACGAATACAAACAAAAACCTCAGATATAAACTTAAATAATGAAATTTATAACAATCTTAAACATAACAATGCTCCATAAATATACATTTCAAAATACAAATTCATTGTTTGTTCAAGCCGACTGGTAGCACAGTGACACAGACATACCAGATGTAATCTGTTTAATTAACAAAAATGATTAGAAACAGACATATATAAATATATATATGTGTATATATATGTATATATACATATATATACACATATATACATATATATATAGATATATATATATATATATATATATATATATATATGTACTGTATATATATATATATATATATATATATATATATATACATATATATATATATATATATATATATATATATATGTATATATATATATATATATATATATATATATATATATATATATATATATGTATATATATATATATATATATATATATATATATATATATATATATATATATACATACATATATAAAACACGGGATGGGACCAGATATAAAATACAGATTTATTAAATCTATGGATAAACCCTATAAGTACTTTCCACAGAGATAATCGTTCTCATTAAACCTTCTCTGTAAGAAATGATCTGAGAAAGGCCAATAGACAGCAATGTAATGTATGTACATGTGAACGATCGGCCCAGTTGATCGTCAGATTAAGGTATATGCAAAAAAGGGAAACAACTCAGTTTGAGTATGGTCATTCTATCCTTCATCATTCCTTTTTTAGATTTATATATACCACCTTAGGTAGGAATGGGGAAGATTTTTGGTAAAGCCTACTGAATCCTCTTAATCCAATGATATCATCCAACACCCTTTAGATTATTATCATGCCTTCACGACCCCAAGAAAATTGCTTGCCGACCCCGATTGTGGTCGCGACCCCAGGGTTGGGAACCACTGGTTTGGCAGCATCTACATATCATATTGTGTTTGTTCTTTATTATGAAGTTACCTTCATACTATTTTCAAATGTTACCAGTGAAAACTCTGAGAAATATTTATGGCATAAGATGTTTGCCATAACATATAAATAGTAGGCATGTCAATCTATTATGTCATGTATGCAAGAAAACAGTTTCCCCAACCTACCGAGAATATTAATTTTTAGTTAATGAATACTACTAGACTTCCAAATTCAAGATGGCTCTACCTAGTTAAGGAAGTAGATGATTAACTCCATGAAGCAAAATACAGACTTTAGTAATTATGCCCTGAAGCTCCGCCTACCTGAGCACTCACTGTTCATGTAATATTTAGAGATTCTCTTCACATCCGATGTGGGATGTTTTCCCCTCCCAATAGTAGAGGGGCGAAACCTGAAAATTGCTTTTTCAAAATAATTTTCTGTTACAAGCCGGCATCCACTATATTTTGTTAGAATATGATGTTCTGCATTCAGTAAGGGTGGATGACACTTGAATTTTTCCAAAAAGGGCCAAAATTAACCCTTTTTAGCGAATACGCGATCTGAAAAAAACGACGAAAAAGCTGAAGCCTCGTTTAGGAAACACTCTGTAACTTAACCATCTTGTATGCTATACATGATTATGATACCTCATTTTGTAGCTTATGATAACACCTTTACAATGAAATAAACAATTATGAAGGATTTGGAAATTAAGGGTCCTGATAAGGTCAAAGGTCACGTGATCAAGTGATTACCTATTTTGGGGGGTATTCAATATTCTTGACCTCACATATCATACTTGGCCCGCATATATTCCTATAAAGATGGTTTTGATCTTAAGAGGACATCCTTAGGCAGTTTTTAAAAGTAAAAGGGTCTTTCAATTCCTTCTTACCTGAATTTTATGAGGGATTGAATTTCGACCCTTTTTTGGGAAATCACTAAAATCGTTGAAAATCATGTTCTGACTACTTTGTTGTGATAATAATTGCTGTTATTATATAGGCCTATATAAGAAGCTTTGTGTTAAAAACAAAGTCTTAGAGATGTAGAATAAAGGGCACATACAGTTAAAAAAGGGGTCAAAGGTCATGTTCATCATGGATTACATAATTTCACGGTATACACCACATGTAGTGAAATTCTCCCCTAACCCTAACTCTAACTCTAACCCCAACCCCAACCCTAACCCTAATCTTGTCAGGCCTAATCCTGGTGGCCTAATGCTATGGACCACATGTTGCTCAATGTTTAGTAGTCTTGTTTGCACATAGATGGTAGCATTATGAAGTCTTTTGTTTTAAGATGGTGGATGACTTTCACTCTCTCAATTGTGACAAATTCATCTTTTCCCTTCTCAACGATCACTGATTAAGCAAGGCAAGTTTGATCTCATAATATAGTAAACCACAGTGCATAGTAGGGGTCGCTTGATGTAAGTGATGCATGTCTAATTCATGTGGCAATTAGAAACTAGTGAAATGTATTGCAACATGTGCTTCTTAGGGACCATCTCATAATCAATAACATGTTTCTGTGTGCATGTTTTGTTTAAAGGATTAAAACTTTCGTCTGTCATGCTTACTTAAATCATGTGACTGCTATAGATCTACTGATGTACAGCCTATCAATATACCATATGGCTCTTGCACTCAAAATTATTTTTCCCAGCAATTTGGGAGGGGGCATCGCAAAAGTTATATGTCATCTTTACTTTATCCCCACATCCCTAATGTGAGTTCTAAAGCTAAACTATAAGATTTCAGACCATGGAGCCAGTTGCTGCAATAGAAAGTCTTAAACGCCAGCGCATAGAGAACATTTCGCTCGACAAATGTATTATCTGCCAAAAAGGAAGTGTAGATGCTTTACGTAAATCAACCACTCGTGGTGTTGAATCTATACAGCAGGCATTGAATATTCGAATCGCACATAACTGTTGTAAGTATCTAGATACAATAGACTGGTTACAATCCAAAAATTTGGATTTTGAAAAGGTTCACTGGCATAAGGACTGCTACTCAACTTTCACTAGTAAGCAACATTTAGAACGTCTGAAAAGGCGTCATGTTAATGCCTCGGTAGAGTCTCACAGTGGCACGGAAAAAAAAGCAACAACAACAACAAGGATCGGTCGGAAAGCTATTGAATGGACTCGGTGCATATTTTGTCAAGCTGATGGTGAAACCCTTCGCCAAGTTCTAACCCTGGAGACGTCAAGTAAAATAGTGGAAGGAGCTAAAGAGGACTCCATACTTTCATATCGCCTTGGTGGCATATCCGATCTAGTCGTTGCAGAGGCCAAG
Source organism: Palaemon carinicauda (assembly GCF_036898095.1). NCBI lineage: Eukaryota > Metazoa > Arthropoda > Malacostraca > Decapoda > Palaemonidae > Palaemon > Palaemon carinicauda. The sequence goes on from NC_090748.1 coordinate 68,945,861, forward strand.
TATCATTTAAAATGCTATGTGCTATTTGTTCGGAACACTGAGAAGGTAACGGAAGAATGTGAGGAAAGGTCTACATTTGACCAGGCGTGTTTCACAGAAGTTGTCAAAGAAATAGTACTAGAAATCAAGGCTGGAAACATAATTTCATTGAGTGGAGTTTGGAATAGGTACTGATGAACCAAAATTTCAGTACTGGATAAACTATATGGAGATGGTCTCTATCCTCTTGAACTTTATCCGAGCTGAAAGAGAAGGTATATGGGAACTCCATCTAGCTTTATTTGCGAGGATGCTTCCTTGGTTCGCTTTGTACAACCATGCAAATTACACAAGATGGGGACCAGTGTATTTGGCCGATATGAGACAACTACCTAGTTCTGCTCCTTATGTTCATGATCAGTTTGTTTGAGGGAAATTTTCAGTGAAAAGGACAAACAAGAAATTCTCGCAGGTATCAATTGATCAGGCCCTCGAGCATGTAAATAAGGTGTCAAAGGTCAGCGGCGGAATCATTGGGATAACAAAGCGGAATGCTGCAAGAGATAAATGGTGTCTGGTGTACAATGAAAAGGCAAGATTGGCAGAGGCGACCTTTAAAATGTTTAACCTCCATGTAGATGATGATATCGATGATGAATGGTGTCACCTAGAGTCTGGCCCTACTCGCCTTAAAAGAGACGAAGATGATGTTCAGAAGATAATGGAAGAATTCAAAACATTTGGTGTATTTAGCTTCAGTGAAGAACATCACGAGGACCTAGTTTGCCTGACAACAAAAGACGTTGTTCCAGAAGAAATTACAAGGGATATAATGAAAGCCCCAATAATGGGAATGTCACTTCTGGAATCCTTTGTAGCCACCAGACTTCTTGAAAAGTCAAAGGACTTCTATGGAAAAATAGCCCGCACAAAAACTGCAGCCGTCAGCTCCATGTACAAAACTCAAGCTCCTTCAGTAGGTGGGAAACAGAAGGAAGTCAAAGCCAACCGTGATCTTATTCACAGATTGTTTGTTGCTTCACAAAGTGGGAGAGAGGTAGACTTAGTCAGTATCTTACAGCATGAACTATCCCCAGTCCCAAGGGCATTTGCTGGAACAAATCGTCAACTTCATACAACAGATAAAGCTCAGCTACAGGACTTGCTGGCAAAGGATATAAGATCCCAGTTACACTTCCCTTGAGTGAATCCAAAACATGCCTGCTTATCGATGGTCAAGCACTAATACAAGCTATTAGAAAGCCAGAAAATGACAAAACCTTTGGTGACCTAAGTGTTCTGCACAAACATCTTGAACCGCTTTGGTACAACATACTCACGGATTGATGTCTTGTTTGATCGGTACATTGACAGTTCAATAAAATTAGGTACACGCAAAAAACAAGCTGGAAAAGCAAGACCAATTAGATGCGTCATCAGTTCAAAAGCTGTAAAAGTTCCACCCAACTGGAAATCCTTTATGAGTTTGGCTGCAAATAAAGCTGATCTAGCTGCTTTTCTATCCAGATCCCTTGTTGAGAAAGCTGAAAGAGAGCTGTCATCTGAGTACGAGCTTGTTTTAGCTGGAGGCTTTGAAGATATCTCAGGGGTTTGGTCATCCTCAAGTCGGACTATTGATCACCTCAAATCGACACAAGAAGAGGCCGATACTCGTCTCATACTTCACGCTGAAGATGCATGTATCAATGGGTATGCAAGAGTGGTATTGGAATGCAGAGACACAGATGTGCAAGTGTTGGCACTTGGTTTCAGAGACAGGCTACCAGCACAAATATGGATGTACACAGGTAAAACGGGTAAACGGCCATACTTTCCAGTACATGAGATAAAACTCCCCGAGGAGATTGTAAAGAACGTTATAGCTTTTCATGCAATCACAGGATGCGATAGTGTCAGTCAATTTGCAGGAAAGGGAAAGAAAACAGCGTGGAAAGTATTCATTCAGGAACCTGAAAGTTTGGAACAGCTAGGGTCTGTGGAGCTGACTCCAGAAGCAATATCAGGTGCAGAAAGATTTCCTTGCAGGCTCTATGAAAAAGATTGCGATCTCATCAATGAAGCAAGAGTAAAGACCTTTGTCCAGGGAAAGAAAACCCTTGACGCCCTTCCACCAACTAAAGATGCGCTTGACAAACATATAAGGCGCGCTAACTACCAAGCCCTTGTCTGGAAGAAAGCCTTGACTCCATCTCCCGTGCTACCTAAAGGTGGGTACACACACGCGAACCGAACCTTGTATGCGTAATGTGTTACGCATATACGGTTACAAGGTGTCAAAATGTTGAGGATGAACCGTAACCGCGTTAAGCACGTAACTTCATTGAAATCCACTGCGATCATCAGTCTGTCCGGGTTGTTTACCGACGATGGCCACCATGCAAGTAGCAGCTGCCGCGTATATTTATATACATTATTTAACTGAAATGAAGCGAAATAAAAGAAGATGGTGGCAATCAAGGTTATATACTAGAAGGGTAGAATACAGTGGTCGGGAATTACTCGCTGACATGAGATTCCAAGAAGTTTCTGGCCACTACAAAAATTTGCGACGTATTTTGTTAAAATGGTTCGGGTGTTTTGCATACCACAGTAAAGTCTTTTCTTCGTAATAACTAATAAACTGAAGGACCTCTTCCTCACTCCAATCAGCCATGGTACACATATACGTACTGACTGACCAAAACAAGGGACTCTTCTATGGACGGCCTTATTCATAGTCGGTGTCAAGTTCAGCCACCTCTGTTGATACGCGTGCAATACAGGTCCCGTCCACACGTTGTGTATCGTGCAAAGAGACCTCCCTTTGATTCGGGGCCCAAAAATCGACAATTGCCGGGACGGAGGACGAACCGAGCCTCGAACCTCGCGGGTTCGGGGTTCGGGTTCGAGGAACCGTCCACACTTGCGTTTTTGTTACAAGAATTAGTTACAATACAAGGTTCGGTTCGCATGTGTGTACTCGCCTTAATGCGACAGACAGTGGTTGGATACTTGAAGATGGAATAATAAAGCCAGAACTAATGACATTAGCACCTATTCCGAAAGCTTGCACTGAGTTAGTGACCTGTTCATGCACAACTGGCTGTGGCAAGAGATGCGGTTGTGTGAGAGCGGGGCAGAAGAATTGCACAAGTGCTTGTGCTTGTGAGGGCTTATGTAACAATAATACAAACGCAGAGGATGATGATACAAACTAGCTAGCTAGTCAGTGAATATGTTAGAAGTAGTTGAACTTAAATGACTGCCTATGTGTGCATACAAGTAACTCAGTGGAAATGCAATTTTGACTTTTAAAGCAACTTGATCATATTGGATAATTATGTAATCATATTGGATAATTATGTAATCCGTGATGAACATGACCTTTGACCCTTTTCAACTGAAAACACCCCTTATACACTGTACTATTCTAAACACAATGATTATAATAGAACAATAGCAATTAATATCACAAGTATTCAAAACATGATTTTCAACGATTTTAGGGGTTTTTCCGAAAAGGGTGGAAATTTGATCCCTCATAAATATTAGGTAGAAAGGAGTTAAAAGACCCTTTTACTTTTAAAAACTGCCTAAGGACGTCCTTTTAAGATTAAAACCATCCTTATAAAAATATATGCAGGCAAATTATGATATTTGAGGTAAAAAATCTTGAATATCCCCAAAATTGGTAATCACGTGATCACTTGACCTTTGACCTAATTAGGACCCTCAATTTACATAATCTTTCATATCTTTTTTTTTTGTAAAGGTGTTATCCTAAGCTTCAAAATGAGGTATCATAATCATGTATAGCATACAAGATGATCGAATTTCAGAGTTTTTCATAAACCCGTCTTCAGTGTTTTCGTCGTTTTTTTCAAATTGCGTATTCGCTAAAAAGGGTTAATTTTGGCCCTTTTCGGAAAAATCTCAAGTGTCATCCACCCTTACTGAATGCAGGACATCATATACTAACAATATATGGTGGATGCCGGCTTGTAACAGAAAATTATTTTAAAACCTTAACGAGGCCTCTTTTCAGATTTCGCCCCTCTACTACAAGGAAGGAAAACAATCTGGATCATAGAAGCTGAGGCCTTCCTCGGAAAGTTGTTATGAAAATATCTTTTTAAAATCATACTAAATATTTTATCAACAGAGGAATAACTTCCTATAAATATGTGCTCATCCAAGTTTGAATGCTTATGGATTACTTATTTATAACGCAGGGACCAAAAATACAGGTTCAGAATCTGATTTAGGATAAAGATGAAAATAGGGAAAACCACACAAGCAGATAGACTGAAAGGTATTGAAAGATAGAATCGGGAAACAGATTCTTTGACTTAAAATAGCATTTTCTTAAGGACTAATAAATAAACCAGCCTCGATGATCGTCAAGTTATTTAAATGGTGACTCACTCTCGAAAACACTGACCTTAAAATCCTTGTGGTTTTATCCTCATATCTCAGGAATTTGTCAGTTGTTAAACCATTCAGTAGGTATAATAGAAATATATATATATATATATATATATATATATATATATATATATAGCAAATTTATGGGTGTTATAGATATTGAGCAACCAAAACAGGAGACTAAAACCAGATCCTGTACTAGTTTCATTTCATAAACTTGTGATTTCAAAGTTCTGTGGGGATCAACGATTGATCTCTCCTATTCTATATGTGAAATTAATCGCTGGTGGTGTAATTTATAGAAAACGCATCTTTACAAAGAGGATGTGGTTGGACTAGTTGATGTATTCAACTCCATCCAAGAGGAATATCCCATCGTCGTTGTCAGGGGAACACACAAAAGGGCTTCTCTTTCAGACGCAGGCGTGAGAAATTGAATGACATATCCTTCAAAGAAAGAAACCACGTAAACACTTTGATTGTTGTCAAATTTGTATGGGTAATACTTGGAATGAACTTGTATGTTTTTTCTTCATAGGTATAGGACAGAAAAAATCTAACATAAGAAAAAGCAAAAGCTCTTCCTTTTTTGTGAAAGGTTGTGTAGAACCATAAACAAGATATTTCCATAAATTTTGGTTACACAAGGTGCAGTCTTTATATACAGTAGTTTATCATTAAATGTATAATTTCAAGTATCATTTAATTACATTATTCCTCAATATTTTTCTATTTTGTCAGATTCATGAAGGAAGGGCAAAAAACTAATACGGAGAGGAAGCCTGACTTTGTCTTTGAAATGTAACACAATAATGGAAAGAATTTCTTTCGGTGAACTATTAAACTCTGTCCAAGATAGAATTGGGCTTTAAACTATTCATCTTCCAAATTTAATGCTTTCAGACTTAATATATGAAAATATATAGATTTCATCATCTAAATAAAGTAGATCTATGAAGAAATTTTATTTTTGTAAAATTGTCTTATAAGAAATTAATACTTATTTAAGTTTAAAGTAGAAAGGTTTTTCATAACATTATGTAATCTAATACAGTCAAATCTAAGAAGTTCTAGCTAAATGAAAGGTAGCTAGCCCTTCCTTTTCAAACGTTAGAACATGTTGCTTTTACTGAAGTGATCTTCAACTATTATCTTGGTATATTTTGTTAATCGTTCCCAAAGGGTAGTACCTACAAAAAAGATATATAGTAAGACATTTTTTCCATTTAAAAATGAAAGAAAAATTAAGTGATCAGTTCTAGTAGAAAAAATCTATACTTCATATAGTCTGGTTTCAGGGTTACTCTATTTGATCTAGAAACGAATATTCTGGAAACTATAAGATGAGAGGAACATATAAACAACGATTTTTCATTAACACTTCATCAAAATTCAAGTCTTATTATAAAACTAACTATATAAACTAAGCAAATCAAATTTTCATTAAACTCATAACTAATCAGTAGGAGTATGGTATGACTGGGAGTTAAGTACAAGTATTGTATAAATGTGGTACAATTTACGTATTATATATATATATATATATATATATATATGTATATATATATATATATATATATATATATATATATATATATATATATATATATATATATATATATATATATATGTATATATATATATATATATATATATATATGTTTATATATATGTATATATATATATATATATATATTATATATATATATATATATATATATATGAATATGTATATATATATATATATATATACATATAAATATATATATATATATATATATATATATATATACTGTGGTTCAATTATATCTACCTTTATAAAGAACCGTATTTGAATTTCCCCGGATCCTAATTATTTCGAGTCCAATTCCTTATCTTAAATCATACTTTAGTTTGTCTATTTAAATGTAATTCATTTATTACGTATGTATAAAATTCTATTTTATAATTCATCTGTATGCTTCATCGCTCTTCAGTTTTTATCTTTTATTTAGGGTTTTCATAACGTTGTTGGGAAAATAATTAATATTTCGATACTAGTGACTTTTCTGACAAACAACAAGGGATTAAGACTTTGGGAGAGACGTATATTTTTTTTTGGAAAAGGGTTCCTTTTGAAAGATTAGATGCTCGACCTTCGAAATTACTTGCAATTCTGGTCCATTTTGTCACTTTAGGGTTGGTAGGCTACATCAGTTACAGTCAGAGACTTTGCAAAATTTTTAAACGAAGTTGTAGTTAGTTATTTACGACAATGATTTCCATCATAAATAATGCATGGAGTTTACTAGCTCTTACTTCATGCATTTTTGACAAAAATAGAAAATTACTGCGTATAAAAATCGTCCATTATGGCAAAATTAGAATTTCTAATATGATCAGATGGTTTTTAGTTTCTTGTAGATTAAAAGAACTTAAACATATGAAATTTAGGTGGAAATAATTTTGTACCTCGGTAAGACATACTCTCTTGAAGGAAATTGTAGTTAATACCTATCAAAATAGTTTCCATTTTCATAGAAATGGCTGTTACTAGTGTGGTATCCCCTATATTTCTGGCTGTCTTTCAATTCTAGTTCATATCAGTTCAATGATTGTAATAATTATCAATAGAAATACCAGCTAAAATTATACTTAATACACTATCCTGGTTATATTTCGTCGTCAGCATACATAAACTAATAGTTTTTTGTAAAAGCAAGGAAATATTGACTAATAAAATCTGTATTGGCCCGAAGTGTTTATAACTTTTTTTCTATTAAAGAAAGATCTAAGGGAATCGATTGCAACAGTTGCTTGCCTTCTCTTTGAAAGTTTGTTCATAGAACATTTTTTTTTAATGAAAAATCATTTTTATGCTGCGCTTTGTATGATATTAACCGAATCAAAGCTAGATCTGTGAATTGATCTCACATATCCTCTCTATGAAGATATTTAACCCTAAATTCTTCTGTCATTGCACTCTGCTTTGGCTATAGTTTAGTTTATTTCACCAAATTATTTCCTTCTTCAACTAACTAAATATTCCGCGAACCTTTCTTTTTATTCTTCCATTCTCTGTGGGTCTCTGCTGATGGATTTCAGTGTGCACCACTCAGAGTGGCTTCATTTATCCTCATTCAGATGTGGGAAGGAATTATGATCTCGTATATTTTTCGAATGAATAAACAACTTTTCTAGTAGTCTTTACATGTTCTGCATAACTTATTTCATCTAAAGCGCTTTTCAGTATTTCTGTGATTATCTTTTCCTCTCTTACTTCTCTTGATATAAACATACACAACATGAGAGGTCTCGGTTTGGTACCATAAGCTCGGTTTTTTAAAGAAATGTTGCTTTAATGGCAGAAACTCCGACCTTCAAGCTGCATCTACTGTAAGTATCTTTCCTTCTAATAATACTTTGGTCCTTCAGGAATCAGACGCCAGAGCAGTTGATACTCTATTCTTTTGCTATGAGGGTTCATTTATACCTTTTGATAAATGCTCTAGGACTATAATTATTCAGAAACAGTTTTCTCTTTCTCGGATTAAGACGATTTTATTTTTCATAACTATCTCATCTACAGCAGAATGATTTCTGGTTCAATAAGAGTTCACAATATTCACTGGACGTATAACTTTTACCCTTCTACCATCGTGATAGATCTAAAGCTTGCTTTTTCAAAAAAACCACACTCACTGGATTTGATATCTCAGACAGTGCTGGTTTCATAGGTTCAGATGCTACTGATCCTCCAACTCTACTCCTGTCACAATATTCTCTCCTAATATACCGTGGCCTTGATAGTGATTTTGAGTCATCAAAGACTGAAAGGCATACGCATTGTAACATAGTCCTGCTAAACTCTTCAATGAGTTTGTATGAAAACGGGCTCATATGGTCTATTGTCATTTTTTGCATGAGAAATAAAACCTTGCTCTTGTCGTTTCTTTCGGAAACATTGTCCTGTTCTGCCTGTCTAGAGGAGGGATGACTAATTCCTCCCTTCTACCAACATCCATATTGCTTTGATTTATAATATTGGTAAAGCATCAAAACTACTCAACAATTTTATTAAAATCTAAAGAAAGATAGATCATAAGTGTTCTGTATGTAAATAAAATATCGATGACTCATCGGTGCCGTAAGATAAGGCAAGTTTTTCGATTACAACCTAAATGGATACTAAGATATAAATTATTGGATATCGTAATGTTATACGAATGGTTAGAGGCATTCAGTGGAGGCCCTTTGCGTGGTTAGTTACTGAGTAAACAAAATAGGAATGAAAGAGAAATTTAAAGGTAAACTAAACGAATAAAAGAGAATGAAAAGAACATAGTGATTAAGAGAAGGAATTGCTATTGAAGCTCTAAGCAGGAACAGAAACAAAATGATCCTCTATTGTTCATACATATCTATCTATCTATCTATCTATCTATCTATCTATCTATATGTATATATATAAATGTATATATATATATATATATATATATATATATCTATATATATACATTCCTAATGGATACTCTGGGGTATATATAGTAACATATATATTTCCCCTTTGACTAAGGCAACAATACTGTTACCTCTCACCGTTGTAGGTAGTAAAAGACAAGACAAACAAATATGGAAATAAAGTTTTCCATAAATAGAAATTCATTATTGAACAACTTTTGCTAACAAGAATATATGTGTATATATATATATATATATATATATATATATATATATATATATATATATATATATATATATATATATATATATGTGTGTGTGTATAGACACACACATATATATATATATATATATATATACATATATGGTGTGGTACTGTTATAAACACACACTAGTTTTCCAATCATAATGTCTCTTCAATGTGTTATAATGTTTAGACTTGGTAGGTTACTTCTTCTGAATAAGTCTAAGTAAGTTAACTTTAAAACAGTTTATTACTTTAAAACAGTTATTAACATCTCCATCACAGGAGTATAGATGGTTTGGTCGGATGACCATTCGGTATGACAGCTTGATCAGAACTAACTAAAATATACATATTGATAATAACGTCTAGTTAGTTATCTCAGCATTTAATGACAAATTGTAAACACAACATTAATACCGGAAGGTACTTGGATCCGGTGAGAGACAACTCTTTCTCACGGCTTGTTTTGTGTTTACTCTTCATGAAAAATGTTATATTGCAAATGGTATGCTTGTCTTGACTTTCGCATCTTGCTTATGACTGATTTGGCGTTCTCACACTCGCTCCTAACTTCTATATTGACCTCTTAGGTCATGGATTTAAACATGTAATTTTACATACATTACATTAGCTCGGTCAGCTACCTTCAATTAATTGAACTCTAATGACACGTTCAAAATATGTTTACTAGGAGTGTGACTGGATATATATATATATATATATATATATATATATATATATATATATATATATATATATATATATATATATATATATATATATTATATTTTTTTACTTTAACTATAAACAAACGATTAAGGATGAATGTTCAAATAGGTACATTTACAAAAAATACATACCTAATAGATATTGCCAAAAACAAAGAAAAATGCATGGAAATATACAGATCATATATATGGTACATTGCTAGCAAATGATTATATGGTACCAAAAAAAAAAAATACTGATGTAAATATGATTCGGTAACTTGTAAAGAATAGTTGTCACCTTTGTCAAAAATACAGATTATTATAATACGGTAAACTAATAAAGAACATTTGTTTACCTTGGTAAAGATATAATTTTAGTGCACAAACACGAATTCCTGGTACGTACACGCACCACGGTTTCGTATATATATATATAT
>NC_090748.1:68959098-69054098 GCF_036898095.1 Palaemon carinicauda
ATGTATGTATGTATATATGTATGTATATATATATATATAGTGTGTGTGTGTCTCAGAAAGATATAAGAACCATGACAAGGTCCACGAACAAATGTTACCTTGATTTCGTATACGACAGATTCTTCTGTATCCCTTTGGAATTTATAAAGAATCCTGTGCACCCCTGAAATTGAGGATGAAAAACAGAAACAATGAAATTGATATTGCGATATAATTTTACAATTCGATCTCATTGCAATTCAGATGTATTGCCAAGTTCTAGTCCTTGTATGTCCAGGATACTTTGAAGTCATAGAAAACGTAACAAAGTTAGTTATAGAAAATGTAGTAAACTGAAAGATTTATGATAAACTATAACAAATATTAATACTTTTATCACAGTTCCTCCCCGTGAAAGGCAGATGCTTTGTTTTTCTCTTATATAATATTAACATCGCAATTTTTCGGTGGTTTTGTAACCCTAATCTCTACAACAACTTCATCACAGTATCCTCAGATTTTTTTTTTTCCCTGAACTCTTGATATGTGAGTGCACATTATGTGATCCGCATGACGATTGGCTGTTTTACAGTTAAATAAAAATTCCATTGATTTTGATAGTTGTAACCACATATCAAAATAAGTATTTCCAAGTTTTATAGAGCTCCGTTACTTAGGCCAATTGGTGATTTAATATAAAAACCATTTCATCATCATTATCATCAAAGGGCCTCGGTTAGATTTCGCTAGTGGTCTTTAAAAGCCATTTCATATGAAATTCATTTGACGAATTCCATTTTGTAATTAGTCAAATTACATCTGGAATTTGCTCAACGAATTCCACAAATAATTAAGATGATTATAATTATAGTTTTTTTTTAGTATGAAATACAACCTACTAATCGAACATTTAGAACAGAGTAAATTTTAAAATGCTTGAAAACCCAAGTTTTTGTTTTAGGAAATATAGCCTTGATATAATATCAGGTAACAAAGCAGTAAAATAACATTCCACATAAACATGAAGGTTTGAACATTAAAACACTTTTATTATTATTATTATTATTATTATTATTATTATTATTATTATTATTATTATTATTATTATTATTATTATTATTATTATTATTATTATTATTATTACTTGTTAAGCTACAACCCTAGTTGGAAAAGCAGGATGCTATAAGCCCAGGGGCCCCAACAGGAAAAATAGCCCAGTGATGAAAGGAAACAAGGAAAAATAAATAATAATAAATAAATAATAATAATAAAGTAAAATGAAATATTTTAAGAACAGTGATAACATTAAAATAAATATTACCTATATAAACTATAAAAAAAACTTTAACAGAACAAGTGGAAGAAATAAGATAGAATAGTGTGTCCGAGTGTACCCTCAAGCAAGAGAACTCTAACCATTCCTGAGCGACCTTTAAACCTTTAATTGCCTCCGGGAGTATCTTCAATTTTTACCCATTTTCAAATTGGGTCTCTGTTTCGATTGGAAAACATATTCAACATTTCAAATATTTTTTTGTATGGTAATATTGAAAAATAAAAACCGATATTTCAAAATAAAAGTTTAGATTCTATTATAGAATGAAAGTAGATGAAAAAGGTAAATAAATTAACACGAAACACGAAAATAGATAACTAAAAACCAGTGATTAAGATGATGACGAAATCAGGGAAAACTGCCTGTGTTAGACTCGTATTTACCATGTTTCGGTAGGTCTCTTGTAGTCTGGTGAAATTTTCTGCATCTTTTACATCGTTAATTGGAAATGGGTTATTTCCGCAGTAGGTTCTTTTTTTTTACTTTCTTTATTATTCTCATATAATCACTCTGACTTAACTCTTTGAATACCCTTAGCTTACTTACACCTGTTGCTGATGTATTCCTTCGTTCTGTTGTGCCGATGTTGTGAAAACTGGAGCAGATTTGATTTATTTTTTCTTCAAAATAATCAATAAAATCATTTGCTAGGCATTTATGATCATTAGTTATGTCAGGCAATACTATTTCTGTCTTTAGACCTAATAGTTTCTTTAGGTTCTTATGTATTTTCCGTGGTTCATTTTCATTGCACACTTTTTTTATAATAGGCCTTTTTTTTAACTAAGGTAATTGTAGCGATTTCTAGCTGCTTTGTAATGTTGCCAGTTTTCATTATTTTTATTTCTTTGCCATTTATCTTCCATTTTTCTTTTTCTTTTTTTTCTTCATGTAATTCATTATCAAACCAATTCGATTATTCTTTAACTGTGATTATTTTTGTTATTTCCGGGCACCTATTATTATAATTAGTTGCAAGTATAGTTTTACTTCTATCAGTAATGCAGTTTATACAGGATTGTCTCTCTACGAGGGTGTGCTTCTCTTCACAGTTACAGACTGGTGTTATCCCTTTTATATCCTCTAGGCTTTGTTCAATGAACTCTTTTGGAAAGTTAGTCTTAATTCTGTATGTGATTTCCTTCTGTATTGCATTATTTTTTCTAACATCTATTTCAAAAGACATTAACTTGTGCATTGTGGATATAGAGCAGTTAGGTTCAATATCCATATTTAGTATGTTGTTGTTTTTATTTACTATAACTAGATCTAGTATATGATTAGATTGAGCTGTTGGTTCAGACACTATGTTTTCAAGGTCGTGGTTGTCAATCAATTCTCCAAATCCATTGACATATGGGTCTACTCTGTTATCAAGATGTAGGTTGAAATCACCACATATAACTATATTTCGATTGTCGTTCAATGTATCTAGTAAGTTATTAAATTCATCTAGAAACATTCTTTTGTTTGGTGGTCTATAGAGTATAACTATTTGTAGATTTACATTTCGAGATATGATTTTAATATTCATATATTCAAATGAATTAACTATGAGGTGATTTCTTACTGTAACTTTATATGATTTCTTAATTAAGATTCCAATGCCACCACCTCTTGTCTTCTCTTAGTTCATGATAAATGTTATAAGATTTAGGTGTCATTTCATTTATTTTCGATCTGTCACTCACATTATCACTCGACCAAGTTTCGGTTAATAAGCAAATATCCCCATCTTGATCACTTACGACTTCCTTAATTATATGAGTTTTATTGCTAATGGATTGTATATTTATTAGATTACATGATATTTTCTTAATCGAAGCCATGGTCAGTATTGTTTCTGGCTCTTGTTATTTCTTGTTTATAATCTTCGCAGTTTACTCTATCATAGGATTTATGTTTTGTGCATAGTGCTTTTTCACACAATTCATGCATTTAACTTCAACAACACTGCAATGACCCGCTTGGGGCACGACTGTTTATTCTTGCAATTTGCTGCACTATGCCCAAATTCCTGGCATTTGTAACACTGGTAGGGCATGTAATGGTCGTAAACATTACATATTCTATATGTGGTACTAAGTTTATCTCCATTTTCATAGATTGCTTTACGTATCTTAGGTGTACATTTTATGTTTATGTTTATCCATTCTTGAATTCTCTTGCATTATGATTGTCAGATCATCATTTTCTACAATGTGTCTTTTTAGCCTCTGATTCTTAAGCTTCAGACTTTGAATAATATCATCATCATCTTCTGGTACATTAGTAAGTTTTATCTTTGGTTTAAGTTTTCCTTTTTCAGTAACAGTGATCTTGTTTACATTACCTTGTTCCAATTCTGATTTTGCCTGCTCCAGGTTCTGTTTATCTGCAAATTTTATGATCAGGTGGCCATCTTTTGTTTCAGCAGTGCTTTCAACTTGGGCTTTTAAATTGGTCATAATTGTTTTCTTACTATTAACTGCTGAAACCTCATCAGTTGATTTTACAATCAATGTTTTCTTTGATTTCAGCTTTTCAGCATATGTACCAGTTAGATGCTTCCTATCTATGTTATCTTCATTCCTTTTCTTTTCATTTTTTAATTCTTTCATTTCATTTCTTAATTCTTGCATCTCATCTCTTGTTTCTTGCACTTTAGTTCTCATTTCCGTCATGCTATCCATTTCTTCTATTTTATTTATCAAGACCTGAACCAAATGATGGGAAATTACGACTTCTTCATCCAATAATTTTCTATGTATGTTTGCTGCATTCTCATTGATCTTATCAGTGCAATTCCTACACTTGTAATAAATATGTTCATTACACAATAGCCTTCTGTGGGTTTGTGATAAGTTTTCTATTAATCCAGAACATGCGTTTTCAAAATGATACCATTTTTGACATCTATCACAACAAATTGCATCATTGGCAACGACAGTCTTGCAGTGCTCACATAATTCAGTGTCATCAGATTCCACGGTGTCCAACGATCCATTCACTGATTCATCGTTTCTTCCCCAGGCACCTTCCTCCATGTTGTCACTATCATATACTGGTGTATTCTTCATTATCTGTAGAAATTCATTTGTTTCATCTTCAACTGATTTTCCTGTTTGTCTTTTCATGAGGTTTCCTTCTGATTTTCTTAATGGCTCCTAACATTTTTGTAATTTACACCATGTTTAAGTCCAATGAGTCGGGAAAACCATAATTGGTAACTCTTACCTGTGTCCCAGTTGTAATCAACTATTAATTTGTAATTTTGCACTATTTAGTATTCCAATGACTTTGATTCCAATTTATATAACTTAATGATGTTGGAAATTATTAACTTAACGATTTTCACTTTTAACTTGCCACTATTGTTGTTAAATTTCAACAGAGCACTTCTTCAGCACGTCCTCACTCCTGAAAGACTATTTTATTATGTTCATTTGAATATCACCTAAGTTTCTCACGCTGCTTCTCTTGCCCACCACCATGAATTCAGTTTTGTTCTTAATAAATGTTTAAATGTCATCCATTCTCTAACACTATCAAGGATTCGGTTTAGAGTTTCAGTAGTGTCATGTATATTATTTATGGAGAAGTAAAATTTGTTGTCATCTGCAAATAGTTTAAACTTCACGCCATGCCTTTGTAGCATTTTCGATAGACCAATAGTATAGATCAGTGATGGCAAGACTTTTCAGTTGGTGTGTCAATAAAATTTTTTATTATTTTTTCTTATTACATGTCACTTATAAATGATTAATAATTGTATAACACAAACATAATAGCTCTTTGGTCTTAGATATATACTTTTCTATTATTACACCACCTAAGGTGGCATAATTAATTATAGCATAATGATTGATAATTATATATACAGTAATTATGTATAATAAAACTGAAGTCAAAAATTTATTTCATTACAGATTCACATTTTTTATAATTATTAATAGTATTATTAATATTACTATCATCATCAGTAAATCAAACATAACTTATAATAAAGCAAATATAAAAAAAAAAGAAAAATTTTACGTTTTTATTTATTTATTTCTTTTGGTGATGCTGCATCCGGCCCTCTGTTAGATTTTAGGTTTGTGTTTTTCATCATTACACAGGCCAAGCTGGCATCATCAGTTAACGACTCCCCTTTTAATTTTTGATGTGTTTAGTGAAGAAAACTATCTTTCACATGCATATGTTGAGAAAATTGTTAGCATTGCTTTTACGATTTTTTTTTTCAGAGTACAGAACGTTTCAGGGATGCTATTCCAAGCAAATAACAGTTTTTCATCTTCATTATAGGAACTAGAGTCTGGCTCTTGCAATCTGTCTCGCTCACGTTCTTCTTCTAAATCAGCCTTAAGATTGATAACTTTTGTTTCCAAATGGAACTGGATTGGAATTCTACTAACAACATTTCCAAATGATCTATATTTAACCATTCAAACAAATCTCTTTTCAGCTTGGTAAAATTTGCCCTGTCAGGATATTTCATGCAAAGCATTATTTCTTAAAGCTCCCGAAATTGGGCAAATCTTGATGAGAATTGGTCTCTTAGAGAGCTTTAAAACTGATGGAAAAATTTTTTTTCAGTATCCTTGATAGCCTGATCTTGTTCACTCAGTTCCTCAGTTTTTTGCAGCCTCGGAAAGTACTTGTAACTTTGTTTCTAAATCACGTTGGAAAATCTTGCGTACTTTCAAATGCAATGATAAAACCAAACATAATATCAATACTTTTACCATAGCCTTGTAGCTTAACATTTAACTCATTTAAGTGCACTGATAGATCAGTAAAAAAAAAACATTAGCTTACTGAGCCAGGCAGCATCATCTAACTCGGGAAAATCTCTTATTTTTCATGTTTAGAAAGAGCTTTATCTCATTTAAGCACTCCACAAATCGTTCAAGAACTTTAGCCCCTACTAAGCCAACGTACATAATTGTACATTAATAATCCATTATAAGCAGATTCTACTTCGTTTAGTAGTAAGCTGAATTCACGTTTGTGCAATGCTCGTGCTGATATCAGGTTAACTACCTTAGTGACGACTGATGTCAAATCATAATTCTTTTAACACAACTTTAGCACACAGTACTTCTTGGTGTATAATGCAGTGAAAAGGTAAAATGGGATGACCCACTACTTCTGTGAAAAGTTTTACAAATCCAACATGACTGCCAATCATGTTGGGAGCACCATCTGTTGTTACTGAATTTTTTATATATCTGTTGCATTCACGCAACATGTTTACTAAAATGTCACGTATATCTTTCCCCGTGGTATTTGAATACAAATTTTCTAAACTAAGCAATTCTTCATACATTTTATGCCCACTATAATACCTGGCAAAGATAGCCAGTCGAGCAGACGATGTGATTTCAGTAGTTTCATCAAGACAAATTGAAAAGAAATCACAGCCAGCCAAGTCTTCTCCTATTTGACTCGCTATATTAGAGCGTATGTCCATTACCCGATTTTTAACTCTTTCTGGAAATAAGTAACACTTTTATGCGCTTGATAATAGCATCCTTGTCCTTAAAATCGTCAAACAAATAAGGTGCACAGTTCACAAAAGCACTTCTAAGAAACTCGCCATCACTGAAAGGTTTTCCATTCTTAACAATACTGTGTGAAAGACTAAAACTTGCTGAAACCAAATCTGAATGTCCACATACGTATCTCAACAATTTTTTTTTGATTGAGCAATTTTATTTTCTCAGCTCTCGCGTGATAAACTCTTGACGCCCTTCATCACTTTTTTTTTTTCTAACCACCACTTGTGATTTGTTTCGCAATGTCTTTTCACATTCCATGTTCTGCTCACAACATGTTCATCACATAAGATGCAAAGAACTTTGCTGTTTCTTTCAATAACGCCATATTCATTAGTCCAGTATTCTAAGAAATTCCTGTTACTTCGGTTTTCAGATAAATTAATTTTCTTACTGATTATGATTAATAGGGATGTAATAAAAAAAAATTCATATATGGCACAGGTCATGCTGGTCGCAGAAGAAAGATGAAATTTGAAGGACCGACGGAAAAAATAAACGATATCTGTAACCTCCGGGTTAGGTAAATAATGATGAGGCAGAAGCAGAACATTTTCACTTAAGCTCAGCCCCAGTTACATCTGTAAAAGGAAGAAAGCGGTTGTTTAACGGTGTTTACATTTTTAGCGTAGATAATTAGTTATTTAGTAAATTGCTAAACGCTTGTAAAAGACAGACTAACACACACACACAGAGAGAGAGAGAGAGAGAGAGAGAGAGAGAGAGAGAGAGAGAGAGAGAGAGAGAGAGAGAGAGATTTCATTATAGCTTTATATACGAAGCTTAAAATTTGCTATCAACTTTTCACCAGTGTGTCAGCCAGAATCCCTTTGTGTCTCGCAAGTGACCCGCGTGTCATAGTTTTGCTATCAATGGTATAGATGCAGAATAAGATTGGGCCAAGTACACTCCACTGGGGTACCCCTTTGTTTAAGGGTTCATATGATGAATAAGAGTTGCCAATTTATACACGGTAACTTCTAACAACTAAGTGGTCTTTTAGGTATTCGAAGGCTTGATCTTCAACGCCGATGGACCGTAGATCATTTAGTAGCAGTTCATGCACAACTGTATCAAAAGCAGCACTGAGATCGAGCAATATTAGAATACCACATTTATCTTCATCCATCATTTCTAGCATATCATTTGCAACAGAGCAGATGACTGTCTCCTTAGAGTATAGTTTTCTGTAAGCAGATTGGTTGTCAGGCAAAGCTTCTATTACTTTTAGGTGACTGACTAGTTGTTCAAGAATTATATATTCAAACACTTTTGAGACAAAGGATAGATTTGAAATAAGTCTATATGAGCTTAATTCCTGGTAGTCCAGAGCATTTTTTCAGAACTGGTGTGACTATGGCCATTTTTTCAGATTTAAGAAACTTGCATTCATCAATGCTTGCATTTGCTATTCTCATTATTATTTCAGCTAGACTAGAAAAGAGTGTCTCTCCAATTACTTCAGATATTGGCATAGGATCGATCGCGCAGTTTTTCTTTGCTCTCTTGATAATTCTGGTGATGTCATCTTGTGTTATGTTGTTAAATCTTATTAGTTTTATCTGTGTGCCAGCTGTATCATTAATCTGATGTTGAGTATTTACAAATAACCTGGTTATATTTTCAATTTTGTTTTTAAAGAATACTAGAAATTATTTGCTAGTTCCTGGTCCTTGTATCCATCAGGTAGCTTCTTTTCTTTTACATTCCCATTATACCATTCATGAGACGATATAACTTATTTAGTCTGTTGCTGCTTCGAGGGTCTTTCTCTTATAATATTTATTTTTTCCCCTTAGTAGGTAGTAATATTGACAAGCAGCAGTTTTGTATTCTACACAAGTACTTTCAGTTTGTAACCTATTCCACTTTCTTTACGTCTTTTTTTTTAAGTCTTTTCCATCGGTGGGCACGTGCTATCATATTCTCTTTTACTCGTTTTATTATAATTGGTCATAAGTCAGTTAGAACACTTAGCTCCTAACAGACGTTGGTCATCATGATCACAGGGAATGGTGATAGCATCATTTATTTTCTTTGTCACTTCTTCAATCAATACGGTTGGAGAAAATTTTGATTTTTGTCTAAAGTTTTTCTTTGTTAATGCATGTTTCTGTAGAGGTAGATTAAGCGTAATAAGTTTGTGTACTGGGGAGATAGTACATTGCTCTTCGACTTTTATATCGGATGCAATATTATTTATGTCATTTACAACTAAGATCAAACTTTCGAATACCTAAAAGACTACTTGGTTGGTAGAAATTGCTGTGTACAAATTGGAAACACTTATTCATCATCATATGAACCCTAAAACAGAGGGGTACCCCAGGGGAGTGTACTTGGTCCAATCTTATTCTGCATCTATACTATTGGTCTATCGAAAATGCTACAAAGGCATGGCGTGAAGTTTAAACTATTTGCAGATGACAAATTTTACTTCTCCATAAATGATATACATGACACTACTGAAACTCTAAACCGAATCCTTGATAGTGTTAGAGAATGGATGACATTTAAGCAACTAAAATTAAATGAGAACAAAACTGAATTCATAGTGGTGGGCAAGAGAAACAGCGTGAGAAACTTAGGTGATATTCGAATGAACATAAATAATGACTCGGTGCCGATATCTAGTAAAGTTCGAGATCTAGGTGTATTTCTTGACTATAACCTATCTCTAAATGCCAAAATAAATAATGTAATAAAAACTGCTGGTTATCATTTAAGAAATATTGCGTTTATAAAAAAAGTAACCCTGGACGAAAATTCTGTTAAGAAACTTGTGATAAGCTGTGTTATTACCAGGATTGACTACTGCAACTCTGTCTACTACAATTTACCAAAGTCCAACTTAAGAAATTATAAAACATAATAAACAGAGGAGCAAGACAGATAAAAGGTGTCCCACCTAGAGAAAGGATCACCCCTATACTAATTGATTTACACTGGCTGCCGATTGAAGCGAAAATTGAAATTGAAATATGTACAATAACCCACCAAGTTATCAGAACCGGTCGTCCAAAATACTTAAGAGAATTGTTACATATTGTGCAGCTAACAAATCGTGTCGACACAAGAATAGTTAAAGATGGCTTCAAACTGTTGAAACCTAGATTTATGTCTACTTTAGGCTCCAGAGCCTTTAATTATGCGTCCCCGAGACTCTATAATAAGCTCCCACGAAACATTCGAATGATTGAAGACATTAAGGCTATCAAGAGGAAACTGAAGACTTTATTTCATGAGTCTTTTGACAGTGACGATTTAACAGTAAATGAACAATATGTGACTTGAAAAGATAAATACTCTGAACGAACAAAGTAAAACGACAGTGGAGGTCTTGTAGAGTGGGGTTCCCCTGCTGTATGGGACCGGAAAAACAGCCATCAAAGTAAAGTAAGTATGCCCAGTTAAAGTAATTGTACAGTCGACATTATTCACTAGTCGATATGATTCTAGTAACTCGCTAAATGCCAAAGCGTCAGGATTTGATGTGTCATACATCCTAAAATTGAAGTCTCCACAGATGATTAATTAGTTTTTCTCCATGATAATCGTCTCAATGAGAGCACCGAATTCTTCAAAAAAGATATTAGTGTTTGTTCCAGGAGGTTTGTAGTTTGTTACAATGGATATTCTTCTATTATTTTTTTTTTTGGGGGGGTGTAAATTTTATTTTTATATATTCAAAGCTTGTTATACTAGTTCTTTTCAATATTTTGAAATTTGAGTAATCTATGAATAGTCAGACATCCCCACGAAACTTACCCTCTCTCAGAATGTGATAGATGGGGTGTATGTTTGTGTGTGGCAAGGGGGGGGGGGGGGGTTGTCATTTCCATGATCTTAGCCTTGTCAAAGTTATTTAACCATGTTTCAGGTAATGCTAGTATGTGCTATTATTTCTCTTATCAATTCTTTAATTTGAATAGTTTTATTACCAACAAATTGTATACTGTATTTACGAAGCCACAGTTTTCGACATCCTTAATATCTATGATCAGTACTTTCAGCTAGTCTTTCCAATTCAAAGTCAAATGCTTTACAATTTCTTGAATTTATTATGTGGTCATTTGGTTTGTTTAACTCTGTGCAGTTAATAAACTTTGGCAGTTACAAATTACACTCCTTAGTGAAAATATTTTTTTCTTAATAGTTCCGCAGAAAGATTGAAAGGCGTGCACGTGTTTTTTTTTTTTTTTTTTTTTTTTTTTTGTGGGAGAATAATTAGTTTTAACAAAAGAGTAGGGAAATAGTGGCGGGATGTAAAAGGGAGGTAGTGAAGGTTGGAGTTAATAAAACCAGAGGTAAAAAGTGAGTATCCAGAAAGGTTGCAAATGGCACATGGCAGTGAATGTGAGAGAAACTGGTAGTTTAGGGGAGGAGTGAAGTTAGTAAAAGAAAATTTTGTTGCGATTGCAAGTGAAGTGTATGGTAGGAGGATTGTTGAAGGCAGCATGAGGAAGGGTAGTGAATGGTGGATAGTAGTGAAAAAGAGCGCATTTGAAGAAGATTTCAGAGTAACAGTGTTGAAAAGTATGAAAAATAAAGAAAAAAATGTGGAACTAAAACATAAGGTAGCTGAGGCAAAGAGGGTGGCTGACAGGAGGTGCGGTCAGGTCAGGGTTTGGGTCGTTTGTATGAAGAGAATAAGAAGTTTTGGAAAGTAAATGAAGAGAGTAAGGAAGAGTGGTTCGAGAATTGAAGAAACGGTGAAAGATTGAAATGGAGGGTTGTTGAAAGGAAAAGAGGCAAGGGTAAATAGGACGGAATATTTTGAAAGTTTATTGGATGTTAAGGATAAAAGGGAGGCAGATATAAATGCTGTTGTAGGTGTTGGGGTGCCAGTGATGGGAGAGGAGAATTAGAAGAGATTACAAGAGAGGAAGTGGGGAGAGCACTAGGTGAAACGAGAGTAGGAAAAGCACCTAGTATGGATAGTTAGAAGACTGAGATAAAGGAAGGTTGTGTGTCTGTACTAGAATAGTTTGTGAGATTGTTTAATGTGTGTTTTGATGTTGTCAATAGTACTGATATACTGGGTGTGTGCGTGTATTGTACCAGCATATAAAGATTTTCACGAGTGTTGCAATTCAAAGGGGAAGTCAATATTTCTCCCCGAAAGAATCTGCTTACGAAATTTTCCAGCCAAGCCAAAAATAATATAGTGACCCATTAAAAATGTTGAAGAAAATTAGTTTCCCCCATAGAAAATGTAGCTGTAATCTATAGTAGGGGTAACTAAAAAGTTACTCATGGTACTGTATAGTTTGTATATGTACAGTATTGTGCTATATGTATTGTATTTTCCATTATTATATTTTTCTAATAACTACTTGACTGACTTGTATTAACACTTAGTTTAGGTATATTCAATGGTTCAATGTATTTGGTTGTACATTATTTCATTGTGGTTATACTGTAACTTTATTATAAGATTTATTGTGGTGTTTTGTAGGGTCTGGAATGAATTAGGCGATTTACATATAAAATGTGACTCGCAACACAGAAAAAATCCCTTTATAAAAGCTACTCCAGAGCGTGTTGATTTCGTGTTGTGAGGCATTACTTATTAATTTGTTGAGTGTAGTTGGAAAGATGTATGGTTGAGTACTAATTAATGAGATTAAGGATAAAAAAAGAGTGCAATCTTAGAAGTACAGGGTGGTTTTAGAGGAGGTAGGGGTTGTATGAATCGGATTTTTACAGTTGGGCAGATATGCCAGAAAAAATGGGTAAAAGGCAAGGTGATGTATGTTGCATTTATGAATCTGGAGAAAATGTATAATAGAGTTGATCGGGAAGCGATGTGAAATGTGATGAGGTTATGTGGAATTGGTGGAAGGTTGTTCCAAGCAGTGAAGAGTTTCTACATGGGTAGTAAAGCGTGTTAGGATAGGAAATTGAAAGAGTGGTTTCCAGTGAGAGTAGGGCCGAGACAGGGATGTGTGATGTCGCCATGGTTCTTCATTTTGTTTGTTGAATGGAGTGGTGAGCGAGGTGAATGCTTATGTGCTTGGTCGAGGATTGAAACAGATACACGAGTGTGATCATAAATGGGAGGTATATCAGTTGTTGTTTGCTGCTGATACTGTACTGGTTACAGACTCTGAAGAGAAGCTTGGCCGATTAGTGACAGTTTGACAGGATATGCGAGAGAAGCAAGTAGAGTTGATGTGGGCAAGAGTAAGGTTATGAGTTGCATGAGAAGGGAGGGTGGTGCAAGGTTCAATGTCATGTTGAATGGAGGGGTTACTTGAGGAAGTAGATCAGTTTAAGTACTTGGGGTCTGTTGTTGCAGCAAATGGTGGAGTGGAAGCAGATGTACATCAGTGTGTGAATGAAGGATACAAAGTGTTGGGGACAGTGAAGGGAGTGGTAAAGAATAGAGGGTTAGGCATGGATGTAAAGAGAGTTCGGTATGAGAAAGTGATTGTACCAACTGTGACGTATTGATCGGAATTGTGGGAAATGAAAGAGACGTAGACAGAAATTGAATGTGTTTGAGATGAAGTGTCTGAGGAGTATGGCTTGTGTATCTCGAGTAGATAGTTAGGAACAAAGTAGTGAGGGTGATAACGGGTGTAAGAAATGATTTACCAGCTAGAGCGGATATGAATGTGTTGAGGTGGTTTGGCCATGTTGAGAGAATGGAAAATGGCTCTGCTAAAGAAGGTGATGAATGCAAAAGTTGATGGGAGAAGTACAAGAGGAAGGCCTAGGTTTGGGTGGATGTATAGAGTGAAGAAAGCTCTGGGTGATAAGAGGATAGATGTGAGAGGGGCAAGAGAGCGTGCTAGAAATAGGAATCAATGGCGAGCGATTGTGATGCAGTTCCGGTAGGCCCTGCTGCTTCCTCCGGTTGCCTTGGTGACCGCATCAGTAGGGGATTCAGGGTATGAAACTTCATTTGTAATGGATAATGGAAGAGGGTGGCCTGTAACACCCTAGCAGTGCCAGCCAAGCTCTGCTGAATCCCTAGTCAGGCTATGAAGAGCAGGGAGACGAAAGGTCCCCTTTTGTTCCTTTATTTGATATCGGCTACCCCCCAAAATTGGGGAAAGTGCCTTTGTATATAGATAGACAATAACTCGCCAAGGTATCAGAATCTTTCGTCCAAAATATCTTGGGAAAATTTCAACATAATGTGCAGGCAACAAATCATGTTGATACGAAAATAGTTAGATGGTTTCAAACTATTGGAACCTAGATATGTCTAGTGTAGGTTCAAGAGCCTTTAAATATGCTGCCTCTAGACTGTACAATAAGCTCCCACGAGACATCCAAATGGTTGAAGATGTTGTATTGGGGCTTTCAAGAGGAAACGGAGATTTTCTCATTAAGCGAGTGCTTTCATGGTGATAATTCAACAGTCGGCGAGCAATACACAATGTGAAATGTTAAATGATCTCAAATGAACATGATATAATGACTGCTGAGGCCCTGTAGAGAGTAGGCTTCCCCTGCTGTACTGGATCAGATAAGCAGCCCTTAAAGTAAAAGTGAGTGTTGGGTATGGGATGCATAAGCATACTGTATAAACGTTTGCTATTTTAATTTTTTTTTTTTTTATTTCTCATGAATGCCATCATTTATTTTTCATTAAATTCGATACATGTGTGCGCACGAGTTGTTTGATTTTTTATTGTTAATGTAACGTGTCATGATTCAGTTTTTTCCTTGTCTTTCTGTCTCTCTCATGTGATTTGGCATTGATTGTTATACTACTGTTTACATTAAAATGGTGAATAAACGTTGATTACAGGTATTAAAATACATTCGGAAAATTTGATCTTTTTCTATTAGTTTATCGTAAAATATGAGCTTTGTAAGATAATCCATGTGAAGTAGAAGAAATACCACTGTATTTTATCATAAAATCATCAAATGTATGGGACTTCTAAAAGAATAGATGTTCCAAAAAATCAAGATCAGAAACTTTACGAGTAATGCGCCTACGAAGTTTCTGATCTCTTGGAGAAAAGATTATTCGTGATAGCACTTATATCATTCGTGCAAGCAGTTTGATTGTGCTGTTTTTCTCAGGGCCACATTTTAGATTGTCTCAGGGTCATGTTTCAGTTTCTCCTAAATTGTTATAGTTTTCCTTTTACAGCATCAATTATAACTTTCGTTGTTTAACATGTAACCAGGCATCCGAATTCTATTAAACTTTTTAAAAAGGTCTATTTACAATATTTCAATATATTGCTCAAGAATTGTGCATGACACGGTCAAGTTATTGTTTTGAATTTTTTTCTTTAATTTTTTTTAGAAAAATTATGGAAAACTGCAATAAATAATACTTGGAATGAATTGCATGTAATCTATTATCATCCATTTGGCCTGTCAAGGAGCAAGATCTGTGGCTTATTCAAAATTGTCATAAAATGAAAGGCATCTATTTATCTAAATGAAAGGCATGAATCCAAATATATCATTTAATAGTATTTTGACAATTCTCTTGTGTTAACAACTAATCAGCAAAATCAATCTATCTTTACATTACTTGAATTAATATGATCATGTATTCAGTAAGCAGAAATATGAAATATTTGTTGCATTACTGAATACCATTGTGCATACAACATTTAATTGATGTCCATAGCATTTGTATGTATTAACTTTCACATACTAAGTTATTCAAAAGAAGTTTGATCAAACATTTAAAAAAAAAAAAAAAACTAAAAAAAGTTATCTACTCTGTAGGTTGTAAGTAGCTTACACTTGTCATAGTCTAGGCCGAGGTACAAATTGCAATACATTACAAAAAATTTTTTGGTGAAAAATAAGTTTCTTGCAAACTAGGAATTTTGATAATTCAGTGTACACAACTCCAAAATTAACTTTTATTTTTAGCAATTTGTATCACATTATGGGAACCAGGTCAATTTTACAAATACATAATTTTAATCTAGGTTATCAAACACGCATCTCCCACGACCATTATCTTATCATAAGTTTTCTTTTGAATATGATGTTTTTGGTAATTGCTCTTAACAAATTTTTATAAAATCATCAATTTTTTTTTAAATTTTCCAGCTTTCTGAAAAGATCAACTCCAAATAATTTGAACCCTTATTCTAAACTGGAAAGCTTTTGAGGTATAGCCTTAGAGCCTTTCACTCTATTTTGTTCATTTACTAGCATATGGAATTAAAATTTGTATACAAAGGTTTTCCAAAATTATAATTGTTACCATTGCAAAAATACAGGACTAGATTATTATAGTTGAAAATTGTTGCACTGCATACTACTACGTATTTTAAATATTTGTTTGTCTCAATCCTCATGCAAAACAAAAAGTATTAAATTTATGCAAGACCACTTGCATAAAAGCATGAAACAATAAATTAATCAAATTCATAATCATGAAAGGAAATGCTTAATGTTAAAATTTACAGATCTCAAAGACCTAAAAACTGGTTGCAGCAAATTCATGCTTTATTCAAGGGAATTAATCTTGCATTTAAAAAGAAATAAAAGCTTTACAATAAAATTCTTTTATACAAAAATAATTCATCTGAAATTAGTTATTATATAGATATATGACTAGATTATTAGTTGGTAATTATTGCAAAGCATACAACATTGCAGTAACAAAGGACGGACAAGTTTAGCATGACATATAGGAAAGTATATTAATTTTCAGAATTAGAAACTCAAGTCTTACCAAGTGAATAACTTCAAATAAAGGGGTTTTAAACCTATTTCTAGTGAGGTGCTGTGTGATTCCCAAGGACTTAACTGTTAAGGCTAAAACAGGTTACCTGAACTGGACTACGTCCATTTAATTATATTTAATGGTTTCCCGACATACAGTAGTTCGTTTATTAAGTACAATAAGTTATTTGTTTGGTGGATCAGACTCTAGTATATTACATGCTATAAATCTGATTTATTACATCTGCATTTATAGGATTTCTTGCTTTTCATATAGGGGCAAGAATGCAAATGCTGTTTTCTAAAGATACATCTTATATTCTATTAATTTTCAACTTGGTGAATGTCTTTACCTGGTATTTTGAGTATACAGTAGTCCGTTTTACATGTAATCCCTGTTGATTATCATCTTAATCAAGTAATTTGTTAATGCTCACTGAGTGGTACTTTAACAGACTGTTTATGCTTGTAATTATGTTGTGATAGGTATCTAAGTTTCTTGAAATAAGTTTCTTTAGGATAAAAGTTTCTGGTGATTGACACAGTTAAAGACTTCATGGTGTTAAAACTCTACTTCTTTGAGAATTCGTTTCACTTATATATTGGCTTTAGAAGAATGGCTGCAAAGTAATAGTGTAGAGAAGTATGAAAGATATAGAGAGAAAAATGTGGAAGTAAAGCGCAAGGTAAGTGAGGCAAAGAGGGCAGCTGGTCCTGAAGTGGGGTCAGGGATTGGGTCATTCATATGAAGAGAATAAGTAATTGTGAAAGATGGAAATGGAAGGTTGTTAAATGGAGAGAAGGCAAGGAAAAGGTGGGCGGAATATTTTGAAAGTTTACCGAATGTTGAGGATAATAAGGAGGCAGATATAATTGCTGTTGCAGGTGTTGAGGTGCTGGTGATGGGAGATGAGAAAGAGATTACAAGAGAGGAAGGGAGGAGAGCACTAGATGAAACGAGAGTAGGAAAAGCATCTGGTATGGATGGTGTGAGAGCTGAGATGTTGAAGGAAGGGGGTGTGACTGTACTGAGGTTGTTAATGTGTGTTTTGTTGTCAATGGTACCACTAGATTGGGTTTGTCCGTGTATTGTACCACTACATAAGGGTAAGGGAGATATGCGTGTTGTAATTCAAGGGGTATTAGTTTATTGAGTGTAGTTGTTAAAGTGTATGATAGAGTACTGATTAATAGGATAAAGGATAAAATAGAGAATGCAATCTCAGAAGTACAGGGTGGTTTTAGAAGTAGTATGGGTTGTATGAATCAGATTTTTACAATTAGGCAGATATGCGAGAAATATTTAGCAAAAGGTAAGGTGGTGTACGTTGCGTTTATGGATCTGGAGAAAGCGTTGTAGTGGTTTGCGGACTGTGGCCAGAGGTAGGGAAGCAATGTGGAATGTGATGAGGTTATATGGACCTGGTGGAAGGTTGTTGAAAGCAGTGAAAAGTTTCTACAAAGGTAGTAAAGCATGAGTTAGGATGAAAAAGGAAGTGAGCAATTGGTTTCCGGTGAGAGTGGGGCTGAGACAGGGATGTGTGATGTCACCGTGGTTGTTTAACTTGTATGTTGATGGAGTGGTGAGAGAGGTGAATGCTCGGGTGCTTGGACAAGGATTGAAACTGGTAGACGAGAATGACCATGAGTAGGAAGTAAATCAGTTGTTATTTGCGGATGATACTGTACTGATTGCAGACACAGAAGAGAAGCTTGGCCGATTAGTGACAGAATTTGGAAGGGTGTGTGAGAGAAGGAAGTTGAGAGTTAATGTGAGTAAGAGTGAGGTTATGAGATGTACGGGAAGGGAAGGTGGTGCAAGGTTCAATATCATGTTGAATGGAGAGTTACTTGAGGAGGTGGATCAGTTTAAGTACTTGGGGCCTGTTGTTGCAGCAAATGGTGGAGTGGAAGCAGATGTATACTGTATGTGAGAGTGAATGAAGGATGCAAAGTGTTTGGGGCAGTTAAGGGAGTATTAAAAAATAGAGGGTTGGGCATGAATGTAAAAAGAATTCTGTATGAGAAAGTGATTGTACCAACTGTGATGTATGGATAGGAGTTGTGGGGAATGAAAATGACGGAGAGACAGAAATTGAATGTGTTTGAGATGAAGTGTCTAAGGAGTATAGCTGGTGTATCTTGAGTAGATAAGGTTAGGAACAAAGTAGTGAGGGTGAGAACGGGTGTAAGAAATGAGTTAGCAGCTAGTGGATATAAATGTGTTGAGGTGGTTTGGCCATGTTGCTATCTGCTAAAGGTGGTGATGAATGCAGGAGTTGTTGGGAGAAGTACAAGAGGAAGACCAAGGTTTGGGTGGATAGATGGAGTGAAGAAAGCTCTGGGTGATAGGAGGATAGATGAGAGAGAGGCAAGAGAGCGTGCTAGAAATAGGAATGAATGGCGAGCGATTGTGACACAGTTCCGGTAGGCCCTGCTGCTTCCTCCGGTGCCTTGGATGACCGCGGAGGTAGCAGCAGTAGGGATTCAGCGTTATGAAGCTTTATCTGTGGTGCATAACAGGTGGGGGGGTGGGCTGTCGCACCCTAGCAGTACCAGCCGAACTCGGTTGAGTCCCTTGTCAGGCTGAGAGGAATGTAGAGAGGTGAGGTCCCCTTTTTTGTTTCATTTGTTTAATGTCGGCTAGCCCCAAAATTGGGGGAAGTGTCTTGGTATATGTATGTATATTGGCTGTAGTATAGAGTAACCTAGTTACAGTACACCACTGTAAAAAAAAAAAAAAAAAAAAATCTACTGGTCATTGTGTTAGCTGACAAAATTTGTGGCTAACCATAGCGTATGTAACTACATCATTTTAATTTTTGTTCAATTATATCATTCATTCACCTCTTTGGATATTTGTGGAATTTCTGTTTTGTATACAGCTTACTCATTCCTTGAACTTTACTTCTGTGGCTTTTATCCGGGCATTTTCTAGACATTCGGACTTTAGCACATTGTAAAATCGCTTTATTTTGTATTTCAAGTTTTTCATCATGCATGATTTGTATAAATTAAATTATCAGCTCCTGATAGATTTGTTTGTTTCTGACCAGGTCAACAGTTTAAATTTCCTGGAATGCACCAGTAAAGTGAATTAGCTACAACCTGCCTGTTTCCTTCACTAGTTCTGTTAACGAGGCATCGTTCATAACTGTTACATCAACAGTACGCAACACAACCTGTCTAACAGATGAAATTAGAGCTTTAGGCCACAGTTGGGAAATAGTTTGGACAGTGATAATTGTTGGTCATATCAACAAGTAGTAGTCAACATGGAATCTCCTCAGACAGCAAAAAAATTTAAGCATGCGAACCAGAACTCTGAAATGGTCAAGAGACCAAAGACAACACTAGGCCATCAGATGAAAACCCAGAGACTCGGCCTGAGACCAGACAGTCTCGCAAAGAGAGGTTGGAAGTCCTATGTGGAGAGGCGTGACAAATTCTGTCACCAACTAGAGGACCTCTGATCAGAGAGACAACCCCAGGTAGGAACACCATCTAATCACATGAGTGGTTGATCACAGCCCAGGAAAAACTACAGTATTATAAGAAGTAACAAATCCTGGTAGATGAGTACGTAGCCTTCATAAATGGAACGGAGATGCTCAAAAGCCTCGAGGACATTGATGCATGTACATTTCTAATGAAAGATCATTCAGCAAAAGTGAACCTTGCAATTAAAATGCTCCAGGGTCACCCTATCAACATGCCAGAAGCAAAAAATAGAGGCAAAGTCATCAAAGAGCATAAGGTCTTAAAGTGGGAGCACTAAGGAATACGATTTGTCAAGTCTAGCAAGAAGAAAGTAAAAATGAAAGTCTGCATACTCCTTACCTCAGTTATTCTGCCTCCAAATAGCTTCAAGTCTTCTGTGATGCATCCAAAAAGCCATAGGAGCTGTTTCATATCTCCATATGACTGACATCAATGGTTGTCAATCTGGATTTTGTTTTTGGGAAAGCAAAGGTTACACAGACAAGTGGCCATACCATTTCACATCTGGTATTATGTGCAACAACGTTAGCTATCAAGATCACACAGTGAATTACTAATAACCTAATCTAAACATAGAAAGTCAACAGTAAAGTTGTCTTGGGCTATACTGTATCAATGAAACAATATTCTAACCTATGTAGCAAACAGACTGGAGTGCATCAGCAAATTCTATGATTCTAGCCGATGGAACTGTGCCAGCACACTGTATTCCAGCTGATTCAGCAACTGGATCTCTTCAAGCTCATAAAATTCACAATAGAGAATAGTTACTTGGACCAGAACATCTTACTTTGAAACAGGAGGAGGCTCCTGAAACTTCATTTCAGCTCATCCATCTGAACAGAGAAGTTTGCATAAAAAGGAAGAAACCATTTCCCAGGTTAGCACAGACTTCAGTGTTAGTATTAGTTCTCGTTGGGCGACGTGACATCGGTTAGCAAATGAACTCTGCATTGGAGGTGCTGTGGGGTTTATATACACAGAGTTTTTACTTTGCACGTTGATACAGGCCCTACGGCAAGGAAGTCGATATCTTTCTAGTATGTTGTGTTAAATACCCTATTCTAGCCTTATCAGGAAAATCTTTGCCTAATTCCAAAATATATATGACAAACCCATGAGCAATTTCAAAACTTAGTAAGGTATTTTATCACTGACTCGTATGAATAAAGTTTTGCATGAAATCAAGTTCCCCATACGAGGAACAAGCAACACCATTTAGATTTATTCATGTGCTTCAGGGTTTACGATAGCCTTCCATTCTGAAACCAAAGGAAGCTTGTCTGCACTCAAAGGTTCACTACACATAGGACAGTCTTCTCCTTCTTCAACAAGTCTGAAAAAAAAAAAAAATTAACCTCAAATATTACATACTGTACTTTTAGTATAAATACCATTGGTATATATATCCAGTGAGAATGAGCTACCACAAGAACTATGATGCCCACTGTCTCATTAACTCACTTTCTTCATACTTATTACAAAATAACTTCACTCAGTCTAGCTGACCTTTTATAGAATACAGTATACATATACTGTATAGTACTGTACTTGATTTACTTGATAAACTAAGGTGCTGGTTGCCAAGACCTCTACTTCACATGTATGTCACTTTCACTTATGGTATGACTTACATTTGCAATAACTTTTTCCATATAAGCATAATGTTGTGCAAGGCTATTTTCACAAATCAAGCAAACTGTCATAAAAGAGAAATGAAACTCAAAATTCTACATATGCAAGGGACTGTCAGTTACTTAAAATATTTAAGTAATAAGAACTAGCCTTTAGGTTTTGTATAAAAACAATATAGAATAGATAAATTATTGATACCTAAAAAAAATATTTATTATAACTAGTATTACTATTATTAATTCTATAAAGACATTTATGAAAATATAATTCAAGAACAGGGCTTACAGGTTACGTGTACAGGACTTTCAATTTCTCGTGAGAAGGGTGCAATGAATGAAATATTTGGGAAATGATTCTATGATACAGGTATGATTTTGAGAGGCAGTGACTTAAATTCTGCTACTTCTACAGAATTGATCCCTGGACAAGAGACTGTGACTGTTCTGAGAGTTCAGAACACTGATACCTAGGAAATGCTTCATTATAATATAATACAGAACCCCCACCCTCCCTGCAATCTTGCATAGAAAGTCCGGCACCAAATTGGCAGAACAAATACCATGCCCCACCCCATCCGAACCAGTTGTCAGGTAGTTAAAAGCTCAATGCTCCCTTCCCTGCTTTTCTATTGATAACTTGACAGATCAATACCACATATGTTAAACAAAGACAACTCGCATCAGTAGCTGGTCATTCCCTTTCTCAAATGTATTACTCTATACTTGTTCTCATAATGTGAGATTTGCAACATTCTGCAAAATAGCACTAGTCTGCTATGAAAAAAAAGTTTTCATTAACCTTCTTGGTTTCTAAAAACTTGCCTCTTCTCTTTGCATATGAATCAACAAGATAGTCGTAGATGTGCCAGAAAGGAATTATTCAGCAGAAGGAAAAATTGAATGTAGCAATACGAAGGCTTGTAACGGTGGTCTTTTAGATGCACGGGAGCAGCAGTCGAGTCTATATCTAAGCCCCCCAGAAACTGGCCTAAATTTGGGTTATATAATTGCAGTTTGTCTTCAATCGGCTTTGGCACTGATGCACGTATGTATGAAAGCAAAGTTTTGTCAGTGGCCTGACAGTAGCTTCCAAAAGTGAATGGGCTCAAATTTCAACCTAACTTTTTAAACAGTAACCACTGTTTTGAACTGGTGGTACAACAAATATGTATTTCACTGAACATATATTTTATTACAACTTGTGTATTTATTTGTCAGTAACTTACTCTATTGTGTTCTACTATTGTTCATTCTTTAACTACAGGTGCTTGTCTCATGCAAATTTATTATGCTTGTGGGCTTTCATGTATTATTGAAGGCCGCCCCTGAATGGCAGAGGCAAGGGACAATGACATTGCAGTGCCCTAGAGACTTCCCATACTGTATATATATATATATATATATAATCAGTGCCCAAGCCCCTCTCCTCCCAACCTAGGACCAAGGAAGGTCAGGCAATGGCTGCTGGTAACTCAGCAGATGGACCTATTGGGTCCCCTAACCCCCCCTCCTTAGTTCACAAGGATAGTGAGGTTGCAGCAACCATAGGAACTAAAGAGTTTTGAGTGGGACTCAAACTCCAGTCTGGCGATCACCAGTCAGGGACATTACCATATAGGCTACCACAACCCTAGCCGTTAGATAAGGTATCCTCATCGAGCAATGGTCGAAAAACTAATAAGAGCTTTAGTCGAGATGTGGAGAGCCTCACTGTGCGTGACCTGGCGACTAGGGTAAGGTCCTTGACCCTCCAGGTGGCAGTGTTAAAGAACGTTGAGTTGTCATCAGCATGCCACATTGCCACTGGGATTACTACCACGGTGACCACCAGAACCCCTTCTATGTCCCCAGCTTGGCCAAATATCAATGGGCTGGCAGTTCCTGTAACTGGAGAGGGACCAGTGACTGTAGGTCTCCAGCCCCCTCCAGTGTTCACAATGGTACTTTCACCTATACCAGGTTTTTCAGATTCTCCTGCTTGGAGGGTGCCTTTTGCCTCCCCACCTGTTCCATCAACCAACCCATTTAGTCCACCAGAGACTTTGTCAAGTGGACTAGGGAAGTGGTTTTTGGTTGACCCAGCAGTGTCTAGTAGACTAGAAAAGGTTCCAATAGCTATGGCTGAGGTAGTTCTTGCCAAGACGGGGGCCATTCCAAAGCACACACACCCAAAGAAAATACTGGACCAGCCGTACCTGTAACGTTGACTTTACCACAGGAGTCGTCCGGTGAAGAGGCTGGCATTGAGACTTCTAGGGGCATTTCCAGCTCCTGTTCCAGTGTCAGCCCGGCTGATCGTGTCTCAATCAAGAAGGTCCAGTCCCTCAGGTCAGACAACCATCTATCAGCTCTGTTCAGGACCCTTGACACTAAGAAGGGCCCCAAGCCTGGGAACTAACAGCTAGAAACTGTCCAAAGTTTTGCCTGATTCCTGAGGGATTTTGATGCCTACTGTGCCGTGCCAGTAGATATACCGCTGGAAGCTCCTGTCAGTGGACTGCCAAGGTAGTTTGGTACTGTTCCTGAAGGGGGAGATCAAAGAGGCTTGGGTTTCCGAGATCTTGTACCCAAATATGAAGGAACGCCTACTTGACTGGTGCCTAAAAACCCGAGAAAGACGCGATGCTAGGAGGAAGCCCTATTCTGCAGTGCCACCTGTGGGGAGGGGCAAACTGTTTGAAAATTTATGCCATGCGGTTGGCCTTTTGTACAAGTTGGCAAACCCTCGGCGTAGCCTGGACCGAAAAGGGCCGAGACCAAAGCTTCTCAAAATAGTTCCAAGCAAAGCTGCGAGTTGGCTGGAATAATCTCTGGCCACCATCAATGTGTCTGCTGGATGTCAGGCCACTGGGGCAAGATGTCCTGCACCTGTTGGGTGTTCTCGATGAGGTATCCCATCAGCGAAGCCAGATGGCAGAGGACTTGGCTATTAATTGTGCGGCACAGTCATGGCATGGCTCGTATCCTGACAAGATTGCAATGGCTGCCCCCCATCGTTCACCTACATCCGACAGTCTATCCACGCACTCCTCCTCAACCTGTCCCCAAGCCTGTGCCTGTAGAAGTGCGCCTGTCACCATCGCACACCCCAGAAAGGTCTCCTCAGTTCCAGAGGAGGTACTGTACTTGGTGCAAGAAACCAAGGCACATTGTGAAGTGCCACAAACGCCTCGACCTGTGCTTACGATGTGGCTCGGCTAACCACCATGTCATGCAGCGTGGGCACAGATCACCGATCCAGAAATCAGCTACTGCCCAAAGCCCTGGGAAGGAAACCGCTTCCATTCAGACTGCTGCTGGGTGTAGGGCAGTACATGTGAATGCTACTGACCTCATCGTCCTACTCTGGTTCGACTAGTAGCAGAGAGAGCCGAAGTACGAATGAACCCAGTGATTCTTCTCGGACCATTGAGAAGTGGTAGTAGTCATAGACCAGGGAAACATCTAGAACCGAGGAGTACCTTGAGGCGTTAAACTCCAGACCTTCGGTGTAGAAGATGGGGCTACATCGAAGGAGGGTGTGAGTGTCTAGGAAGCTTGCTACTAATATTCAGGTGGCTGCCTCGGACATCTCTATTTCCAAGGTTACCCCTCAACCTATAAAGGTCATTATACATACAATGTCGGCGTTAATGACTTTAGATGTCAGGAAGCCAGAAAACCTCAAATCCATCAATTGCACATACAATGACTCTTCCAGGATTAGCCAGTGATAACCTGTCCTTGACAGTGTCCAAAGCTTCTCCTACTGACTCCTACAGGAAGGAGACTGAAAATGAGGCTGTATTGAAAACACTTTGTAGGGTTAACCTGGCACATTTGGCTCCTGGACCACTCATGGGTGTTCCACTGACTGTCCAAGTTTCCATCAGAAGCATTGGATGCTCACATTGACTCCGGAGCCAAGGTCAACTTCCTGTCATAGTTTAGTACAGGATTATCAGGTGTTGAAGGTGCCCGACACCATTGGATTGAAGGATTTAAGTCAAACAGGACCTAAGACATTAGGTATTGTACTGTTGACCCCTATACTGCATGAAATGACATTCACCCCGAGTGCGTTTCATTTAGTGCCTTCACGGATAATTGCTGTGCACATGGTGCTCGGTTACCACTTCTTATAAGCAAATGGGGAGATAAATGACGGAGCTCGAAATCAACCAAGAGGTGGCAGTACTTCCCAAGAGCCTATTTGGGATTATTACATCTCAATACATGAACCTGCTGTCAGCAAGTGCTTTACTCAGTCCACACAGCTGATTCAATCAGGATTGCTAGTATTGAGCCAGTCCTTTATGATGTCACTGTAAGGGGACTGACACCTCTTTTAGGTGCCCTGCTTGTCTGTCCAACTGTTGGACGGAGATGTATTATGATGGTGACTTATAAATCCCCAGTCTGTCAAGAAAAGCTGGAGCAATCCCTGGCATCCTAGAACTGAAAAATGGAAAAACCTCTGTTTTAATCAAGGGTTTATCTAAAGAAACTGGCAAGACCAGGAAGGGTGATCTCTTGGGGAAGGTGTTCACCATGGCAATGGTGGATGCTCCTCTCTTCTGCCTGATGGCACAGTAGTGCGACCTAACACCTGAACCAATTGTATTAGAAGATACACAATCTGTTTATCTATATCCTGGATTCTTCTGTGACCTGCTGAGAGAAGGTTGTGACTCAAGGACAGGATGAAAGCAACTGAGTAACTTTATTACAGACACTCGCCTTTAAATACAAAAACTCGATGCAACAGGAAATTTCTTTTTCAACTGATACCACACCGGTTAGCAGTTAACGGTGAGAAAAAGATACATGTTTATTCAGGTTCTTTTTAGTGCGAGGGGAGAGTGAAGATAAAAGCATAATATATACACAAAATGAAATGTCGTTACTATATACGATCGTGTGACACACGGTTGGTACATGGCCTCCCCCTTAAAAAGGACATACTGTACATGTTAAATAGGACGCCCTGATTTAGAGAGGGGAACTGTAGGTGGGTCATCTGGCAGGAGATAAGCAGGTTTAGACGATCAATGGAGACCCAGTCTTCTTTGCCACAAATGTTTAGTAGGAATGCTTTCGGACTGCGTCGGATCACAAGGAAAGGGCACGGACAGCCAACTGCACCGCCAGCAATTCGCGATCGAAGGTAGAATAACCCGATTCAGCCTTTGACAGTTTTTTGCTAAAGAAGGCCAATGAGCGGGGCGAGCCGTTGACCACCTGCTCGAGTACTGCACCAATAGCGACGTCGCTGGCATCGGTGGAAAGGGGAGGGGCATGTGGGATAGGAAAAGTGAGAGCCGCAGCGGTTGATAGGGCCTTCTTTGCATTGCAGAAGGCCGCTCCTTGAAGGGGACCCCACTTCAGGGCCTTTGGCTTGCCCTTGAGGGAGGCGTAGAGTGAGGCGTAGAGGGGAGCAAGAGTGGCGGCGATGGCTGGCAGAAAACGATGATAATAGGTGATCATACCAAAGAATTCCTGCAGAGCTTTGACGGTCGAGGGCGGGGGGAAGTCCTGAACGGCTGCTACCGTCTCAGGAAGGGGATGGACTCCTTCAAGAGTGATGCGATGCCCTAAGAACAACACTAAGTTGGCGCCAAAGGTACACTTGTCGTTCCGGACTACAAGGCCGTTTTGTTGCAAGCGGTCGAGCACGATGCGCAGGTGACGGAGGTGTTCCTCTTTTTAGGAGACAAGTATGTCGTCCACATAACATACACAGAAGGGGAGGTCCCCCAAGATGCTATCCATGAGACGTTGAAACATGGCCCCAGCATTATGAAGGCCAAAACAGGAGTAATTGAAGGTGTATGTACCAAACGGAGTGGTGATGTCGGTCTTGGGGATGTCTTCTGGGTTCATAGGCACCTAATAATACCCCTTCAGGAGGTCGAGTGTGGAGAAAACCTTCGCTTTGTGCAGGTAGGAGGTCACGTTGGCCATGTTTGGGAGGGGGTAGTGATCCAGTTCTGTTTCCATGTTCAGGCGCCTGTAATCCCCGCACGGACGGAGGGAGCCGTCTATCTTCAGAACGATGTGTAAGAGTGACGACCATGGGCTGGAGGCCTTTTGGCAAAGGCCCATTTCCTCCATTTCGGCCAACGTCTGTTTGGCGGCTGCCGATCGTTCCGGTGCCAGACGTCTGAATTTTGCAAAGACTGGGGGTCATGTTGTCTTGATATGGTGATATTTACCGTGCTTGGCAGGAGTCATGGGGGTTTGATGAAGTTCTGGACGGAAAACTCCCGGGTACGATGTGAGGAGGGCGTAGGCATCCGTGAGTGCGCTGATGTGGAGAGCGAGGTTGGAGGGGGCGGGTTGAAGAGGTGTCTACAAGTACGAGTATGCTTTGACCAATCGTCAGTGGGCGACATCGACCAGAAGGTGGAAATGAGAGAGGATATCCACACCGAGGATTGGCAATGTGACGTCAGCAACGAGAAACTTCAAATTAAATTTACAGTTTCCAAATGATAATGTGAGGTGCTCGTAACCGTAGGTGGATATCGCAGATCCGTTGGCAGCTACCAAGCGGACGTTAGTAGACGTAGACAGACTACGCCGTGTCCTGAAGAATCCCTTAGCAAAAGAGAATGACAAGCACCCGTGTCAACCAAAAATCGCACGCCCGTTCCTGCATCATGTAAAAAGAAAAGATTAGAAACACGGGAGGCCACCACCATGAGCGATGGCCTTCTTACACATTTTTTGGCCACTGACAATCCTTGGTACATTTCTTTGCAGTTGCCCCAAAAAAGTGGTGGTAGCAAAACTGCGGCGGATGGGCGGTAGTAAGTGGCTTTAGAAGTCGTTGGTTGGGGCGCAAGCGAGTGGTGGGTGGCCTTGTCGCCACTTCGGCACGTCACGGGGTAGGCGTGTATGTCCTACGGCATTCACGTCGGCTTCGGTTGACGTTGAATAGGCGTCCTCTTCGTCAGGAGTGGAGGCGTTGACGGAGGTCTTGAAGTGGCAGTCCATAAGGGCGTCAGCTTTCGTCATCAAGTCCTTTATGGGTAAACTATCGACATCGGGTATGGCAGCGTGTACAGGTTCGGGTAAACGGCGTATCCAAAGGGCACGAAGTAGGTTCACCTCACGAGGAGAGCAGTCTGCGGCAGGTTGCAAGCGAGCGATACTGGTCATTTCCCTGAGGGCGAGCGAAGCCCTTTGGTCGCCCAAAGGTTGTTGCGAGGGCTGAAAAAGAGAGTACTACTGCAGAAGGTATGTTTTGAGGGCGTCATACGCTATTGGGGTGTCTCCTTGTTCACAAAGCCAGTCTGATATTTAAGGGAAGGTGTCCTCGGGTATCGCCGCGAGAACAAAACCTGCTTTGGTGGTTGAGTGAGTCACGCCCTTGATGCAAAACTGGACTTCTGCACGCTGAAACCAAGCAAACGCCTTTCCGCTGGTGAATGATAAAAGTTTCAATGGGGCAGCCATAGTACCAACGACGGAGGGGAGAGGGGGGAGTGGAAGGCGGAAGGAGCGAGTCGACTT
Organism: Palaemon carinicauda; assembly: GCF_036898095.1. Taxonomy (NCBI): domain Eukaryota; kingdom Metazoa; phylum Arthropoda; class Malacostraca; order Decapoda; family Palaemonidae; genus Palaemon; species Palaemon carinicauda. Next base: position 68,988,249 of record NC_090748.1, read on the forward strand.
CCGGGGTCACCAATGTGACGTGCTGAGAGAAGGTTGTGACTCAAGGACAGGATGAAAGCAAGTGAGTAACTTTATTACAGACACTCTCCTTTATATACAAAAACTCTATGCAACAGGAAAGTTCTTGTTCAACTGATACCACACTGGTTAACTGTGAGAAAAAGATACATGTTTATTCAGGTTCATTTTAGTGCGAGGGGAGAGCGAAGATACAAGCATAATATATACACAAAATGAAATGTCGTTACAATTTACAATCGTGTGACACACGGTTGGTACACTTCCCAGAAGGACCAGTTCTATCATATACTTAAAAGTCATCTTACGGTCATCAGGACTGGTAATAATGATGAGAGAGTGCTCAAGCACACCAATGTGGTGTCAGGTAAATTGCTCAAAATCAATTGCTTCAAAACAATCATCGAAATCAATTGCTCGAAAAATTATTCCTTGAACTATCAATTCCTCGAAAGACAGATTGCTCCAAAGCAAATGACTTTGAGCATTATATTTTCGAGCTTATGAACTGGAAAAAGATTCTTTTTTTTTTTTGGTAAAAGCAATTGTTTGACTGTATAATACAAACTAAAATTCATAAATCTATTTGAAATTAAAAAATCAAAAGCAAAAAAAAGTTTGCTAAAAAAATTCATGTCATTACAATTAAAAAGAAAAAAAAACATTCATTCGCTAATGTATCGTGTAAAATTGTGAGCTACACTTCTTAAATATTCTTCAACATTTCCTTTATCATCACAGCTAGATAAAATATTTTTAGTCTTTTGTGCACAGTCACAGTATTTTCTTCTGCTACACTCTCATTTCGCACCTTTCCTTTTTCGCTTTCTACAAAAACTGAATCTATCTTGATGGTTGAAGGTTTCCAGAAATAATTATGAAAGAGAAAATCAATATTAATATTATTATTATTATTTCTGGGTCGACCTGTGACGCCCGGTGAAAAGGGTCCTTCTTATCTCTTTTCTGATATAAATACTTCCAAATATACCAGAGAAAGTTAAAAGCATGGAATGCAGAGGTTACTACCCTCGCGCGAGCACCCTAAGGGCGTCGTGTATAAAGATATGGCGTGTGAAAACCACTATTCACAGGTCGTCTTCATTTAGATAAATCCTTCATCAAAAGGGGAAGCCGCCACAGCGGCACTAACCAAACTCACCTGATCCACTCAGCGACGCCCGCCTCAAGCGCCATCTACTCATCCTTCTTTTGGACTTGTGTATGACGATTACCCTGTTTTTGTGCTCTCGTGTTTTGGCTGTTTTTTGGATTTCTTCACCATGGCTGAAGCTCTCCTTACCCCTACGCCAATGTTAAGTACCATAGATTGTTTTGACGTTACTTTTAGTACCGGGCATGTTAATGTTAATTAATAAGAAGTGTTCTAGTGCGTTCGGATTTATGCCTTCCCGCGGCCCTCGCGGCCATTGTTGTTGTTTACACTCGGTACGTTTCAGTTTTACTTAAATTTGTTGCCCTTAAGTACTGTTTGTCATTCTAGGTTCTTTTTAATCTTATACTAGATTATGGGCCTTGTGCCACTTATTTTGAACCGATTTATATAATCTTTTGGTACTTATTACTCATTGCGAGTCCGTATCCTATGTTAACGAAGAATAGCGTTCGACGTTTTATTACAGTTTAGTTCCCTCCAACCTTGTCGGCGTTTTTCGTTACAATTCGCCTTGTTTTTTCTCTGGTTGTTACCTCCCCCGTTTCGCTATTCTGCGTTACATTTCTTTTTTATTACTGTATTATTTTTCACGGCAGATGTGTTTTAGGTATTTTGGGTTCGTGTTATTTCAGTTTGATCGTTGTAACTGCCGAGTGCGAGAGGCTGGAGTTCCTGTTTTCTTTCACACAGACTCTGGTTCTCCCTCTCTCAATCTCCCCCTTCTGGGATTTTCTTTGTCTTGGACGAGTGTTTTATTATTACCAGGTTACTTCGTTCTTTCTTATATTTTTGGCTAGTGTTGGTTTTATTCTTAGATCCTATTCGTGTTAGAGTCTATTATAGGTTAGTTGGCCTGCCTTGAGCCGCCTCCCGTTCCCCCTCCCCCTAGTCCCACCCTCTCCCTGCTCCGGTCTGGGAGTTGGGTCAGGACCTCATTCGAACTCCGCCATGAGTTTTCAATACTATGGGCTGGGAACACTCACTTACCTATTAATCTAGTGCGCCCCTTCAGCAGGGAATCCTCCCCTCGTTGGCCCTCCGCACCTTGACTCAGGCTACGGCCCCTATTTTCACACGACAATCACATGTATCTCTGGCCCCCCCCCCCCCTTTTTGTTATTTTCTCCGGTAGTCACCTACCGGAGATCCTTTCGGAGATCAGGTTATTTCATTAATTTTACTTTGTCCTTATATAGATCAAGGATCTTCTCCCCCCCCATGCGCCTCCGTCGCACTACGGCGCTCTCCCATACCACTATGCCTTAAACTTTTATCAATAATTACTTAGGAGCTCCGGCTCCTCTATATGCACGATATCTCTCTGGTCTACTACGGAGTATACTCTCATAATTTTTATCATTGCAGTAATTACGGCGGAGCTCCGGCTCCTTATATTGCACGAACCCATCCTTTCACATCAACTAGAATCTACCTTTCCCATAGCTTTACTTATTATCATTATTATGTTAAGTTAAAGCCTCCGGGAGACTTTGTACTTATTTTACCTTTTTATTACAGAAAGTTCGCTGTGCCGCCAAGGGCTGCTCTGCAACCTTTTTGGATCCGGTAGGCCATGACGTCTGCCGGTCCCACGCCCACTGTGTGATCTCCTTTGTCCGGGAAGCTGGCCAGCCCTCTTACATGGTCTGGTTCCCGGAGGCGTGCACGCTCTGCTATGAGATGTCCTCTATTCTCCTCAATGATGATGTAAGATTCCTCAATTTTATCTTTCATGCTATTATTATATTGAGGCTCAGCTTATTATATAGATATTTCTCTTAGTAATCTTGATATTCATAGGTTTTTGCCTTCTGTCGTTCTAAAGTTACTCCCCTTTTCCAGGCTGACGAAGATTCGCTCCGGACGGCCAAAACCAGCCTCCGGACTTTGGTATCTGGTTTTGGGAGGAATGCCCCAACTGGTTGTCCTTACCTCCTCGACGCGGACATGGCCTCCCAGCTGTTTCCGGGTTCGTCCTTGGCCGCGGTACCCTTGGAGCAAGCTTCTCCCATCATTGAGGGTATCAGGGCGGCCCTTCCTGTGGAAGAGGAACACCAGCTCTCCGGCGACATCTCCACCCTCGACATCCACACCAAACCTATGGATGAGCAGGTTAATGGTGCAGAGTTGTCAGAATCCTTTCTTTCCCCTACTCCTTCCTCTACTTCTTCCTTCCTCGGCTTTGACAAGCCTCAGGCTTCCCCTTGGGAGGGTTCCGTCTCGGTCCGTCCCAAGGTTAAGCCAATACGCAAGAATAAACCCAAACCCATTAATCCGGCTTCGCCACAATCTATATCTCCGGTTCCTGGACCTTCCTCAGTCCCTGACATCCCAATGCTGTCACGAACTCCTCCTCCTACTACAGGACAGAGGAGTAAGTCCGCAAAGTCCAAGGCTTCAGCTGTAGGTAGCTCCTCGGATTTCCACATATCCATGGAGATGATTCAAGATATGTTGGAGTTGTGACGGCGCCGAGTAAGGTGTGAACTCAAAGGCAGGTTGGAAACGACTGAGTTGTTTATTAAGGAACACTCTCCTTTATATACAAAACCTCAAGGCAACAGGACATAACATGTTCGAGAGACAGACAATATCACAGAGCAAAACAGCAGACATGAATTTTCATGTTCGTTTTAGTGAGAGGGAAGAGCGAAGATACAAGCATAATATATACAAAAGGAATTATGTACAATTGTGTGACACACGGTTGGTACAGAGTCGAGGCTGCAGAGACACTCGGGTCATATCGGAGCTCAAGGACATGGTGGCTAGCCTCCTCCGTGCGGGGTCTCAGCCTGCTCTGCCCCTAGGTCCTGACACCTCTAAGCTGCCGCCTTTTGATAAGAATAATCCTTGGCGGTTCGCTAGGCATGCTCCTTATTTGGACGGCACGCTTACTCTAGAAGGCTTGGGGACCCGCCCTCTAGACGATCTGGAGTTCTACCCTCCTGATCTCCAGTTCTTCAATGGTTTTGTTCGCCTGAAGGAGCATACCCTGATACGGATGGATAAGGTCCCAAAGGAGACAGTTATATTCCCTAAAGAGCAAGCCCAAGCTGTCTGGGCTCTTACTCTCGCGGAATGGGGATGCATCAACTCTAAGTTGACTCCCCACAAGGGAGCATACACCATTTTTATCACTCCTCAGTCCATCCCGTCTCCTCTTACGGATAAGATAGCTGAATTGACTATTCAGTCAGTAAGGACGGCATCCCCATGCCGACCCTTAAAGAGACAGATCCCACCTCTCTCCTCGTCCCAGGCACCTCGGCGCTCTGGCACGATGCCTCAGCTACTTTTACGGTGGGTAAACTCGACCCGGACTGCGCCTCCTCTCTCTTCTCGGAGAGACTCCTCAAGCTTCCGGACCATTTATTGAAATTAGAGTTCGAAGCAAGAAACCGGCTGGCTAGGTCACTCAACTCGGTCGTATCCTCGGAGTTGATAGCTTCCCTCTACAGTGACGAACCTCTCTTTCGAGTGCAAGCAAAGAACCTCCTACAGTCGTTCCAATCAGACCTTCGTGACTTCTGGACTGCGAGAACGAATTGCAGGAAACACGTTCTCGCCGAAGCCTCTATTAGGCATGAGCCTAATAGGCTTATTGCTTCCTCCTGCTGGGGTAAAACTCTTTTTCCTCAGGAAGAGGTCGATAAAGTCCTCCAAGACGCAGCGAAGGTTAACCAGAACCTACAAGTTCGATGGGGCCTTTCAAACAAACGTAAATTTGAAAATATGCCGAGACAACCTTTCTCTAAGAAGAACCAAAGGTCCCATACCCCATATAAGACTAGCTGTGGTCAGCTTCACCATTCTTCAGGCCCTCACGCTTCAATTCCCTCTACATCCAAATCCGCCCCTCCTCAACAGATTGTATTCGTCCCGGCACCTCAAGGTACCCAACCGGCTCCTGCGGCATCTTGGATGACCTCCCCTGCCTTCAATCAGGATTACGAAACCTCGGGTTCCTTTCGAGGATACCCTAGAGGCGGCAACAAGGGTAGAAGTCAGTTCCGTCAGCGAGGCGGACCCAGAGCCAGAGGTTCCCGGGGAGGACGAGGGGCTAAGTTCAACCCCAACCAATGAGATGAATCAGGTAGGAGGGAGACTATACCAGTTTTGGGACCAGTGGACCTTCAGTCCTTGGGCCCACAGTATAGTCTCCAAAGGCCTGGGCTGGAAATGGGCACAAGGTTCCCCACCTCAGACAGTGTCCTTCTAGAAGAAGCCCACTCCCATCCTAGAAGAGTACACCAAGGACCTATTGAAGAAGAAGGCCATAAAGAGGGTACGAACACTGAAATTTCAAGGCCGCCTGTTCACTGTTCCAAAAAAGAATTCGTCGGCGTTGAGAGTGGTTCTGGACCTGTCCAAACTGAATTCTTACATTCTTTGCGACAGGTTCCATATGCTGACTATCTCTCAGGTACGGACCTTACTTCCCCGTGGGGCCGTCGCCACCTCTATCGATCTTATAGACGCCTATTATCACGTTCCAGTAGCAAGAAACTTCTCTCCTTACCTCGGCTTCCGCCTAGGCAAGAAATCCTATGCGTTCAAAGTGATGCCCTTCGGCCTCAGCATCGCCCCCCAGGATATTTACAAAGCTAGGGGAGACGGTGCTAGAACAGCTCAGAAGCCAGGGAATCATGGTGATAGCTTATCTGGACGACTGGCTCATCTGGGCATGGACGATTCAAGAATGCCACAAGGCTACAACCAAAGTGGTTCAGTTTCTGCACAAGATAGGATTTCAAGTCAACTTGCAAAAACCTCGCCTCCAACCAGCAAGCCAATTCGAATGGTTAGGCATCCGCTGGGACCTCACAAGTCACAAACTGTCTCTTCCCCCAAAAAAGGTCAAAGAGATAGCATCAAAGACAAAGCACTTCATCAGGAACAAACAGGTTTCAAGAAGAGCCTTAGAAAGAGTTCTAGGCTTACTTCAATTTGCTTCAGTGACAGACCTCTTATTGAAGGCCAAACTCAAGGATATCAACCGAGTTTGGAGAAAGAGAGCTACAACACGATTACGAGACAAGATATCAAAGATCCCCTCAGTCTTAATACGAAGACTTCAGCCATGGTCAAAACCAGAAAACCTCTCCAAATCGGTTCCTCTGCAATTCCCTCCTCCACGGGTGACGATTCACACAGACGCGTCTCTCAGTGGCTGGGGGGGCTACTACAAACACCAGATGTTTCAGGGCTCTTGGTCCCCTGCTATGAGACAGTTCCACATCAACGTGTTAGAGGCCATGGCAGTATTACTGACCTTAAAACGACTATCCCCTCCACGATCCACTCATATCAGGATAGTCTCCGACAGCACAGCAGTAGTCCACTGCATAAACAGAGGCGGATCAAAATCTCCCAATCTGAATCAAGTCCTGGTCATGATCTTTACCTTGGCAATCGAAAAGAACTGGTTCCTGTCAGCCACTCACCTAGCAGAAGTCCAGAACGTGATAGCAGACTCACTATCCAGGACAAAACCACTGGAATCAGAATGGTCCCTAGACATGAATTCATTCCGGTGGATATCCAGACTGGTTCCCGGTCTCCAGGTAGACTTGTTTGCGACGCAACTCAACCACAAACTTCCCTGTTATGTGGCCCCGAACCTGGACCCTCAGGCTTATGCTATGGACATATTAGCCCTGAACTGGAACCGTTGGAAGAAGATTCCCTCCGGTGAATCTTCTAATGAAAGTTTTACCCAAACTACGCTCCTTCCACAGAGCGGTGGCTTTGGTAGCACCTCATTGGCCAAAAAGCAGTTGGTTTCCTCTCCTCCTAGAGTTGAAACTCCGCCCATTCCGGATCCCATTCCCCAAGCTGACCCAAGTGGTCCAAACGCGGACTGTCAGATTCCTCAAGGATAGCACAAACTGTAACTTTGTGGATTTCATGAAAATTGCAGCCCACAAGGACGCAAATATTGACTCGGAAAATGTCCTCTTTATCGAATCAGACAAGAGGGACTCCACACTTAGACAATATGATTCGGCTGTTAAGAGACTAGCAGAATTTCTAAAGAATTCAGAAGATACTAGAATGACCCCTAACCTGGCCATTTCGTTTTTTAGGTCCCTATTTGACAAAAGGCCTAGCAGTTAGTACTATAACCACGATTAAGTCAGCTTTGAAAAAGATCTTCCATGTGGGTTTCAATATTGACCTAGCAGATTCCTATTTTTCATCCATTCCAAAAGCCTGTGCTAGGCTCAGACCTTCTGTTCATCCACAAGAGGTCTCATGGTTTCTGAACGACGTCCTCAAGCTCGCTTCAGACACCGATAACGAATCCTGCTCTTACATCTTGCTTCTTAGGAAGACCTTATTTCTTACAGCCATGGCTTCAGGTGCTAGAATCTCGGAATTAGCAGCTCTCTCCCGTAATCCTGAAAACCTAGATTTCCTCCCATCAGGAGAAGTCCTACTCTCTCCAAATAGAGCTTTCCTAGCCAAAAATGAGGACCCACAAAATAGGTGGTCCCCTTGGAAAATTATTCCTCTACCCCAGGATGCTTCTCTGTGTCCAGTTGCTATGGTTCGGGCCTTTTTAGCTAGGACTGCCTCACGCTCATCTGGCCCCTTGTTTGTCAGGGAACAAGGAGGTACTATTTCCATCCAAGGCATCAGACAGCAAATCCTTTATTTCATCAAACAAGCTAACCCGGAATCTTTTCCACATGCCCATGATATCCGGTCTGTAGCCACCTCCATCAATTACTTTCAGAACATGGATTTTGGAAATCCCCGATGGTTTTCAAACGCCACTATTTAAAGAACTTAAGGCCCTTAAATTCCCTACTATTGCAGCTGGGAGTCTCATCTCCCCCGAATAATTTCTTGCCTTTCTTCCTTTAGTCCACCTCTCGTCCTTCTCCCTCCTACCTGCCACTCTCACCGCGATGCCTCTCACCTCGGTCGGTGATTTAGCCCCATTACCATGTTATGTCATGTTGCCTTGTTCATTTTGGTAGCTCTCAATTTGGATTGTATATATTTTATCCATGGGTATTGTACAGTTTGCCATGTTTTTTGTACCCATACTATGTTACTATGTTTTTTGCCTCTTGCCATTTTTACTTTACCCTTAGCTACCTATGATTATGGTCTATGCTGTTATTACGTTTTTTGAGCTGTTGTACAGTATGCTTTACTTGTTCCTTCATGGCATTGTTTAATTTTATACTTAAGGTTTTGTTATTTTTGTATGTAACTTTACGTTCCTTAATATAACCTCCATTTTGCATAACGTTTTTACTTTACCTTTTGTTTTGTGGGCTTGAAAGGCATTCTCTGGTACATTTTCACCGGGCGTCGCAGGTCAACCCAGAAAATGGATTTTGACGAAGGAAAAATCTATTTCTGGGGAGATACCTGTGACGCCCGGTGAAACCCTTCCCTGGTTTTTCCCCATCCCTTTCCTTTCCAAGCTATCTCATACAGAAGGATGTGTAGATGGCGCTCAAGGCGGGCGTCGCTGAGTGGATCAGGTGAGTGCCGCTGTGGCGGGGCCTCCTTTTGATGAAGGATTTATCTAAACGAAAGACGACCTGTGAATAGTGGTTTTCACACGCCCTATCTTTATACACGACGCCCTTAGGGTGCTCGGGCGAGGGTAGTAACCTCTGCATTCCATGCTTTAACTCTCTCTGGTATATTTGGAAGTATTTATATCAGAAAAGATATAAGAAGGACCCTTTTCACCGGGCGTCACAGGTATCTCCCCAGAAATAGATTTTTCCTTCGTCAAAATCCCTTTATTAGTAGTAGTAGTAGTAGTAGTAGTATTAATTAGAACATATTAATCAAAATTAATATTGTTCCATATCGATTAATATCAACATTAATTAATATTAACTAATATTGATATTAATAACTAATAATAATAGTACTGATATCAACTGATGATATCGATGACACCGACTGATCGACATCGATGACACCGACTGATCGTCATCGAGGACACCGACTGATCGTCATCGAGGACACCGACTGATCGTCATCGAGGACACCGACTGATCGTCATCGAGGACACCGACTGATCGTCATCGAGGACACCGACTGATCGTCATCGAGGACACCGACTGATCGTCATCGAGGACACCGACTGATCGTCATCGAGGACACCGACTGATCGTCATCGAGGACACCGACTGATCGTCATCGAGGACACCGACTGATCGTCATCGAGGACACCGACTGATCGTCATCGAGGACACCGACTGATCGTCATCGAGGACACCGACTGATCGTCATCGAGGACACCGACTGATCGACATCGAGGACACCGACTGATCGACATCGAGGACACCGACTGATCGACATCGAGGACACCGACTGATCGACATCGAGGACACCGACTGATCGACATCGAGGACACCGACTGATCGACATCGAGGACACCGACTGATCGACACCGACTGATCGACATCGAGGACACCGACTGATCGACATCGAGGACACCGACTGATCGACATCGAGGACACCGACTGATCGACATCGACTCATTATTGATATCAATTATCCATTTTTAAACACAATTATCACTAATGATGTCACAATTATCATTTAATTGAATATTGTGACATCACAATTATCAATTGATGTCACAATTGTCAATCAATTTATGTCACAATTGTCAGTTAATTGACACCAATCAATTGTGTACTGTATGCAATTCAAGCTCCACAGAACTCCAGTCTGCCCTTTCAAAAGTGCTGCCTATGAGGCTGCAACCTTAGATCAATCTAATAAGCTTTCTTACAAATCCTACAGCCCTCAGTGATCTAATATCTGGGTATAAGCAACTTGACCTTTCCCACCTAAATAGAGATATTGGCTTTTGTGATAACCACATGTAGTGATTGTAAAATCAAACAAAAACTTTTTTCATACAAATACCCATGTCTAAGAGGCATAAAGACAACCAAACCTATTATGTCATATTTTTCCACATTGCAAGAGGTATATTCTTATTAACTAGTAATGCTGCAGCCTCTTTCTTTTGATCCAAGCTATTGACATTCCTTTTACACTGACATTTTTGCTAAGGCCTCTTACAATTCAGTTTGACTTCCTAAGTCTGTGTAATACCTTTGCATTGTTTTCTATATTTCATATAATTTCTTGAATCAGATTCATCTCATATGCCCTACATCTATCGGGCCACTTGAACTTTGTAAAGCCGAGCATATCCTTTAGCACCATTTATTGTTTGATTTGCAATATCACATTAACTGTTACAGAACTCCTATCACATACACAACCACTTTTCAAGAATGTAAGTTATTAAGTTATTTGATTACATTGTGATCATTATCTCATATATTACTTTAAATATATATACTGTATAATACCTATTAAGTTTTCTTATAAAATTAGATTAACATATTATAAATGAAAATTAAAAATTTAAATATCTTACTTACTTCAGTAAATCAGATCTAATAGCAGGAAACTTGCAGGATGGGCATACTGTAATATCGTCAGCCACGATGTGTCGACCCTGTAACGATGATTCATGTAATAAAGAGAGCTTTTATAACCTAAAAGTAGTTTGTTTCTTACAAAACAATCGATCATTAATTTTAAAAGATAATCACACTTTGGGTCTCCAAATATCCTCATACTAAGCATTCCCTTATCTGTCACAGATACAAGATTCTCACTGAAAGTAAAAGATATACTTCCCATTTTTGATAGTCCTTGGTGTAAACAAACTAAAAAAACAGCACCAGACATCACCATGATTTTAATCTTGCAGTCAACCTCCATCAGCCAATTTGGTATGCTCATGCAGCCATTTATACTAAGGTCTAGATAAACTTTTGACAAAGTTGCCAGTACAAATTGCAGGACTCAAAACTGAAGTACCTTCCCCCTTCCTAATAAATAAATGTATTTTCTCAAAAACATCTACATAGCTACATAAAAATAGGCATCTTTGGGGCCAAACGATGGCAAAAATCCCATTCTTTGTGAGCAACTGCACCATATAATTATTTCCAGCATGAAATAGTAAGAAACAAACTTGTTCAGTTGCGAGTGGTTGGTTATTAGTCACCATATTAAGTTTCATTTGGCCCCAAAACAAATGACTGTGGAACCCAAACAAATCATCCCACACTTAATAAATTGTTTCTGCATAATCAACCTTCCCCCTCATCTAGCTGCTCAAACCTGAAACCTCTTTACATACTAAAGTTCAGAGGCTAAATCAAGAGTGTGGGGTAGTCATCAGGAAAGGACATAAATAACCAGGTCTGATGACTTTTGACACCAAAGGCTTCACATTCACTCTGTCGTGAACTTTAAAAAACTTGGAGACAAGTCCCAACTAGCAACAGAGTTGTCTAATGATAGAATACAATCCTAAAATATTTCTAACCTCATCAACGAGAAACTTCACCATAAACCATTCATTCAATGAAAATGTGACTGTTACCCACCATTACTTTTTCACTGAAGTTGAATTGTTAGGATTGATAGGATACGAGTGATTCCTTGGACCTGCTACCAGGGAACACAATTGCATCCCTGTATATATAAGACACTCAGATCCTTGATATATGTGAGAGACTGAAGCTCAGAGCTATTCTTCATCACATCCCAATTTTTCTTCATTGCATTGGTAAGCAAGTAAATTGCCATCCAATAAGTATAGAATGGAGATAAAAGTAGAGCGACAAAGCCATTTTCCTAATTTTGTTTTTATCATTATTACAGGATCACTGAGCATTAGCTACAACTTTGTAAAAAAAAATAATCCTGGAAGTTCACATAAATTATCTCAATGGATTCATTAGAAGTTGTGATTCAGAGATGAATTCTAAATTAAGCATTAGATATACAATTTGATACCAAGTATGATTCAAAGACGAAATTTACTCTATATTAATTAGAGATATAATAAAAACCTATAATTATTTTACTATAATACAAAATGAATAATAAAATTACATCATATGCATACCCTGTTTCAATTATTAAACCCAGACAATAAACTTCTTCAAATTTGTACAAGGTTTTTTTTCCAAATTATAATCCACAAATACAGTTAGTTCTCAATAGAGGATAGTCTCAGCAGTTTGGCACTCCTTTCCAGCTTGGCCCAACATATACAGGAGGCATCTGAAAATGAGACCAGAGTTGACAGAGAGAGGGCCAAATTCAAAAGGAAGATCACACTTCCAAAGGTCAAAAACACCATAAAAATGTATATCAAAAGTATTGATAGCCTTAGGTGGTACCCAAGAAAATATAGATGCTGCTAACCAAACAAAAGAGGTGACAGAGTTCAAGGGAGTGCAGCTAAGTGTGGACAAATCTCTCATCGTCAACTCCGGCCAGTTCATCTGAGCAGTGTCTGACAACATAAAAGAAGGCTTTTCACAACGACATCAAACACAGTAGAGGTCAGTGTCACAACCAACAGAAAAAGAGACCTATGGCACTTATAAATCAAATGACAGTCCCTCCTGACAACTGGAATCAGGATATTCCTCAATTTGTACAAGAGGATATGAAGGTTTTGAGTCAAGTCTTGCATGTGAATGGAAAATGAGGCCCAAATTGGGTTTGTGGAGTACAACATAAGTGGTGACAAAAGTATCTCAAATAAGATAATGAAGCTGCTTATGGCTGTAGACACACAGTGTCCAAGCAATGCAGATTGTGACAGCTTAGCTCAATGAACAAGATCATAACACAGTACAGAGACAAACTCACAACCAAGAATAATGCCAACCTTCTCCTTCTCTTCATTTGCTGTGTGGGACCACCGTGCAGACAGTGAGATCTAATTCCTAAAGAAGACATGGCTGAGTAAAGGAAGAAAAGCAGCCATCTCAACAAAAAGCATGACTCCCCACTATACAGTGTACAAGGACAACTACTACAGCTGTCTATGGAAAATGTGGAAATCTGTGATAATTTCTACCTGAAAATAAATTTTTTGCCATAAATTGAATTATGTACTTACCCTATACATCATAACTAGGGCATTTAGGGATGTGCACAGGATTTCAAAGAAGCAGGAGCTCAAAGTAAAAAAAAAAAAAAAAAAAAGTGAGCAACATGGCACAGCCTACTTCAAAGGCCTAATGTTACTTTTTGTATTGGAAACGTTTACAAGATATGAGAGAGAGTATAACTAATTATCTATAGTTACGTAATAAAGAGATATGCCACAAAGTCTTGTTTCCTATAGTTGCCGCAGAGATTCAGGGTGAAGTAAACCCCACCCCCTGATGATGCCATAGCCAATCTAAGTTGTCTCCCCTGTTAACAGTGGTCCAAACACACCCCCCTTAAAGTGATAATAAATTAGTATAGTTTGAAATTTTGTAAAGATATGTATTATGACCGCTGCTAACATTGGAGACATGATTGGTTATGACGTCATTGGGGGCGGGGCTTATTTCATCTGGAATCTCTTCAGTGACTATAGTTTGAGGGTACACTCCAGTACAATGGCCCTTTCTTAATAATATTCTTAAACCTTTTGTTTCAATAACTAATTTCTTAACAACTTTAAACATGGGATTTTCATCATTGATGGAGTAAGGAAAGAGTAGAGCATAACTTCAAAAGAAACAATGAACATACCTCTTGAAAGATGGAAAGTTGTAAGTGTCTTGAAAAATTAAGGCAAGAAAAGGAACTTTCAAAGTTTGAAAGTGGGGGAAAAGAAAGTCCTCCAACCATGCAGGCCAAGAATTGCTTATCATATGTACAGTATATAAATTACTGTATATTTTCTTTATTGCCTGTTTACAGCTCTACCTATATATTCTTTTTCTTCTATGTTCTTTCCTTTTTTTAGATACAAAAACGTCAATATTTCACCTTACGTTAATATAGTGGGAAAATCCTATACATGATCTGGCCCTACATTCACATATGCTAATACATCTTGGGCATTTATGTCGAGTTCGGATATGCATTCATATCTACTCCAGCTCTAAATAAGCACCTTACGATTATTTTCCTTTATAGCCATACAACCATCAGTTTTCCTTATTTAAAAGCACACTTTACCATCTGTAAGTACTGCAAATTATTTTTTTTCAATAATTTGTCACTTGGCCTTCTCTAAAGTAAAAATTTTATTTTCCTCAATAATAAGATTTTTCCACTTAATTTAGCAAAGGTTTACTAATCAATTTAATTTTCCATGAGAACTAAATTTACTCTTCACATTACTTCAAATCCAGTATCTAAAATATTAGTGAAAATGAAAGCAGCAATTCAATTTCACTCCCTGAATCCAGGAAAACTGCATACCAAGACATCCCAAATTTAACCTTAATGTATTTCGTTAAATGAAAATAATCAATCTCTTGGTAAAAGACCAACAGAAACTATTATCACTTACCGTAGCAATACAATAGGGCAATGTATTTTGACACTGTCCACATTCCAAAATTGTCTCCACAACTGCTGTTGAGCAGTATGGGCAAGGTGAGCTTGGTTCTTCTTCCTCACTCTTCTGAGGCTTTCTAACAATTGCCTCGATTTTCTTTTTATATTTTTCATCGACCTGTGACCGGGTTTCGGGGCGCATCAGCATGGCAGCAAAGTTAAAGGACGAGTTCTTTAGTCCTGAACGCTGACACTCGATAACAGTTGATGTTAATATGGGAACAGTATCTGGAAGTTTAAATATCCATGCATGAATAAATTAAACATTCATAAATCTGCAGTTTCCGAGAATAATAAATTTCTATTTACCATACACTTGAGGGCAGATTTCCTTTGACACTGATTGGAAGAATCTGAATCATGTTTCAGATACATTCTGACATTTTACTTAAGCAAATCATACCATGAGGAGAGACCAAATCTAACATAAGGAGAAATATTTGACAGGCAATGAAAATAACATATATTACATGTGAGAAATCAAAGAAATAATTCAAAAATAAAACCAAGCTGTTTAGTAATTCAAATATCATTCATATTGTTAGATACCCTAAATGTTGACTTGGGAGTCTCAATGATACATAAAGTTTAAAAGTCTAGAAATTGTATTTTTCTTTCTAGAAATTGTATTTTTCTTTCTGTACTTTGAATTTCAAATCTTTTATTTCCTTTTTTTCCCTCCATTCAACATTACATTCCTTACAGCAAAGCTATATTAAAAATATCAATAATCATAAACTAGACAAAAAATATCAATAATCATACACTAGACAAAAAATATCAATAATCATACACTAGACAAAAAATATCAATAATCATACACTAGACAAAAAATATCAATAATCATACACTAGACAAAAAATATAAATAATCATACACTAGACAAAAAATATCAATAATCATACACTAGACAAAAAATATCAATAATCATACACTAGACAAAAAATATCAATAATCATACACTAGACAAAAAATATCCTAGTAAGATAGAGTATCAACCAAAGTCAACCTCTCACCAAGTATAAATTCTAACGAACATTGACAAAATATACAGGAAAGTTCTATCCATTCTCTGGGGGGGGGGGATAGTAGATAACTCCAATTGAATCACAAAATGAACTAGTCAACTGGGCTGAAAAAAAAAATTATAAGACTTTTAGATACTTTTTGGGTGCACTTTCTTCAACTTTCTTCGCTTGTGCTCTATACCTCAGCTTCTGCAACTTGATTCGATACGTTTTTATTGCTGGAATGTTGATTAACATTGGACTCACTCGGTCCTTACACCATGCACGATATCTTTGCATTTCCTTTCCAATGTGATGTAAGATAATAGCTTTGTCCTTGGAATAGAATCTATATAATCAAAGCTGGGCCAAAAGTCGACATCTTCAATGAGGACGGCTCCCAGCTTCTCTGAAATAAATATCTTCCCGTTTGTGATCGGCATGTACTCTGCATGCCTCCAAGGGTTTACATCAGAACATGAAGGAAGATCCTTCACGTTGAGTCTCTTGTGAGACCCGTGGGATGCTACGAGATGATGTATCTCCTTCCTCAATGCAGCTTCCCTTTCTTCACTCTGCTTCTGAAATCTCTCCATCATTGACATGAGGCTAGCCAAGGTTTTCCCCATTTCATCAGATGGAGGAGCAGAAGATGTAGAGGGCACTGGTTCTGGGGCTGGAACCGATGAAACGGACACCGATTCGACTTCAACCTCTTCGGTTTCAGGAGCCAAGGTAGACTCCTCTTCCTGACCCTCCGCAAGAAGGTCCTTCTCGGTGTTCTCTGACACTTCTGCTATCCTCTCATCTAGATGGATGTCCTTCATCGCATCCGAAACATCCGTATCTACGGAAATATGGACGCAAGGGATCTCAGGGTGAGGCTGTGGTATGATAGCATCCACAGATGCCTTAGGGAACAGATAGGCCCGCATCCGCTCATTCGGAAGCTAAGGCCCCGTGGCGTTCTTCTGGAAGCCACAGACCCATCTACGCAGCTTAATCCGTGCTGCATCCCTTGACTCCGTTGTCTTGGGGTCATCAAAGGCCTCAGTAACCAAGGCTTTGCATACATTGCATACCTAGGGATCCCAATACTTAAGAGTTCCCTTGGTGATGGAACAGAGGGAGTGCACCCTGCACTCCTCGTGGCTGCAGAAGTCCTTGCTCCTGACGTTGCAGAAGACTCGCAAGCACTTAGGGTGGTCATCCTGTAAAGAGAGGAAAACAAAATGAGTATATGGTAGTTCATCTCACTTGATAAACTATATAAATATTATCATTAATATTTTTCATTTTATTACATATAGCTGAGGGTAGACAAGCTAGAAAGTAATTAGGAAAGACACATACATGTGTTTCCTGTCTAGCCAATTGCTGTGACCTCCCTCAAAATTAAAGCCTAGGGTTATCCTATTCAGGAGGCCCATTGGAAGAGTTCTACCCTGTAAGGATAGATAAGTGTAACTTAACACTGACTTCCCAAAGGTTTAATAATGAGGGTCATTTGTAACTGATCATCTATCAGTGTATGGAAAGAAATTTCCTTTCCTTATATAGTATTGGTCTCAACAATACACTGCGCATGGACACACAGAGTATGTTGGAAATTTAACTACTGTATACTTTATACTATAGTTTTCTGTTTGCAGTATGATCTATACTGCAAATATACTGGGTACTGTATAGTCATATACTGTAGTTCTAGCTGGCATGTTGCCGGCAAGGCTAGCACCTGGGGCACAGTTCAGCCGGCGCATTGCCAGCTGGGATGGTTGCCAGCGGCTTGCTGGCCGCCAGCTGTCGGCGCACTAGTCCAGCCGGCGTCTTGCCTGTCAGGATAGTGCCGGCGGCTTGTTGGCTGCCGGCGCACAAGTCCAGCCAGTACCTTGCCAGCTAGGGTAGTGGCCGGCAGCTGCCGGTAAGATTAGTTCACAGCGGCACTAGCCGATAGAGAGAGAGAAAGCAAGGAGTGAAGGATGATGTAAGAGCTCTGTCTAACTGCCTTCCTCCAGAATGAGAGTTCAAATGGAAGGGGAGAATGTATTGTTCAGGCTTCCACCCATCCACAACCATTTCCGGTCTCTGCCGGCCACAGGTTTGTGAATGGCAGTCAAAGAGAGGACTGAAGAACACTCTACAGTAAAGGGATCCTTTGCCGGCAGCCGGCCCAGCCGGCACATCTCTCCCGGAGCCTTGCGTCCATAATGGAAAGCTGAGCGACTAGGCCACTACAAGCAGAAGCCCGAGCCGGCCCTACAACCTGCCGGCCAGCAGTGAGATTGTAGGACAACGGCCAAAGGGTTGCGATGGCTAGGCCATCACTAAAGGACAGAAGGGGAAGGGAAAAGGGTCCTGTATGAGGTGTGGAAGGAGCCGGCAAGGTTGCCGGTCCTACCACACCCTAAATTAACTCTGTTTCAGTATCAGCGCCATCCTAGGCGGCAGGAGAATATCTATTCTCCAGCCTAGGGTCTGCCAATACAATTAAGGGGCTGGCAGCAATCTTGCCGCCACCCCTTAACAAAAGAGAAACAGAGCTCCAGTGCCGGCGCCATCCTAGGCGGCAGAAGAACGTCTACTCTTCAGCTTAGGGTCTGCAAGCACAGGACTAGTCAACTAGACCACAGAGAGAAGGTGGCAATCTAACCCCTTCAGGTGCGGTCTAGGGAGGTCTAGCCTCCTATGCCAGCAGCGTAATCCGACAGGGGAATGACTATTCACCCTGCTGGCCAGCTGCCGGCACAAGACTATCTACTCTGATGTTTTGACCAAAACCCAAAACCTGCCATCTGCGGCTAAGGGAAGGGACAGAAAACCGTAGCCTAGTCCAGCCTGAATGACAACTCGAGGCACGACCAACTAGGATTGTAGCCTAAGGCTACACTCAAGAGGGAAGGAGGAATTACCCTTAAATCTCCACTGGAGATGAGTATCGCTTTATATAATAATTCTAGGAGATATCTATCTCCGCCTGAATTGATAAAACGATACACGAGGGTAACCGAGGAACATGTATGAAAGCATACTAAAGCCATTAGGCTAGTAACCCAGTGGCAGCGAGAATCGACTACCTTAACCACCAAAACTGTCTCGTATACTATCTTAGGAGAGGCAATTTTATATGCAATCAATATATCTCACATGTATAAATTGCCTAAATCGCTTCATTTAAATTTAATAACACTAGGAATGTCTATTATATCATGCATGAAAGTAAACTGAAACGCCAAGGCTAGGAAGCCTAGCGTAAGCAAGGTTCGGTTACCTAAATCGCCGAAACTATTACGAATACTATCGGCATAATATAATTAACTCCTAGCAATGAAGACTAAAAAGCTATCTTTAATCATGCTATTTATACCGGGAAAGTTGTTCTGGTTAACTAAATATCTCATGCATTACGAACGACAGTGCCCATGACACCTACGGTTCAGGTAACAGCTCTTCCACTAAGTTAACTTAATTTGACTTAATTTCACTGTGAAGCAAGAGCTAAAATTTATACAATGTAAAGATCAAATACTCAACTTTTCAGAGGCAGAAGAGGCTGGAGATTGCATTATAAATCCAAAGTAACGAGAGAGCAACTGGGAAAATCACCGAGCGAGATTGCTA
The DNA here is from genome assembly GCF_036898095.1 of Palaemon carinicauda. NCBI lineage: Eukaryota > Metazoa > Arthropoda > Malacostraca > Decapoda > Palaemonidae > Palaemon > Palaemon carinicauda. The sequence continues at coordinate 69,007,506 of NC_090748.1, forward strand.
CAGATAAAGGAATAAACATGGCGCCATCTAGATACTCAGGTAGTAACGGAGGAAGGGTACCTTGATAACGGCTCCCCTTCTATTTTTGCCACTTTCCCCCTCGAAGCGAAAACGCTATTCGGGGTGAAGATTGCTATGTGTCGTATCAAGATATACGTCCCTTGATATTATGCGATATCCTTAAAGGAAACTTTAAGGATATTCGCGCCAGGAGTTAGAATTCTGGAGACCTAAAGGTAAATTCTCTGGGAATATCACTGTAGTCAAATATACCCTAGGAAGCTACTTAAAGGAACCTTCCATCAGTACGACATGGCCTCAGCCCAAAAAATATAATAGAGAAGCAAGACTGATAAAAGGTGTCCCACCCCCAAAAAAAGATCACTCCTACAATAATTGATTTACACTGGCTGCCTATTAAAGCAAGAATTTAGTTTAAAATATGTGCAATAACCCATCAAGATATCAGAGCTGGATGTCCTAAATATCTGAGAGAATTGCTACATACTGTGTAGCTTACAAATCGTGTTCACGTTAGAATAGTTCATAGATGGTTTCAAATTATTTAAACCTAGATAAATGTCCAATGTAGGCCCTAGAGCCTTTAGATATGCACCCTTGAGATTTTACAATAAGCTCCCACTAGGCATCAGAAAGACTGAAGATATTAAGGATTTCAAGGGGAAACTGAAGACTTTCTTGTTCTCTAAGTGCTTCGATAACGTGGACCTGACAGTAAACGAGCAACATGCGGTGCAAAATGCTGAATGCCTTGGAATGTATACGATAAAATGAATGTGAAGGTCCTATAGAGAGTATGGTTCCCTGCTGTATGGGACTAGAAAAGCAGTCGTTAAAGTAGAAAAAAGGGAACTGTGCTGCATCATAGACTAGTTAGTTGCAATCAACTACCAGATGGTGTGATAGTTCCGAGAAGGGGAAAACAGGGAATTTTTATTTTTGTATAAGTATCAACATTTCAATAGCTTCAAGATAGAATCAATCATTTCAATACTTCAAGATAGAATCAATATGAACATTAGTGAAGTTTCATAAAAATATTTTTTTCCACAACAGAATGAAAACAAAGTTGAAGAACTCACGAGCAGGAAATTTTGAGATGTGATTAGCAACCCTGATAAGCATGCGAGCAGCTTTGAGGTGATCACCACGCCGGACATGCATACGGGCTATGGTATATGAATGGAGAAGCAGAAGTGCTGTGGTCATATCAGCTGGAACTTTCAGTTTCTGCTTTCGAAGCTCTCCAAACATAACCAGTAAGACGTCGTGAGCATGACGATAGTTGCCTGAAAGAAGAAAGGAAGGTTAACATCTTATTTTTACTTTTAAATATTGCACCTATACACATCATTATTCTCAAGAATAATGCATTCATCAAATTAAAAGTGGAACTGGGCATAAAATTATTTATAAAGAAGCATAACAAACATTGGAGTGAAAACTAACAGTTGCTACATACCATTAAAACTTCAAATCAAATTATGTTACAAACTATTACTTTTAATTATAGTTGGTTTATACCTATTCATAAAACTATTCATATACTGTAGAAGTAAAAATATAATTAGCTTGGAAAGTGAGCATTAATAAATTTCTAAAACCTAAAATATTTGTGTAAGCTGTACACTCTTTTGATGCTTCTTTCACTGGAATTTGCTAATAGCCCTTGTTTATGTCTATTTCATTAAAGATCTTATAATTTCAAAGTTTAACTGTGATAGCTCCTGGGTCTCACACTAGTATATTGTTTAACTATAATAACTCCTGGGTCTCCACTGGTACATTGTTGAACTATAACTCCTGTGTCTTCCATTGGTAATTTGTTGAACTATAATAACCCCTGGGTCTCCCACTGGTATACTGTTGAACTATAACAGCTCCTGGGTCTCCCACTGATACATCGCTGAGCTAAAACAGATCCTGGGTCTTCCACTAGTGCATTGTTGAACTATAACAGCTCCTGGGTCTCCCACTGATACACAGTTGAACTATAGCAGCTTCTGGGTCTCCCACTGGTACATTGTTGAACTATAACAGCTTCTTTGTCTCCCACTGATACATTATTGAACTATGATAGCTCCTGGGTCTCCCACTGATACATTGTTGAACTTAACCACTGCATGGAGTTAAAAGTTATTTGATTCATCTTCTTTCTTTGTCCCTTTTCTTCATAATCAATTCTCTTGATGATTTCCATGTTCATCATCTCAATATCTTTCTGGATCAGGTCCCTGATAGCATAAGATAAAAGATACGTCTTTGCTCTAATTGGCAGGCTCCGTCACACCTTCATTTCCATTTTCTCTCAGTGAAGTCTCTTCTATATTACTGATAAAATGTCTTGGAATATTTCAAGTGGCTTTAATACCAGCAATCTGTAAAACTTCCAAAGTTCAACCTTTTTGCAAATGCTTTTATGCTGAACAGGTTGACAAAAGTTTCATTTTTCACAGTTTATATATGACAGATCTATTTTACCATTGTTACTGATCTTAAAATGTTTTATATTTTTTATTCAATACTTCTTATATATAGTTTATTTACTATTTCCTTATTTCCTTTCCTTATTGGGCTGCTTATCCTGTTGGAGCCCTTGGGCTTGTGTCCTTTTTGCTTTTCAAACTAGGGTTGTAGCTTGGCTAGAAATAATAATGATAGTTCGTTGCTACCCCCAGGTTACTGCTAATGAGGATTTCCTTCTCCCTTCTGAGGGAAAAATTCTACGCAGCTTCATACACACTCTCTGGCAGGTTGAAAGTTTTAGGAGACTGCATAACCTGTTATGAAAGCATTGGAAAGGTGCTAGAAGAAAAGGAGGGAAAATTAAAAGTCTAAAATGCACCATGGTTCTTTTGACTTATTGCTACAGAAAGCAACAAATGTAGCAGTCTTTAAAAGCAAGAATGTTACAATCAAAGTATCTTACCAAAATTAGGGCTTATGAACTCGCAAATACATTTGAAAGCCCGTTGTTTCAAATAATTAGGTGGCCATTACCTAGATGGGTGATGGCCTTTTACCATAACATAGGTATGTTGGAAAAAAAATTATGATTGATTCTGGGATAAGATACATGTAAATATCATGTACTTCACTACATAGCAAACATTTGGGCTCTTAGACTATAAGATGCTTATTTGCAGCTAGAGAGTACTTAAAAAAATACTAGAGATGGATCCAGACATTAGAAAAATAATAGATGAACGTGTGATGAGAAAGAGCAAAGTTGTTAGACCCGGGGTTGATATGAAACTTGTACAAAAGGTTTAAAGAAAGGATATAGACTTGGCTAAAAAAATTAGGGAGAAAGTATTCAAGCCAAACGCTACTGAAAAAAAAATCCTTACACAGCTAATTCCATGAAGGAAAATTCTAGCACATAAATGTTGACAGTGATAATGATTCTAAGAAAATATTTGTTAAATAAAATTGACTAACCTGAATTTTGTTCTTCTCTGGCAATGATAATAGCTGTTTTAGCTGCCTCTCGGTACTGTTTCTTTGCCATGTATAACCTGAACAGGAACTTTGCATCCTGAAAATTGGACATGAAAAATAATTTTTGGATAAATACCAGTAGCCCATTCAGTGTATGATTACCAGAAGCTGCCCTATATACTGTACAGTTTCATCATAATTTTTAAATTAATTTGATATAAAATGCCATTTACAACTGATAGCTCATTCATCTATAAGAAACAGAAAATACCTTATCAATGTTTACAGTGCTTTGAATTAATACAAAACTTCATACAAAAGTTATTCTAACCCAAATTTCGAAGGATATGCACAGATACAAATTCGACATTCTGATACTTATGATATTCCAAGCATATGTTTTTATTTTAAACCAAAATCCAGTTTTAACACAAATCCAAAGAGCCTTTAATAAAATACAGAACTCAATTACTGTTGCTTGAACCTGATGAGAGGAACAACATGGCTGTGAGGGGCACATTACCACTATTTTATGGTAGCATGGATAAGCAAACAAGTGAAAAGGCTTCCACAGGATAAAGTGATGGAACCATGGCATGGTGGAGCTAAAGAAACTTTTAGAGAAAGATTGAATAGCATTCAGAAGTTTCAAGGCCAAACCAGGGGCCAAAAATTAACCTGAAATACTGGTAGAAAGGATGTGAGATGTACTTTTTAAGATTATGAATTACAGTAGTTACATTCCCCACTTCCTCTTTCTTTGAAAACTGGATAAACTTGACCTGCTGCTCAACACGACAATTTTAAAAGATGTTAAAAGATATATGGTATAAAATGATGAGGCAAATCTCAAAGAAGTAAAATAAAATTCATACATACTTAAAACTAATGGTTAGATGTAGAAACACCCATAATTATGTTACCATAACTGCATTCAGCATGCTTTATCCTCAGAAATATTACTTTAAGCCCATATACAGTATCAACTTGTCTGACCCAAAGTAATTCTTTCTTACTTTTATAAAGACATACCAGTAGATAAGAGCAAGGAGAAGCTCATTGTTTAAATCTGTCATCCTTTCTCTAGAGGTACTCAGAGATTTGAATGGACATAAGAAAATGTCGTCCTTCAACCTTATCTGTACTGTGAAGCTTAAAACTGAAGTTCATTGAGTTCTAGTAACAAAGTCAGCTGCTTTAAAATAAAATTTACTTCATACAAAAGGTCTACACTTTGCCTAGCCTTATACAGATTACTTGACTAGAATGATTCTGGATCTTGAGAAGGTGGAGAGGACCCCTAGAACAAAAAGAACAGTCTTCGGTGATAAACTTTCCGAGGATCCGTGCAACATAGCTTCATGTGTAAAACTAGTTGAATGTTCCAGGACAAGAACTAGGTCCCATCAAGATGGATTAGCAGTACCTGTGGAGCCTTCTCCCTCCAATTTTGGTCCCAATTTTACTGTTCTAGAGACAAACTTATATTCCTTAAACTTCTTCTGGATTAAAACATGTATATAATCTTTACTAGCTATCATGGACACTTTAGCTGAGAAAAAAATTATAAGTAGTCTCTACACTGTTTCAAATATAGAAGTTCAGGGAAGATTGTTGCCTCCTCCGGGCCACTAACACAAGCATGACTGAAAAGTTTAATTGATGTAGATTGGTTGCTGACCTTTTTAAAGAGTTAGCAACAATCTCAATTAACTAAACCAGAAAGTCTCTGATGTAAGAGTGCCTAACACAACAATATCTTACTAACTGAAAGAACTATGGTTAAATCTACATGAGACCTCATTATATCTGTGCATCATTCCTAATGAACCCATAGATGAGTCAATAGTGACATATGTAATCGGGTGATCATAGGACTCTTGATGGCTCCTGAATAATAAAGGTTATGAAAGAAAATGCACAGATTTTCTGATGTCTCGCTGTTTTCCTCTTCCCAAAGAAACATGGGACTCACCAGATGACTGATGTTTCAAGCCCTATGGTACCTTCATTGATTATTAGGTCACTGAATTGTCTGACATGAAATATGAATCTTTGTGTTCAAGTTGATGATGAAAGATAATTTATGTTAAGAATGGTGTCTTCTGCTCTAGGAATTTTATTTAACAACAACTCATTAAGCTAAAATTGATAAAAAGGTACACAGAAATATTATACAGAGTTTAATAGGAAAACTATAGTAAAGTGAAAATAAGATCTATCCTAATTATTCCCATTTGATGTTTAAGAACTGCTTCTAAAATTAATTAAGAAATACCTCTACTGTACAATCATATATCATATACACAGGAATTAAAGATAGTGCACTTTGATTCCTTATCTTGACAATAAGAGAAAAAACAACTTCAAGGATCCCAAAATTTAGGATTTTCAACCATGAAGTCACGGAGCCCTAACAATCTTCAACAATAAAGCTAAAAAATCACTCATCGTCAAAGAAATGTGTTCCCAATCTTTAATCAACATATAGATCTCTCTGATCTTTAAGCATACAGTATAGGTATATTTCCAGAGTGCAGCTGCACTTTATGATCTCTCTCATACTCATGATGATCTCTCTCATTTTACTTGGAACTACATTCACCATTTTGTTAAATGACTTTGTGTATAAGAAATGTATATTAACTGCAGGAAGGCTGTATTACTTCAGTTAACCAAGCCTAGATGAGCATACATTGTGATGGAGTTGAAGGGTCATTTCCCTTATTCTGAGAGCTTCCTGATGGTCCTTTTTTTAGGTGTGCTTTTTAGCTATCCTTGTGACCTGGAGGACAAAGAAAAGAGCCCTGAATTGGTTTTAGAATTGCATTTCTCTTCTTAGCTTAAGCATAGGGTGGTAAGCCTACTTCTATCGAGAGAGAAATATCATACACTATGCTTGTAACATGGAACAGAATACAAAAGCAAGTGGTGATATGGTGAGGTCATCAGCAGAGAGAGAGAGAGAGAGATTTAATAGCATGGTTAACAAAGGCAAAACTGATGGTATAGCTTCAGAAGATTACAGATGTGGTGAGTTTGAAACCACATTGTTTACAGCTCTTTATCTGCAAATGAGCAAAGCTGTCAAACAGAGCATGAAGGCAGAGGCAATGCTCTAGGTGGCCTTAACAGTAGGGTCATGCATGGCATTATTGCAGCTAGGGAGGGCAAAATAAACTAAAAATCAGGTTGATATTTACACCAATGAAGTATTAAAGCTAGCTGGGCTAGCTTAATTGAAGGGTGAAAGGTTAAACACTGTTGTCAAATTGGAATTTATAACAAAGTTCCCAAACCATATATCAGCAAAACTAAACCTAGAGCTAAATATGACAAATTAGGAGATAATTTGTATTTTTCCTAACCATACAAACCTTAGCTAATTACATTGGGTTTACTTTCGGCGTAGCTGAAATTGACGAGCCAATAGAATTTTAACGAGGGTTAACTACCCCTGCGCTAGTTAGCAAGGGGGTAGGGGAAGGGATAGCTTGCTACCCCTCCCCCCCACACACCGGTGAGTTGTCTCACTTCACTTAGAGGTACGACTTGTCTTGGGGGACAGGGCTGGCAGGCAAATATGTGTAAATAGCTAAGGTTTGTATGGTTAGGAAAAATACAAATTATCTCCAAATTTGTCATTTGTTCCGTAACCGAAATACAAACCACGCTATTTACATTGGGTGACTTACCCCTTAGGAAGGGTGGAAAGTCCCCAGCCTTACTGGCTTTGGCTTTACTCGGGGACTCAGACTCCGAGTGAGTAGCACTCGAGAAAAGGAGTCCCTGCGCCTCACAAGTTCCTTGCTCCGCAAGGAACGTGTGGCCTACATTAATTGTCTGTGGAGGAATGGAGAGTGACTCGTCCTAGGAAGTTGACCTGAAGTCCTTTAGATGGGAATCTAGGCTAGGATGTTCCCAATACCACCTCGTCAGGGTATGGGGGACGTGACAGTATTCATTTAATACTAGGAACACAAGGGAGCATGGTTTACCTGCAGAGGTTGAGGTCAGCTATGCGGAGACCAGGATGCTGCTTTCCCCAAGAGAGGGGAGGATGAAGAAAGAAGTAAGGGCCAGACATACTCTTTCATTCACGCAGACTAAAACCAGGTAACAACGCCCTCAACCTTCTGCTACTTGTCCATTAAGGAGCCTGAGGTTAGACCAGCTGTTGTGCAGTCACCACAGGGCCGATAGAAAAGGTATCGAGGCTCCTGTGGGTCACGTCCTGCAGGTAGTGGGCTGTGAAGGTCGTTTGATGCTTCCAGACCCCAGCTTGTAGCACCTGCGCCACAGAGAAGTTTCTCTTGAAGGCCAGGGACGTAGTGAGTAGCACTCGAGAAAAGGAGTCCCTGCGCCTCACAAGTTCCTTGCTCCGCAAGGAACGTGTGGCCTACATTAATTGTCTGTGGAGGAATGGAGAGTGACTCGTCCTAGGAAGTTGACCTGAAGTCCTTTAGATGGGAATCTAGGCTAGGATGTTCCCAATACCACCTCGTCAGGGTATGGGGGACGTGACAGTATTCATTTAATACTAGGAACACAAGGGAGCATGGTTTACCTGCAGAGGTTGAGGTCAGCTATGCGGAGACCAGGATGCTGCTTTCCCCAAGAGAGGGGAGGATGAAGAAAGAAGTAAGGGCCAGACATACTCTTTCATTCACGCAGACTAAAACCAGGTAACAACGCCCTCAACCTTCTGCTACTTGTCCATTAAGGAGCCTGAGGTTAGACCAGCTGTTGTGCAGTCACCACAGGGCCGATAGAAAAGGTATCGAGGCTCCTGTGGGTCACGTCCTGCAGGTAGTGGGCTGTGAAGGTCGTTTGATGCTTCCAGACCCCAGCTTGTAGCACCTGCGCCACAGAGAAGTTTCTCTTGAAGGCCAGGGACGTAGCGATGCCCCTGATGTCGTGTGCCCTAGGGCGACGTGATGGAGGAGGGTCAGGATTCAAGGTGTGGTGGATGACCCTTCGAATCCAAGCCGAGATGGTGTTCTTGGTGACCCTCCTCTTCGTCCTGCCTGTGCTAACAAACAACGCTTGCACGCGGGGACGAACTGCCGCTGTCCTATTCAAGTAACGCCTCAGACTCCTCACTGGGCATAATAGCAGATGGTCTTGGTCACTTGTTACAGAACAGAGACTCGTGACCCTGAAGGAGTCGAACCGTGGGTCCGGCACTCCAGGGTCCTGAGTCTTGGCAACAAACTCAGGGACGAACCTGAACGTTACCTTCCCCAATCCCCTTGAATGGGCGATGTCGTACGAGAGACCATGAAGTTCACTAACTCGTTTGGCAGAGGCCAACGCGAGTAGGAAAGCCGTCTTCCAAGTTAGGTGGCGATCAGAGGCCTGGCGTAATGGTTCGAACGGAGGTCTCTTAAGAGCCCTGAGAACACGAACCACGTTCCATGGAGGAGGTCTCACTTCCGATTGAGGGCAGGTAAGCTCATAGCTACGTATGAGTAGAGAGAGTTCTAGTGAGGAAGAAATGTCCACTCCTTTCAGCCTAAAACCCAGGCTTAAGGCTGAGCGATAGCCTTTCACCGCCGAGACCGAAAGGCGCATTTCCTCCCGCAAATAAACGAGAAACTCCACTATTGCTGGAATAGTGGCATCGAGTGGAGAGATACCCCTCCCACGACACCAACCACAGAAGACTCTCCACTTCGCCTGGTAGACTCCCGCAGAGGACTTTCGCAGGTGACGAGACGTTCTCTCTGCAACCTGTTGCGAAAAGCCTCTCTCCGTGAGGAGACGCTGGATAGTCTCCAGGCGTGAAGCCGAAACGAGGCTACGGCTTTGTGGAAGATGTTGCAATGTGGTTGTCTGAGTAGCTCGTGTCGTGGGGGGAGCTCTCTCGGAAGCTACGTCAGGAGCTGCAGAAGGTCTGGGAACCATTCCGTGTGATGCCATAGCGGAGCTATCAGGGTCATAGACAGGTTGACCGATAGTCTGGTCCTGTTGAGCACCCTTCTCATCAGACGGAACGGTGGGAAGGCGTACACGTCGATGTTGTCCCACCGTTGTTGGAAAGCATCTTGCCAGAGAGCCTTGGGGTCCGGGACTGGGGAGCAGTACAGGGGCAGCTTGAAATTCAAGGCTGTCGCGAACAGATCCACCGTCAGAGAACCCCACAAAGTCAGGACTTTGTTGGCTATCTGAGGATCCAAAGACCACTCGGTACTCACTATCTGCGAAGCCCTGCTCAGACTGTCGGCGAGCACATTCCTCTTGCCAGGAATGAAGCGAGCTGATAGTGTTATCGAGTGAACTTCAGTCCACCTCAGAATCTCTACCGCAAGATGGGATAGCTGTTGTGAAAAAGTACCTCCCTACTTGTTGATATAAGCCACTACCGTGGTGTTGTTGCTCATCACCACCACGGAGTGGCCCACCAGGGTCCGTTGGAACTGTTGAAGAGCCAGGTATACGGCCTTCATCTCTAGCAGGTTGATGTGCAGGTACTTTCCTGATTCTGACCAAAGGCCTGAGATCCTCTGGTTCAGAATGTGGGCCCCCCACCCTTCCGAAAACAGCGTCAAATCCGGGGGAAGGACGAGAAGATCCACTCCCTTTCGCAGGTTCTCGTCGATCAGCCACCACCGCAGGTCCGCCTGTTCCGAGGGTCCTATCGGGACCAGAAAGTCCGGGGAATCGGAGCCTTGACTCCACCGGGACTTGAGCCGCCACTGCAGGGATCTCATCCTGAGACGGCCATTCGGGACCAGACGGGCCAGGGAGGCTAGGTGACCTAAAAGACGCAACCATGATTGGGCTGGAAGCTCTTCCCGCCGGAGGAAGGGTTCTGCCACCCTCCTCAACCTTGCTATCCTGTCGTTTGATGGAAAGGCTTTGTGGAGATTGGTGTCTAATAACATTCCTAGATAAACCAGTCGCTGGGACGGCAGCAGAGAGGACTTCTCGAGATTTACCATGATCCCCAGATCTTGGCAAAGTCCCAGAAGCCTGTCTCGGTGCCGAAGAAGGGTCGACTCCGAGTCTGCCAGGATCAGCCAGTCGTCCAGATATCGGAGGAGACGGATGCCGTTCCTGTGCACCCATGACGAAATCAGGGTAAACACTCTGGTGAACACCTGAGGTACTGTGGAGAGACCGAAGCACAGCACCTTGAACTGGTAGGTCTTGCTGTCTAGGCTGAATCTCAAGTACTTCCTGGAAGACGGATGGATTAGGATCTGGAAGTACGCGTCCTTCAGATCCAGTGTACACATGAAGTCTTGTGGTCTCACTGCAAGTCTGACCGTGTCCGCTGTCTCCATGCTGAACGGAGTTTGTTTGACAAACTTGTTCAGAGCCGAGAGGTCGATGACGGGTCTCCAGCCTCCAGACGCCTTCTTTACAAGAAAGAGTCGACTGAAGAAGCCTGGGGAGCCAACGACGACCTCCTGGAGAGCATCCTTCTTGAGCATGATCTCGATTTCTGCCCGAAGGGCTAGCCACTTTGCCGATCCCATGGCATAGGAGCTCAACGACACTGGATTCGCTGTCAGGGGAGGTTGAGATGTCGTGAATGGGACGCGATAACCTTGGCCGATCACGGAGACCGTCCAAGAATCGGCCCCATGTTGCTGCCACCTGTGCACGCAACTTTTTAGGTATCCCCTAGCGTTTACAGCCACGTCCGCTACCTCTAGGAGTTTTGCCTCCCCTGGAGGACTTACCGCCCCTCTTGTCCTTGACAGGAAAGAGCTGAGGCTTAGACACCTTTGTCTTAGCTGCCAGAGCCTGCTTCAGTGTCCTGCGAGGCTGCTGTTGATGTTGCTGCGGAGCTGGAGGCTTGTAGGGCCGATATGAGAGGGCCTTCTGGAGGAGCGAGTCTTGGCTAGACTTCCTCCACCTCTCAGCTGTGCGTTCCATGTCCTTGGGCTCAAACAAGCTTCCTCCAAGGATGGAGGAGTGTCTGAGCCTGCAGACATCCACGGCGGGGACCTTCGGGTGGAACTTCTCGATCACCGCATCACGACGCTTCAACACCGAGTTGGCCCACAGGTTGGTAACCTGGTGGGCCAGGAACTCGATGGAGCGAGTGCCAAGAGGAGGAAGGTCTACAGGGCCTTCCTATTGCTCTCCTTAGTCAAGTCCTCAGAGAGCAATAGGATGCCCAGAGAACCCAGCCAGACATCCAGCCACGAAGTGGCCTGCATGGCACACTTCGCGACCTTCTCCTGGCTCAGGATCTCCGACGCCGAGAATGTCACCTGCCGGGCGGAGAGCTTCTCAAGCGGAACTCCCCTTGTAAGCTCTTCCACCGAGTGTTGGAGGGGAAGAGCTAGGCTGGACTCCTCCATGATCTCAAAATACCTCCTCTGCTGTAAACGAGGAGGTGGAAGGAGTCTGTTCCCGGCAGAGGAACGGCTGGAGGAGGCGAGGTCTGAGAGCTGAGTGTCAACCTTGTCTCTGGCACTCTTCACCCCCTGGGACCTGGGCAAAGCAGCCCTGGCCTTTGGGGGCTTCTGAGTACCATAGACCTGGTCCAGGACCGTGTCCTTGCCCTCGCGAGGGGCGATCTCCGGGTCCTTGAACCTGTTAAGCTGCCTCATCAGATTCAAGACCTGCCAGAAGGCGTGCTCAAACTCATGCTGCTCTCCTCCCTGCAGACTGGCAGCTAAGTCTCCCGTTCCCAAAGGCTCTTCTTGGGGAGACACGTGGACGTTCTCCCGGGGTCTGGTTGGCTCCTGACGAATCCGCGAAGACGACTTCGGAATTGTCTTTGAGTCCTTGGGTTCCCTCCTGGGCGGGATACAGGACTCCAGCAAAGAGGTCTAGAAGGTACCTTCCACGCAAGTCGCTTCTCCTCCTCGAGGAGGGGTCTCTCCCCTTGGTGCCGAGGGAGAGGTCGCCGCCTCGCTGGACTCTCCTGAGGACGGAAAGGCCTCGTCTACAGGAGAAGGAGAAAACGACTGCGAAGGGGATAGAACCTTCCTGACAGACCTCTTAGGAGCCAACTTCTCCCTGGGAGAAGTCACCACGAAGTCCACTCCTCTCCTTCTCTTCAGCGGGGGCGAGTCTGTCCTTGGCTTGAGTCCTAGATCGGCGAGGGCTGGCTTCATAGCCTGCACCACCGCTCTCATCAAAGGACCAAACCAAGACTGACGAGATACGGACGCAGTGTCCGTAATTCCTGCTGGAGGGAAGGGGATCTCCTGACCCTTCAGAGTGGACGCAACGGGGCCTACCTGCAAAGAAGAAAGGGAAGAATGTTGCTTAGACCTCTCCGACGACTCTTCCTGGTCCTGAGAGAGAGACCTGCGCTTGCGCGGTGGCGATCCTGACGGCGATCTGGAAGCACGCGTCCCTGCCGCAGGCACGAGCTGCGGAACCTAGCGAGAATGGGGGTCGTGCTGGGGGTCGCGCTGGCGCTCGCGCAGAGGAGGATTCAACGAATCGCGCGCGGGAGGCTGTTGGAGCGCGGGTGCGTAATCATGCGGGGATAAACACACGTGGGCGAGTGGGCGCGAGGGCGCGTGGGCGAGTGGGCGCGCGGGGCCAGTGGGCGCGCGGGCCAGTGGGCGCGCGGGCCAGTGGGCGCGCGGGCCAGTGGGCGCGCGGGCCAGTGGGCGCGCGGGCCAGTGGGGCGCGCGGGCGAGTGGGCGCGCGTGGGCGCGCGGGCGCGTGGGCGAGTGGCTGTGTGGGCGAGCGGGCGCGCTGGCTCGTTGGCGCGTAGGCGAGGGGACGCGTTGGCGTGTAGGCGAAGGAACGCGCGGGCGCGCAGGAAGAGATCACTGTTGCTCAGGAGAACGGCAAGGCGCAAGAGATCGATGGCGTCCTGGAGATCTGAGGCGCATGGGCAAGCGATGGCGCGTCGGCGAACGCTGGCGCGTTGGCGAGCGATGGCGCGTTGGCGAGCGATGGCGCGTTGGCGCGTGATGGCGCATTGGCGAGCGATGGCGCGTAGTACGCACAGGCGAACAACCGCGCACAGGCGATTTGGCGTGTGCGCGTAGGAGAGTTATGGCGATCTAGGTCAAGGTGGCGCTGGTACGTAGGAGAGCACTTGCACGCAGGCGCTCAGGATATCGCCGAAGCTCTGGAGATCGCTGGCATGCAGGAGAACGTTGACGCGCAGGAGATCGCTGACGCGCAGGAGATCGCTGGCGCGTAGGAGGATGTCGACGCGTAGACTGCTGGGGCGCAGGATCAGGTGGCGCGGCGACACGCAAAGGCGAACGCTCGCGTAAGGGCTCAGGATATGAAGGCGCGTGAGCGCGCGGGCGCGCAGGAACTCTAGAAGTGCGCGCTGGAGAGCGTGAGCGCTGTTGCGTAGGTGAAGAAGGACGAACCTGGACGCGGGGGCGAGGAGGAGTCAGGTCCTTGCCCGCGTCCAGATCCGAAGATCTAGGGCGCGTGGGCGAGCATTGGCGCGCAGGGCGCGTATCAGGAACAAGGTGCGCAGGTGCGCGCTGACGAGCAGGAGATCGTGTGCGCTCAGGAGACCGCTGGCGCGCTGGGCGCGCAACAGGAACAGGAGGGTGTTGACTGCTAACAGGAGAGCGCTGGCGAGCAGGAGAGAGCTGATGATCAGAAGAGCGCTGGCGAGCAGGCGAACATTGACGAGCAGGTGAGCGCTGGCGCGGCGAGTCAGGTGGTTGCAACTCTGGAGAGCGCTTACGCGCTACTGCGCGTGAACGCGCAGTTGGGCGCGCAGGGGAACCCTGACGCGCAAGGGAAGCCCCACACCATGGGAGACATCCCTTTGCCCCAAAGGGACCGTTGTCCGTTGGATGACGAGATCAGAAGGCGCCTGCTGCGCATCTGCGCCGGAGGTGGAAGGTCTGGTAGGCGTAGGAGATCGCGAGCGATCACCGGAGAGGTCCAAGGACGTGGCTGCTACGGTCTGCTCCCAACGAGGAGAATCCTCATCAGAGGAAGGAGGAGGTGACGACTCGAAGAGGCGCCTCTTGACTCCCTTATAGGGAGACGGGAGGCCCCTGCGGCGAAAGAGGACGACGAGCCTTACGGCGAAGGCCGCCACGAGGGAGGTCATCAGGATCGTCGGTCCTCCGAAGAGGAGTCTCTGTCAGTGCGCTCCCCCGAGGGGGAGGCGTACCTACAGGAGAGACCGTGGAACCCACCTTCCCCTTCGAAGGACGTTTGGAAGGGGGAGGAGGGCCTTCAGCAACGTCTGCAACATCACCCACAGCAGAGGATTGATCAGACCCGTCGGAAGCCTCTGCCACAACCACGTCGACAATAGACAGAGGATCTACCTCTGCTATCACCGGCGACTGCTTGACAGCGGCCCCCAACTGGATAAGGTCAAATAGGGCTTCCTTGGAGGGCAAGCCCTTAAGCCCCAAGGAAACCCAAAGCTGAAAGAGATCATCATTAGACACGGAATTAGGGTCATCAACATGAGAATCAAAATCCTCCCCCGGAGGAGGAGGGGGAGCCGCCCCGCTATGGGAGGCGACGCCTTCTCCCGCACCCCGAGATCGGGAACAGAACAAGGGTCTACGCTACCACTCGGCGGTCTCTCACGAGAGGCCGGCCGAGCAGGAGCTTCGGAGGAGGTTTGGGCAGCGGAAGAAGAGTCCCTGGAGCCTTCCTCTTTCAAGGCAACCCTTGAAGGAGAAAGGTCTCTCTTGGACTTCTTCTTACGCCGGCGGGCAAACCTCTCCCACTAGGAGATAGACCACTCCCTGCACTCACTACAAGTTACTTCCTTGTCACACCGTTGACCTCGACACTGCGGGCAAAGGGTGTGGGGATCCGTTTCGACCGCCGACATGAAGGTACCACAGGAGAGTCCAGGGCACTTGCGCATGATAGTGATAAAAGGGCGAGGCCAACTTCCAAACACACAGTCTGAGGAAAAGCAAAAGAAAAGATTAAGGCTGTCAAAAGCGAGGACGAGAGACACACGTCTGCACATCGTCCGAGCCAAAAGTGAAGTGAGACAACTCACCGGTGTGTGTGGGGGGGGGGGAGGGGTAGCAAGCTACCCCTTCCCCTACTCCCTTGCTAACTAGCGCGGGGGTAGTTAACCCTCGTTAAAATTCTATTGGCTCGTCATTTTCAGCAACGCCGAAAGTAAACCCAATGTAAATAGCGTGGTTTGTATTTCGGTTACGGAACAAATTAAATCTGTGTTTTTGGACGAATTGGTGGCTAGGGGTAGGGTCATGATATCTCATTGCAGTTCCCACAAGATGGGTGGCCATGAGCTAGGTGAAGAGTCAGTAAAAACACTTGAGTTGGTGTACCAAGAAAGGGAGAGGGTGAAGACCAGATGTTCCAAGGACAGTGTGTTAGGTGTAAATAGCCTCATTTAGCACAGGATTTTAAGGATACAAAGCTGAGTATAATTAGAGTCCAGTGCAGCAGGACAGGTCATACAACAGGGTGGTCCAATCAGGGATATGAGCAGAAAGGGGTTGTTACTCTGACAATTATTCCTGCAACCAAGTAAAGCTGCTACCACAAGCATTGCAAGCAGCTGAAGTTCTAGTGGGATACGGGAGTGAGGGCTTTGTTTGGCAGAGGCTGTTGTATTATATTATTGAAGTTGCAACTGGTGGAAAGCTGGAGGGGAGAACGTAGTTTAATGGCACATGATAGCAGTGGTGAAGTGTAGTAGACTTAATGGTGTATGATGTCCGAGTGCAAGTACATGCAATTATAGCTGACAGCACTACTGCAGGGGTCTATTTAATTATGGGGTTAGAAGTGATTAGCTAATTATGAGTCAATTTAATCTGAGAGGATGGAGTGGCGTTTGTCAGGGTTACATGAGGTAATAGTAGAGTGCAACAGCATGGATGTTGTCTCCCTGCTAACAGGCTATGGAGGGAAATGGAATTCCAATTAATGTCAATGATTTCTGTATCAAGTTCAATTGTCAGTATTGAACTGTACAATATGATGTTTACAAATAAGCTGTTATGAGTGATCATGAGAAGGAAGTTCAAAAGAAAATTCTGAGATATCAGTCAAATTGCATATTGAAAATGACATATATAAGCCTTTAGAAGGTTGGGAGAATGTGAAATCCAGGAGATACATAGGTTTTGGGCGATCAATGAAGACCCAGTTGTCTTTGCCACGAATGTTAATTATGAAAGCCTTTGGTTTGTGACAGATAACAAGAAAAGAGCCCATGTAAGGGGAAGTCAGTGGTGGCTCGCAAATGTCAGTGCGCATGAAGACATGTGTTGTGGTGTTTAAATCTTTAGGCATGTGTTGCTTGGCTGGGGGCTTGTAAGTCTGGCGGTCGGGAGTAAATTTACCCACAGCGTTGTGGAGGATTAATTTTATTTTAATTTATTTTTTTTGTTTTGCCAAATCGAGAGAGAGAGAGAGAGAGAGAGAGAGAGAGAGAGAGAGAGAGAGAGAGAGAGAGAGAGAGAGAGAGAGAGAGAGAGAGGAGAGAGATTGTTTTAGTATTGTTAAATCGAGACATTTTATTTGCTTTAGCTTTGTCATTAGAGAGAGAGAGAGAGAGAGAGAGAGAGAGAGAGAGAGAGAGAGAGAGAGAGAGAGAGAGAGAGAGAGAGAGAGAGAGAGAGAGAGTGAGAGTGTGAGTGAGTGAGTGAGTGAGTGAGTGTTTATTTACTTAAGTTTTGTCAAACCGCAAGAGAGAGAAAGTGTTTATTTGCTTAGTTTTGTGAGAGAGAGAGAGAGAGAGAGAGAGAGAGAGAGAGAGAGAGGAGAGAGAGAGAGAGAGAGAGAGAGAGAGAGAGAGAGAGAGAAAGAAAGTGTTTATTTGCTTTAGTTTTGTCAGAGAGAGAGAGAGAGAGAGAGAATTTAATTTGCTTCAGTTTTGCTAGATCGCGCGTGCGCGAGAGAGTATGTGTGTATGTGCGTTTGTGTGTGCGTGTTTTTGTGTGTCCGCGGTGCGCGCCGAAGAACAAGGGTAATTAGCAAATGATTGTTGGTAGTAGGAAAGATTGTCGGTATATTTGAGGTTGTTTGTTTACATTTTTTTTAGCTAGGATAGGGCGGTGATGAATGTCTTGGGCGAAAGCATTGGATCTCTGACTGTAGAAGGAGTCGGTTGTTATTTTTTTTGCTCTTCGAAAGCCGGCTGTGAAGCTTTTTTTTATATTCGGAGTAAGTACTGTTTTTATTTATTTTTGTTAGGCGCGTTCATGAATGATAGAAAGTTTATTGTTTATCTTTGATTATAGTGCGATAGTTTAGTTAGTTAGGAGTTTTCGTAAGCGTTTTTTCTTTTTATTGCAGGCCGTAATTCCTCCTTTAGGCTTCTTTAGACTCCTTGGAGTTTTAGTTTGGCCTGGAAGGTGGTTTGCCAGCCGTGTGCTTGTATGAATAACTTGATGATGACGACCTGAACCGTACAATGAACATAGTTAGACTGCGGATATTTATATAAATAGAGAACTTGAGCGTTGACGACCCGGCTGGAAATAGATATGTTCTTTACGATGATGATGACCACCTTTAATGTGATTGGACAGTCGAATTGACTGCAGTGATTGCTTGCCAGGGATTGTGGCAACTGGCTACAAGGATTGTTGCCAGTGTGTGGAGTCTGTGGACTACGGTTACCACACAACTTATATATTTAATATTTTGGCGTTCTCGCTTATGTTGGTGTTAGATGTGATTTATTTCTGGGTTGTGGTATATGATTTATTTTAGTGTTTAAGTGTTTTTCGTTACTGTGTGGGGACTGTTGGTGTTGAATTCGTAAAGGTTTTGTGATTGGTGAGTTCTGTGTACCCACACACACCGCTATAATATAAATATAAAAGTGTTATTTTGTCTGTTTTTGTGTTAAGTTTGTTTAATGTGTGATTTTTGTTCTGGTTGCGGTGAATATAGTTTTAAGGTTATGTTTTGTTTGTTTTTCCCTTCGTGCAATAGCCCAGTTTAAAGTAAAGTAAGGGGAAAGTTTGTATTGTGGGATATTTTGGAAGTAGAGTGATCAAGGGTGTGGGGGGGTTGTTTTGTTTACATCCCGCCACAGCGTGACATAGGCACTGGAGATTGTCGAAGGAGATTGCAGGCGGAGAAAAATCATCAGGAACGACTAACGGGTCGTCATACCACATTTTACCTGTTGAGACATTCTTAGGAATGGTCCTCAATCCAAGGAGGACCCAGGGAAGCTGAGTAAACCAGTAAGAGTCATTGCAGCAGAACATCAAAAGCTGCTTTGAAGGTGTGATGAAAGCGTTCAACCATTTTGTTGGCTGCAGGGCTATAAAAAGTTGTCTGATGTAAGGTGATACCCAGGAGATTTGCTAATGATGCCCACAATTAAGAGGTGAAAGTGGTACCCTTGTCAGATATAATATGCTCAGGGATACCAAACATCACTTTGCATCCTGAGTAAAGCGGATGATGCAGTTTGCATGGGGATGGCTTCAGGCCAACAAGCGGAGTGGTCAGTGACAGTTAACAGGTAACGGTGTCCTTGTGATGTGGGTAGGGCACCGACTACGTCGACATGAATGTGGGCAAGACGATACTGAGGTTGACTAAAGGTGCCCACTCCTGAATCCGTGTGTCGACGTACTTTTGAAGTTCGGCATGAAGTACAGGTGTGGACCCAATCCTTAGCACCCTTAGTAATGCTGAGCCAAATGAACTTTGTCTTCAGTAGCTATCCAGTAGATAGGCTAAAGGGATATGAGAGGCCATGGATTAAATCAAACACCAGTCAGCACATCGGGGCTGGTATCCATGGGCACGGCCTACTAGTACTGACGTAAGAGAGGAGGGTGGCGTTGGAGTCGTCGAGGGTGGTATTGCAGTCATCAAGGGTGACGGCTTCCCAACAGAGGGATGTGCAGGATATCCTGCAAGGTTAGTACTCTGGATCTTTTCGTTGGGCTTCTGCCAAGGCGTTGTAATTCGATCCCAGGTGATTCTTGACAGGGCATCGGCAATGGGATTAATTTTCCCAGAAACGTGTTGAAGGGTACAATAGTATTCAACCATGGCGTAAAGATGGCGGCCTTGACGAGCGGACCAAGCGTCGGACTGTTGAGTGAAGACATGCACCAGGAGCATGTGGTCCGTGCAAATAACAAAGGGCGTACCCTCTAAGAAGTGGCGAAAGTGATGGACAGCCAAATGCACTGCCAGCAATTTGCGGTTGAAGGTTGAGTAGACAGATTCTGCCTTGGACAGTTCTCTACTGAAGAAGGCCAATGGGTGAGGCAAGTCATTGACCACTTGGTCAAGTACTGCACCAATAGTGCAGTCACTGGCATTGGTGGAGAGAAGGAGAGGGGCATGTGGCATGGGAAAAGTGAGAATAGCAGCAGTTGATAGGGCATTCTCTGCATTGCAGAAGGCTGCTTCTGGAAGGGGACCCTTTTTCAGGTCTTCTACTTACCCTGAGGGAGGCATAGAGGGGGACAAAAGTAGTGGCGATGGCTGGCAAGAACCAGTGATAATAGTTTATAATTCCTAAGAACTATTGCAGTGCTTTGATGGTCAAGGGCGTGGGGAAGTTCTGAACAGTTGATACCTTCTCAGGGAGGGGGTGGACACCTCAAGGAGTGATGAGGTGCCCTAAGAATGATACATCTTTTGCACCAAAGGTACAATTGTCGTACCGAATTTAAAGACTGTTCTGTTGTAGGTGGTTGAGAACAATGCATAGGTGATGGAGGTGTTACTCTTTGGAGGAAGAGAACACAAGTGTGTCATCCATATAACTTACGCAGAAGGGGAGGTGGTACCCTACGATAACATCCATGAGGCGTTGAAAAGTGACCCTAGCATTATGAAGGCCAAATCAGGAGTAATTGAATGTTTATGTGCCAAAAACCATGGTGATGGCAGTCTTAGGGATGTTTTCTGGGTTCATGGGCACCTGATAATACCCCTTCAGGAGGCCGAGAGTGGAGAACACCTTCACTTTGTACAAGTAGGAGGTAACGTACACATTGTTGGGGAGGGGGTAGTGATCCGAATCTGTCTGCAAGTTCACACACCTGTAATCCCCACAAGGGCGCAGGGAGCAATTCTTCTTCAGAACGATGAGTAGGGTGACGACCATGCGCTTGATGCCTTTTAGCAAAGGCCCATTTCTTCCATTTCATCAAACGTTCGTTTAGCAGTTGCCAAACGATCTGGGGCAAGACACCTGAATCTGGCAAATACCAGGGGCATCGTTGGCTTGATGTAGTGATAAATACTGTGCTTGGTGGGAACCTTGGGCATTTAGCGAAGTACTGGTCGGAAGACTTCCAGGCACGACATGAGGAGGTGGGCATACACACCTTTTTCCATTTCATTGCAAACTAAATTAGAATAAGATTCTTGAGCAGGACACTTGATTCTAGTGATGATCCAGATTTAACTGCAGAGTTGTTGGATTGCTCTCGATTGTTTATCCTATGAAGTTTCCTTAGAGATCAAGAGACCATCTTTTAAAAGAAGGATGGAAAAAACTGCGCTATGTACATTTGTCAGAGAAATAGACATCACAAAAATCAACTCTTCATTTTAGTTGCTTTGAACTTATAGCAATATTCAAGGCCTTTCAGGATCACAAAACACTGGTGATAGTAAAGCCAGTGGCAGAATTCTTGGACACCATACAGCATTGGCATATATCTGCAAACAATAGAGACAAGATTACAATCCCTGTACCACAAAGAAGAAATACTATTACCTTGGGTAATGTTTTTTTTTTTTTTTGAAGGAATAATTCCTTTTTATTGGTTCATTGAGAGGAAATCATATATTTAAATAGATAAACTAAGTATAAAATGAAATGTGTCAAAAAGAATAGTTGTTACATAAGCCAATACTGTATGTCTAAAAGTTAGAAGTAGTGGGGTCATCCAAATACATACATTGTTTGCAACCTCAATGAACAACAAGATAGATTTCTTTCCTTCACCCAAAAGATAAATGCCTAATAGTAAGACTGGTCAAATCTGGATCTTTAAACCTTTCCTCCTGTCAACATGATTCAGTGGGAAATAAACAAACTCAGGGTTTCTAAAAACAGCAGGATGGCGCCGACAAATACGTGCTGATCACAATGGGCATGGATCAAAAATTTCTGGCCTCTGTTATCAGTGTGATGTCTTTTCAGGTAGTATAGATAGGCAATCATAGGTCCTAAAAAACAGTGCACCACAAACAATTTCATGTTTATTTTAATTGGTGATGTTCAAGAAATCTATCAGTTACTAGAACGAGTTATGATAATATTTCCAAATATTCAAGTTTCCTTTTCTATAATTTGAAACTTTAAATTTCAGCCATACATACATACATACATACACCAAGGCACTTCCCCCAATTTTGGGGGGTAGCCAACATCAACAAATGAAACAAAAACGAAAAAGGGGACCTCTACTCTCTACGTTCCTTTCAGCCATAAAGAGCTTTAATCTATGTTAATTTCTGTGCACAAGCATATATAATTAGATTTGTCCATATAAGGTATTTTAACATGTGATTTACTCTATGTTGAAAGTCCTCCAGGAGCTAAAAGTTTAGGTTTTAAACTTTTGAAAAAGTTTTCACATCAGATCTCATGGGAAAATATATATTTTGAAACTATAAAAGAACCTAGTGAACTACAAGCAATATCTTTTAAGAAGATTTTGGTTAACTTAATATTCTTTTATCCCTTATACCTGATATTAGAGCTAAAATTTAATTTAAACCTAAATATTTACCACAATTTTTCATAACCCTTCTTTACAAAAAGAAGTGGTTATTAGTTCAGGAGATAGTTTTCCTTGATCGGTAAGAGCCATTCAATATTATTTGGAGAAAACTAAGGGCATTAAAAGTAATGCGCCCTCTATCCAAGAATGCAATGTCCTTCAGCATTACTGTTCAGTAACGAAAGCTGAGAAGAATTGTATCCAAATTTAATGAGACTTTGAAATTTGGGTTCATAATATAGGTAGTACAACTAGACTTTAAAATTTTAATGCACCCTCTATCCAAGAATGCAATTTCCTTCAGCATTACTGCTTAGTAACGAAAGCTCAAAAGAATTGTATCCAAATTTGATGAAAGACTTTGAAATTAGGGTTCATGATATAGATAGTGCAACTACATTTCAAATCTTTGCTAAAATCTTTCTTTGGAAAGGGATTTGGAGGCAATTCAATAGGTAAACATCTCGGTTCTGGTTTAAGTCACAATTATTGTGCTTTAGGGCCTATAGTGGCTGCTGTGGATGTGGTTTGATAACATTGTAAATTTGATTTGTTATTATTGCAAACAAATATTTTGGGGTTACAGTCTAGTAATCTTTCAAATTAAATTAGTTAGTTTTGTATATTACACATATAGTTCCACGATAAATAATATTTAGAAAATACCATCTGGAATTGTTGAGTACCCAAAACCTAGACTACAGATATGTCTAGGACATTATCTTACTGATTATGGGAAACTAAATGCTATATCTTTTTCTATCACTGGCTACCCACCACCATTAGAGTGTAGGAGTCAGCAATAAGAACATCAGAGGAGGTTCACGGAAATAAACAGAGTTTTGATAATATTTGTTATTTCTATACTCACCCGATATTCATATACATGACACCCTCTTCCCACCTGACCAGTGGTATCAAGAAGTTTGTGAATTTAGTCGACTTTCATATTAAAGAAGATAACACGACATGCGCAGCATGTTATTGTCAGTAGGCAATGTTAGTCTTATTGTTTACTAGATGCATTAATATATTGGAAGTAATTTTTTTTTTTTCATTTTTAAAGCACAATGTTGACATTACCAAGCTTCTAGAGAAAAAAGCAATATGATCATCTTGTGAATATAGATATAACAAATTTTATTATCAAAATTCCAATTTTCTTCATACTTTTTTATCTATAGACACCGCTGATTTGTCCTCAATTGAACATTTGTGATATGTCTTGAAGTTTAATCATAAATGTGACCCTGTGATTTTATAATAAGTAAAAAAAATCTAAATTCTATAGAAATAACTTTTATATTAACAACTAGAAATATGCAATAAAATTATATCTATGCTATAGTTACCTATATTATAATAAGATATAACTGTTCCAAGAGGGTAAGGGAGATCACATTATCAAAAGACTTATACTCCCAATCCAGGCATTTAAGGCTACTAATCCATCTTCTATTTATTCAATAGTCACTACAAGGGATCGAGGACTACAGGAAAATAGAAGGAGCTTTTGTGTAGATATTCTTTTTCAGTGATCAGATTACTCAAGATCTTTCTGTCTAGGGAAGGGATCAACCTTTAGCTTATAGATATCATACAAATGACAATATGATAAAAAAATAAAGTTAGTGTAATTAAAAGATATGTTACCTTAGGAATTCCATCAACTTCTCCCATGAGAAAATCAATCAATTGGCGAGTAAGTGAATCATCATTAGCTGCTGCAACCACATCGATAGCCAACTGAATACTCTCCGAGTCTTCTCCGCTCGTGCTCTGAGCTCCTCGTATGAGATGTTTCACTGCCTGTTGAAAAAAATTTGAGAGTTATATATAAAGTAAAGTATGTATAAAAATTGTAGTACCGAAGTTTTGTTTCAGCTTCAAATTACTGTGGTACTGTATTTCTAAAATTTAATTTCCTACTTAATTGACTTTTAGTGGCATATTATAGGAGACTTTTACACATTCCTAAGAGCTATTACAAGTTTCATAGCATTGATTTTTGAGATGTGGTTGATATATCAAGGCTCCATAAGCGACCAGAAAGAAGCTTACCTAAAAGGTTAATCCATGCATGTTTTAGTAAAAGCTAATCCTGAAGCAACACTACAGTACAGTATTAGGATCTTTAAAGTTACAATCTGTCTGATCCAAAGAACAATTAATTCTCAAAATTTTCAAGCAAAAATTATTGCATACATACATATACCAAGGCACTTCCCCCAATTTTGGGGGGTAGCCGACATCAAACAAATGAAAAAAGGGAACCTTTCCTCTCTTAAAGTAGATTACCTTTAGAGCAAACTTATTTTGAAAAAAGATAAACATATACTGAATATTTGTTAAATTTCCTTTTCTATACATGTTAAGTAAAATCACTTATGTAGATTACATAAAAAACAAATATTCATGAAGTGCTTTAGCTTAGTTAATCACTTTAAAAGAAGTTAAGTGTAGTTTCATAATTTCCATAAAACAATAAATAAAACTCTAGGATTAGCAAACCTTTTGGTAATTTCCAGAAAGATAATAAAATTTTCCGGACAGAAAATGATTCCGTTCATTGTCAAAATGTAGAGCAACACTCTTATAATCTTCAGGAGTTGCATCTGATCCAAGAATATCTGCATAAAGTTCCATTTTTCCATGAGTTCGAGCCAGTTGAAAAGCTTCATCAGTGCACTTGGAGAGAACCAGAAATTGAATGGCTGAGCTATAATCATTTAGACGCTGGAAGAATCTGTGGGTAAGAAAAGAATATTTTAAAAATGTAATCTATGCATGAACGTCTTTATCAGATGAATGACTGTTTCATCAGCTTCCACTTGTATTATCAGACAAGAAAATATTCTGCATATATATTATTTACCCTAATATTAATTATAATTTCCATTAGCAAGACCTTGGAATCATCATAAATATACCATGTCTTATAAGTATATGTTTCAATCACACTGAAAGATATACCGGTATGTATAATGACAGAAAGTTTTGAAGGTAATTTTAGTGGAAATGCTTACAAGCTTTACTGTGGATAGCATGTCTATCCTCTTCAATAGTACAGAGAAAATTATATATTCTAAACATTCTTGTTGAATATCTAAAAGCAAACAATGAATGAGAAGATGTACTCGGCATTTCTTGATCAGTAGAAAAAGTACTAGTGGTCATGATATCATGAGACATCCTTTAGATAAATTTACTAGACTAAATACAGATATAAGCATTTCTGAATTTTGGTCCCCTAGTCATTGAAATATCAAACTCCATGAATTCTCACCAAAGTTCTCCTGATTCTACTGAGTAAGACTCAAATCCTCTTTTCCACCAAAGGGAACTTAGGCACTCTACAACTACACACTGCAACATTGGTGGTAATTGGAAGTCCTACACAAATAAAGACCGATGTGTTTTAGATCAACTAAATACAAAAACAACTTGCCTCCTTCCCATCACAATACAAAGTACTAGACTTTTTCTCCCCCCAGTTCTCATTACAGGTAGGGCCTACTAATACAATTCAATAACCACCAAGGCAGCTTTTTAATGACCCTAATGTAACCTTAAGAAAACAAAGATTCACCAAACAGAAGGGGTATTGCTAGATGCAGAGCACACCCTAAAGGGATCATTCTGGGCAAGCCTATCTGTACTAATAAGTCAGATACAAGGGTCAATGTTAAGTTAGGTTATCTCAATGACCTTTTGAAGCATGTTTGGTCCAAGAATATGTCAGAAAAAGTAATGGGTTTAATTGATATCTACAGTAAACACCTTAAAAATCACCCAGAGTTCTTAAAGTATCATCAAAGGACTTTGCTGTTACCTCCTCAACATCCACTGTCATGCACACAAACAAGTAACCACAAATGATGCTAACACTGCAGCCTGCCAAAAAGGGCCCAAAGCTGGAATAGGTCATGCATCAGCATGGGAGTGGATGGCAATGCCTGGAACAATCTTAAATGCCACCACTTGAAAAATTCCTGCCATGGATGTGGCATTTACATTACAATCGCAGTCCTTCAGCTCTTCCAGCGAGTGCCAGACATGCTTGGTGATGTTCTCCTAAAAGCACACCCAATACCAACTTCTTTCAGCTGTTGCTAAAGTCATGGCAGCTATAAAGTCACTTACAATCCTTCCCATCTTTCATGGCACAACACAAGCTGAGCTCATTATCATGCAACAAAGCCCTGATGAGGTGTACCAGGGCTCTTCCACTAGTGCGCCATTGGCACAAGAGGTGCCAATAAGGATATAACACAGTGGATAACATACACAACTGAAACAATTCGGGGTCTTCTGCTACCAGTGATAGCAGACATGAACATTCGGTTGTTGGGTCTCATTTATGGACATTCAATGATATTATCAGTATTTTTAATGGGAGGAAATAACTGGGAATGCCCTTCCATTCAATATTAATTTGTCCATTTCATCATTTAATCAAATGACAAATAAAAAGCAGAAGGGTGCTCAAGGATCTTCTACTATGAAGAACCAACTGCCAATGGCTGCAGAGAAGGCCAAATGGGCAGATTTTCCAGACTGTTGGTAAAGCTCTTTCATCCACTGAAAAATGCCATGGGTAGAGCAGGAAGGCCCACGAAAAGTGCAAGGAATGATACCTTACCCAACAAAGGGTATGTTATGATGAAAGATGCATATTAGCACATCCTATAAAAGTTAACTTATTTGAGGCTAAGGAAGAAACTCTCTTATAGATGACTGCATTTAAACTTCATTATAATGAATAAGAGTTTGTGTGAAAAACTTAACTAATTGTTTGTATGTTACAATGTACCCTTCACCTGCTTGGGGCATCCAAATAGCAAGCACAAAGTGAATGTCCTTCAACACCACATCTTTACTTATAGCTAATGAAAATGCGCCAGGTTCACTAAACATCCACCTGTCAGCATTGACCAACAAGCCCTAGAGCACACCACCTGCGTCCGCTGTCACATTTCATTGCTGAAGTCAATGGTGTCCTAAATAGTGCTGTGCAATCTGATGTTTGGTCACTAGACTAGTTCTTAGCATGTTGATTCTCCCATGAAGTCTACAAGCTGCCAATATGTCGGTAATTAGCATGGAGGGTGCTTTCTTTATCGTCATCCTGTCCCATGAATCCATTCTAGGCCTCGGAATACTGCCATCAGATTTTCCAGCTATAGGTAGAACCACCAGGATGTGTTTCAGGAACAATAGCACCTCCCCCTGTTCAACTGCTACTGTTCATGGGAGTCCTTCACCATAAAGTCACTATCTCACCTTGGTCATCCCCTCTCCATGAGTTAGACCAGCATTTGATGACTTTTATTACACCCTTCAGCAGGTGTCATTACTGTTGTGCACCCCAGGGTTCCCTCTTCTCTAGTAATGGATACAATAAATGTTTTGATGCAATTTTGTTTGCCTTCAAGCACAAGGAGAGATGAATCGACAATAAATTATGAAAAGAATTGGCAAAGTCGGGGATTGTGATGTACCCCAACAGGTTCTGACTTGCTCAGAGGGAGGTAGAGTTTTTCAGATTCCGATTACTAACTCATCCATTGGACAGCCAGCCCAAGTTCTTTGATGCAGTCAGACTTTCCAATGCCCAAATCCACAATGGACATTCATGGATGGTTTGGTCTAGTGAACCATATAAGAAATTACTCAAAATTAGGAAATATCATGGCTCCTTTGAAGCCTTTCCTCAGCCCACAGTACAATTTATTCTAGATTCCAGTTTCAAAGAGGCATATAAAACCTTAGAGTGGGCCATCATCAAAGCCTTTTAAGAAAGTGAGAGCCTTTTAAGAAATTGTGAAAACCTTCATCATATCTATGAGGAAATGCCTCAGGGGTAATTGGTCCATGAATGGGATTGAGTATTTTCTCACTAAGAGTCATTGAAACTGTTATTCTAAATTACCAGACTGTTGTCTAAATGGATAGCAAATTGACCTAACTGGCTCTTGTTCAGTCTTGCTCTGCCCCTATAAAGAAAGAAGCACTTGTCACTGTATATGGTCTGAAGCAGAACAGCATCTTGATGCAGCAGTCTGATGACCTGCTGATGATAACTGACCACTTGTTCCTAATCATGATCTTTAGCGATAACACAGTGAGATCACAAACACAAGGCTCTTCCAGGTTAAGCAATGAACCCTGCCATGGCACTTCTCAACTCTGCACAAACCCAGAATATATAACTAGGCCATAGATGCATCTTCACGCCAACCTTCTCAGTCCCTCACAGTCAATCGAATAGATTCTAATGACCACATGGAGTATCCAATGCCACATTGAACCAGCTTGAGACAGCAAAGACATCTTTCTTCCTATGGTTACAGACTGTCGAAGAAACTGCAAAGAATATTTACAAACTGTTTAGAGTGGCTTCACTTAATCTGACACAGATTATGCTACTACATAATGGCAATTTCAAAAGACCCTTTATGCATTCAATGGCACTGTCATGTTCAATTATCATGTCATTGTCCCCTCTGGCACACTACTGTAATATTGAAAACCTACATGCCCCCAATCAAGGTAAAGTATATCTTCTACAAAGACCCTCGCTGGTACAATCTTCTGGCTATGTATTACGGTTAACATCCATGCCGTCTAGCCATCCATGCCGTCTGGCCAGCATGTACCAATTAAAACAGGAATGCCCCATCATATCTTTCCATGCTAACAACCCAACACTAATTGGTCATTGGTGAATAGCTCTCTCATTGGACAGAGGTTTTCGCTTGCCCACCAGGCTCCCTTTATGCCAGTGAGGAAGGTCTGACAGGATGCCTTTTGAAATTATTTGTGACTTTCAGTGCACTCCAGGAACTTCGCGTGAAGCACCCCAGAGTTTGCAGGCAATCTAGCACACAAATTCTTGAAGCATCTGTCTTTTATCAAATGTCAGTCCAACAGGTGCTCTTGACAACAATGACTTTTTCTGAGCACTGCTAAATAAACAGCACACCACCCATCCAGACTGTGATATTTCACCAGCCCAGATTATTTCTGGGATACCACTGCAAGATTCAATTACTCTTGTGAATTACCTAAAGAAATTTCCAGCCTAACCCGAATACCAGACAAATCCTGGTTATTGAAATGTATGTGAAGAGATGCCTAATCTCTTCGCATGCACTGCACAAGGTAACAGAAGGTTCTCGATGCTCAGACTCGCCCAAAACTGCCTTTTAAAGCCAGCCCCAGATGCTTCATGCAGTTATGTCCCACAAGAGTCCTACAATTATAGCACCACGTAAGGGCATCACATGACAAATACCTCTTCAACTCTTGTAGAAAGATTGCCATCCAAACAGTAGTTACACTACAAAAAAAAACAACCAGCTCTACAAGATATTCAAGCATTAGATTTTTTTAGTTCTTTTCTTGTTTTAAACTCGTTAAAGCTAGTAAACTTATTCTTTTATATGCCCAACAAATAATGGCTCAGATAATTTGTTATGTTGGAATAAAGAACTGTCATTAAGAACAAATCTTTCTCCATTTTCCATCAAGAATTTCCAAGTCTGGTAGGGTGCACTCCAGCATTTTTTTAACTCTAAATTGGTTATTGATTCTTTACAGTCAACAGTACAGGCAACCCAGAACTGGATCCAACCATGAACTAAAATATATTTTTTTTCAATCCAACGGTACTCAACCAATATCATGCTACTGAGATCAAAAGAGAATTAAACTTAAATAAGAAGCTAGTCATAGATCAGTGTGTACTGCCGAAATAAAAGGAAACCAATGATAAGGATCTGGGGTTTATAACAGAAGAATCAAGAGCCCTGAAAAGACCTGTTCAAGGCATGTAAGCTTGTGTTGTAGGGTCTTTCCAGGTAATGAAATAAAAAACCTTACTTATATTTTGGATCAATTTAATAATAACTGATTTATCATCTCATCACCAGTGTAGTTTCTTATGTAATTTTCCCTTCATGTATGGTAATTAAACATGAAATGAGTGTTCTAAAATGTCTTCTGTCTTTTCTGACATAAATAATGGAGAAGCAGATTTCTATACCAACAAGGGTTTATGAAACGGAATGGAACTCTATATATAAGGTCACAAGTTTTACTTTTCAAGGCTGATCCAATGAATATGAAAATACACTTGACTAATCAATAAAGAGCAGTAGCTGGAACCACAATACACCATGTGTTTGCTCTGATGAAGCATGAGTTTATAAAAAATGTGTGGGATAATTGCAAAGGGATATTCTTCCTTTCAAGAATTCACATAACTGGGTCTGCAGCAACTACCGCTAGAGAGTTGTGGGGTCCTTTGACTGGCCAGACAGTACTACATTCGATCCCTCTCTCTGGTTATGGTTCATTTTCCCATTGCCTACACTCACACCAATTAGTCGAGCCTATTCTTTGCATATCGTCCTTTGTCATACACCTGACAACACTGAAATTACCAAACAATTCTTCACCCAGTGGGTTAACTACTGCACTGTAATTGCTCAGTGGCCACTTTCCTCTTGGTAAGGGTAGAAGAGACTCTTTAACTATGGTAAGCAGCTCTTCTAGGAGGACACTCCAAAATCAAACTATTATTCTCTAGTCTTGGGTAGTCCCATAGCCTCTGTACCATGGTCTTTCACTGTCTTGGGTTAGAAAACTCTTGCTTGAGGGTACACTCGGGCACACTATTCTATCTTATTTCTCTCCCTCTTGTTTTGTTAAAGATTTTATAGTTTATAAATGAGATACGTATTTTAATGTTACTGTTCTGAAAATATTTGATTTTTCCTTTTTTCCTTTCCTCACGGGGCTATTTTTCCTATTGGAGCCCCTGGGCTTATAGCATCCTGCTTTTCCAACTAGGGTTGTAGCTTGGCAAGTAATATTAATATTAACTGCTGGGTCAATGAAGTATAGGAATTGTGGGTCAAATCTAGTAAAAAAAAAAAAAAAGAAATATTAATACCAATTGCTTTCCTACTTGTAATGAAAGCCACAAAAATAGCTGAGAAATTTCTTCCCTTAGCAAAATCATCATACTTACCCAATAAAGCTGCAAATACTATTAAAGAAACTTCATTGAGCCATTAATGACTAATAATGAGATCTCTGTTTTCTTTTTATATCAACAGTCAATACCATTTAAAAAATCAAAAAGTATACAACAGACATTTGAGAAAAAATATTTAACTTCACATATGATTAATATAAAGTGAGAAGGCAACATGAAAATGAATGGAAAGTACACGGAGGAAAGCAACGTAGCTTGGAAAAAATGGACACTAAAGAATCATGCATTATTTACAATATACCAATCCCCCCTTACATGGAATCTATCACACAAATATACTGGTTAATTATAACCTTCCACTATTACCTTGCAACCATTCTAGCCCCTTCAACACTTTTTGTTTCTCGTACAATCCTGACAGCCTCCTCAGGAGAATTAAGGTTTTGGAGAAGCAGACGAATCACAGATTCATAGTCATGAGCCGATTCATAATATGTTGCTGCCTCTCGATAGTGACCCTCAGCTTCCTTTGCCTTTGCATACTGGAAATAAGAAACTGTAAAAATATCAAGCTTACATTAAAGATCACTGGTGGTCTGTATATTACTATAGTCAATTTTTTTTAGTGAGGCAGATTTGCACTTACTCGCAGGGGAGCCCTTTTAACCCGGAAAAGTTTCCTGATTGCTGATTGGTTGGACAAGAATATTCTGACCAATCAGCGATCAGGAAACTTCTCCAAGCTAAAAGGGCACCGCTGCGAGTCAGTGCAAATGTGTCTCATTAAAAAAAATTAAGTATAGTATGGACATGTTTTTTCCTATGGTGTTAATATTTGCACATGTCACTTCACATTTGGTTTCTAATTTAATTTTCATGGGGTTTAGGAGAGTTTTAACAAAGCATTACCCGAGAGAGAGAGAGAGAGAGAGAGAGAGAGAGAGAGAGAGAGAGAGAGAGAGAGAGAGAGAGAGAGAGAGATGCACTCTCACTTACAACTAAATGAGCATTTACTAGGTTCTTGGGGTTGCTGTGTTTCTGCCATTTGTGTGTAAGACGTGTGTTTAGAAAAGTATAGTGTTCTTATACTTGGGATTTCTACAAGTGCTTACATTAATGATTTGTTTCATTTATCTTTTGAATACGTGTCTAAGTGATTTACTGAATATCATTTTTGGTCATAAGATTAGATTTCCTTTTTAAAGTAACACTGAGCATTTCATTCCTTTTCCCAAATTTTTATTTGGTGATCCTGTTTTTACAAAGATTTAAAAGTATCCAACCTTGAGTTTAAACTCAGTGGAAGTCTCTAAGGCCTGATAGCCTAGACGAGATGTCTTAGTTGAGAGATGTCTCCTTGTAAATTAGGAACCATTTAAAAAATGTGGCATAGTTACAAAAGCTTTTAGCAGTTTTCACCTGTAGCAAGGGGCCATCATTGCTTAGCAATCACCAAATATAATATAAAAAGGATACTACATTTAACTTCAACTCTGAAGGCTATTCTGATATGAAATACAATATATGTATGAAGCTCAAAAAAAGAACCGAAATTTAATATCAGTATGGACATATCGAATTATTGCAATCTCATTTAAACACAAGCAACATCATACACCCATAACAGAGGACTGCAGATTGATAGTAGTTCAGGTCCCTAACCAAACCTCACATCATCATATAATGTGAAATTCAGGTTATATAAGTCTGGTAATCTGAGGTTATAGCAATAGAAATTAAATTCATTTTTAACCAAATATACAGCAAATCCTACTCATTAAAATTACTCAAAATATACTTACTATACTAAAAATAAACACAACATTTTAATAAATATGTTCCATCATTTAAAGATAATGACAAAGATGTCGTCACAAACCAAGATGTAATCGTAATAGTACGATAATAAACAAATAACTTACCTGCAAATGCATCTTGGGAGAATTGATATTTACTAAAAGCTGTCCAACCTTTGTCCAGTTCTTGAGACGGATGTAGAGACCAGCAGCTTTTTCATGGAAACTCCCGCTTTCATACAGCACTGCTGCCTCTGCATATTGCTTAAAAAACATTTATTGGATCAACATATATTTTTTAGCTACTGGTATAAACTCACTCTGAAAATAACATGGAAAACGTATGATTTGTGTATATCCCTTAACTCAAATGATAAATGTTAATAGCATAAATAAATGATAATCAAATGGTATGAATGAAATTCTTGGCATCTGATCAAATTGTCTTAACTTTGCTTTTAAAATCTACATTACAAAAAAAATTAATTTGAACTACAAATGCGAAAGAGGCTTAGATTTAAAAGATTCTGATTAGGAGGGAGAGGAGCAGTCAGTCAGAGATGGAACAAATATATAATTAAGAAGGTCAAGAAAATTATGAAGACAGAGTAGCCTACAGACTAGTGATGTATAGATGTTGTAAAACTAGTTTTGACTTCGGGATTGAAAATCAATGGGATATGATTTACCCAAACAGTAGTAGGCCTATTGCCATATGATTCCAATACTACATCATAGACTAGAGGCATGGCAGTCATAGGTAAAGAAAACAAGAGATTTTTAGCTTAATGGTAGGCCTAGACATCAATATTTAACCAGCTTCAAGAGAGAAGCAATATGAACACCAGGCAAGTACAAAAATAAGTAATTTTATAATTAAAATTGTGATTACTACTTTACAAAGATAAAATTAACCAATGGGTAGCTATTTACCAGGATATAGCTCTGGTCTGCTGTAAAAATACAATGAAAATTATTTATGTAATCTGGTAAATAAACCGAGGCTAGAGCATATTTTGATTAAAAAACTTAATTTCTAACTTACAACTAAAGAAAGTTGATTCCAAACAACAATATGCAATTCTTCATAATCACTAATAAATACAAACAAATTTAACATTACACAGATCTCACTAACTTAAAATTATAAATAATTTAATTTGGTTGCTGGGTAACCCAAAAAGTAAATCAAATGCATAATCAACAAATTAAAATGGAGAGAGATACATTTCTTCGAACCTTACACAATTAATGCCATGGATATTTATCCAAAAGAAAAACGTAGGTAGAAACAAGTGCAAACTTCTATGGTTCCACCGAAGAGCCACATTGTTTAATTGTCTACCACTCATTCTTAAGAGAAGATGCTTTGTTCCTTTGGTATGGCAGAATCGGCTACTTGGCCATATACAAATACAAAATTGGTAGTCATACAGATCTGAACTTAGCCATGTGAATTAAACTTATGTGAGCATTGCCAGAAAACTTAAGACCTAGTAAAAATTAAATATTCTTCAGGGAGCAGTCTGAAAATTCCATAAATTCTCACCCTACAGTTATTAATATATACATTCCAGTTCATGGGTACTTTTGCTGATAGAGTACATCCATAGTTAATGCCATTTATACAGAAGAGGCAGACAGAGTAATTTAGGCATTTGATGTGTTTCCACCAAGGGTACTGGTTGACAATGGTGAGAGCCTGCAAACCTTTTATAGTCTTGAGGGATAGATCTCTATGATGCTCTCTTTAGGTTTTCAGGACATGCATATGCTTGTGTTTTGAAGATAAGGACAATTCCACCCTAGGACATAAATTTTTGGGTAAGTAAGTCTTACCATTCTCCACAGGCATAGACCAGTCACCTACAGAAGATGGATGCAACTCTACAGAGAAGCTGCATCGGCAGAGGGAGGAGTGATTCTTTGAGTTGCTGAAGGCGTCTCTCTAATGAGAGAGAGAGACGTACTCTACAACTCCACTCGCCGAGAGAACCCAAGAACTGTCTCTCAATACCTTTCTGAAGAACAGCTAAACTAGGAAACCACAGGTACCATAATCCTTATCACTACCAAGCTACGGATGTTGGTGATTGGACTGGTCCTTACGAGACTGTTCACCTGCTCAACTGCAGGATCTACACCAGCCACATGCTCAGCTTGACATACTCCAAGGAATTCTTTGGCGGGTGAGTCTCCCCCCCCCCCCCCCCAGGGCAGAGACACTTCTCTGTTGTAAAGGCAGGAATTGAGAAGGGAAGTGAGGTACTTCACCTCACTGATATCTCTGAAAATGGAGCTGTCATATGGGGGCAATGATACGTATAACCAGAACTAAAGATTCTTGCTCAAGACTGAAGCTCAATACTCTCTCAGAGAAGTCTCACGTGAGCTCTCTGAATTTACACAGTTTTGAGAAATTTGAGCAACATCTGAAATAACTGCATTTTATACTCTGCTAGAAAAAGCTGAAAGGAAATGATGCAATCCTTATTCCCAAATGGGTAATACTGTATGTTGAGATAGTTGTAGAGCAGGCTGCCAAAGAATGAAAAGAATCCCTAGTAGATTCAAGATGAATTTCAAAGACCTAAACAGCTTTTCCTAGAAAGAGTCCTTCACTAAACAATCCTCCAGATGGAACAGAACCTAAATACAGTAGGGTCCCGAATTATGCGAGAATTTGGTCGATTAATGACCTCGTGTAAATGGAAAATCGCGAATTTCGAAACACACAACTAACAGAAATAATTCCATTGCGGCCATGGCAACCAGCAATTTGCCTATTCAAATGTGTTTACTACCCATTTCCAATACTTTCTTTGTACTATACTGTATTTCTTTATAATATCAAATTGTTCTTGTAAATAAATAAAACATTTAATATACTTTAAAGTTCTAATAACTTGACAAATGGTTAAAATTACAACCAGGATAGGTGTAAACACCATATATTTCCTGTTATAACACAACCCAAAATACAGACAAATTTTAATGTTTGTCATATCTTTTGTATAATACAACTGGTGAATAGCAAAACCATCACTCTATAGACTAGCTTGTTGTATGATTGAAAATCCAGAATTATCAAAATAAAGGCGATTTTATATCATGCGTTTCCTAAACACGCTAAAAAGCACAATAGAAAACGACAACCAATGTTTTGTTTACGTTTATCTCTGATCATAACGAAGAAACAGACGCATTTATACATCTGTGTTTTTGAATTGACAGCAATTTTACCAAGTATAGATTATATGTTGAATTTGTTATTACCAATGTTCTAATTATTTTTTATTAGAACTTTCAAATAAATGAAATGAATGCCATTTATGAAATGTTTTTCTTTATGATGCCGCCTGAAATGGAAACCTTCCATTTGTTTACGCTCCATCTTCGATCATAATAAACAAACGAATGCATTAAACACACATGATCTAAGTCATAACTAATGATATTACAAACATTTAGTAAACATTATGTTATTACAAATATTTTACTTACCGTATCCATATAAATTCCTAAATTCGTAGCAAAGCTGGAAATTTTTTTTTCCTTATGCGTTTAATCCACAATAGCAAACTGCCGCTAATGACAGAGTGATAACTTACGATAATTCTAAACTGTTACGAA
This sequence comes from Palaemon carinicauda, assembly GCF_036898095.1. NCBI lineage: Eukaryota > Metazoa > Arthropoda > Malacostraca > Decapoda > Palaemonidae > Palaemon > Palaemon carinicauda. The sequence goes on from NC_090748.1 coordinate 69,044,036, forward strand.
AGATAATTGTCCTTTCCATATCCAAAATACTTTTTCTAACTTCAGTTATAAGTCAACTTGTACCCACCTCAATTATGGATCCATATGTAAAAAAGGTAAAAGAAGAAAGTACTAGGCCTATTTTTAAAGTCACCGAACAATTAGGTTACCGCTATAACGTTCGATGTGAGAGAGAGAGAGAGAGAGAGAGAGAGAGAGAGAGAGAGAGAGAGAGAGAGAGAGAGAGAGAGAGAGAGGGATGGTTTTAAAGTACTAAACAATAAATATGATAGGTTATAACACATTGGTGTTTATGTAATATTAACTGTATAGATGGTTTGAGTAAGTTAAGAAATGGTGTAAACAATTCTTTGTTATTGTATTCGCGCGGAAGCTAGACATCAGCTGATGTGATCACAGCCAAAAGTAAAACAAAAATAAGTTGGCAATACTCGATTTTTAAAACACACCCGAAATTTAACAACATAAGTACATGTTTTATTATAGCGCAATTGACATTTAAAGAGTAAAAATTTTCTGGAATAGAATGGTGTTTCCTAAAAAATAGTGGTTTGCGGACGAAATCGGTTACCGTATTTTAAGCTATGATTGAAATGGATGTATACACGGTATAATTTTTTCGTTTTGTATTTAATTGACACTTCAAGAAAACCGATTTTGGTTTCTTCATCTATTTGTAAGTATTGTATAACGAGAGAGAGAGAGAGAGAGAGAGAGAGAGAGAGAGAGAGAGAGAGAGAGAGAGAGAGAGAGAGAGAGAGAGAGAGAGAGGGAGAGAGAGAGAGAGAGAGAATCAGCTGTTGTAATTGAATGTCGTATTTTTGTTTCGTGTACCCCCTGAAGCGAGGAATTGATCGCCACAACTAACAATATTCATGTTAATTTCATTCTTAAACTCAAGTTGCCATATGTGAACTATGGTTTTATTTCTTACGAGAGAGAGAGAGAGAGAGAGAGAGAGAGAGAGAGAGAGAGAGAGAGAGAGAGAGAGATTTCTGCCATCAAATCTCTCTCTCTCTCTCTAGATTTTATTTTACCGTCTACTCTACAAAACCAATGTTTGCAAATCAAATGTATACTGTCTAAAATATGACCAAATATTGACGACTCGTTACCGAAGTTTAGGCTATTCACTGCCGATAAACGAACCCAGTCTACTCGTGAAAACCTTGAACGCCCAGAGGGAAAAATAAGGCTTTTAAATATACTGTACTAAACAAAAATAATGCTTTAATATACCATCATTAACACTACCATTACAATTATCGTAAGGTTGGAGAAAGATAAAGATTGCCGAGAACGTAACCACATTTCTGTTTACATTTTGTCAGCTGGACTCGCACAGTTAACAGTTGATTTCATTGTTGATGTGGAATTTTATCCTTAAATAGGCTATTCATTATGAAATTATGTTAATGAAATGTAATGTTAATATTGTTTTGTAACATTTATTATAAATCACCGTATTTAGGGCTACCAATATACTTAAAAAGACAATAGATTTGATACATTTTGTAGTGCTTGACTCGCGAACTTTGAACAGCCTCGCAGATACAGAAAATTTATTTTTGAAAAATAGCGATCGCGGAAAAGGGGAATCGTGTAATTCGAACACGCTTAATTCGGGACCCTACTGTAGCTACAAGTAGTAGCCACTTTGACACTTAAGCCATTATTTCTTTTAAATACTTAAGGAGCCGTACTCAAGTTGAAACAAAGGCTAGTAAATTGGCAAATATTTTCCAATTTACAAATTCGAGGAAATTTCTTGGACTGCTGCCTAACTGAGATGTGGAAATAAGCATTTGTTAAATATACTGAGAAAATCTCCTCCTGTTTTCTGATTGAAGATAGGATTCAATCTAGAGATTTCACTGAAAACTTTGTAAGAATTACAGAAGATTTCAATTTTGATACAGCCAGAACCAACCTTCATCCACTCAAGCCATTTGGGACTGGGAAAAGACAATTGTAGAAACCTGCTGAGAAATAAGCTCCTGAAAACAGGCTTTTCTTTTATAAGTCGACACATGCAACCATTATACTGCATTCTAATATAGTGAGAATCTATTCAATAACAATCAGTAAGCACATTTTGTAATAACCAATCAACATCAATAATACTATATAATATACACCCATTATAACATACCTTCTTGTTTTCAAGAATTTCAGCACATTCCCGTTTCAATAAACGATTATTCATTTCAGCTGCAATATTCACACCACGTCTAATGTCTCCACACCTGAGTGCAGTGCGGGCAATTCCTGCTTTGCATGCAAGGTTATGCTCATCTGACCCTTCATTATTTACTATTCCACGCTCGTAATGGGTGAGAGCTCCAGGATAATCTCCACTGAAATTCAAGGTTTGAAATAAAGCACTTAATAAGGTAACTTTCAATTGTTAGTATAATGAACATAAATCTCTTACAAGTTACTGAATGAGGAAGTAATAGCTTAATTGCACTATAAATATATTTCCTTTTAGACAAAACATCGTGAAAGAAAAGTTATTTCTTACGTGAACTCTAGCTGCTGGGCATATTCTCGTGAAATGTAAGGAATTTGATCTGGGGCCAATTTCTTAGCTAGATGCAATGATTGGTCCCAATGAAGCAAGTCACGTCGCATTTCTAAAGCTGCAACGGGCGTGCTTGACCTTAAATACAAGTCCTGTAAAATTAAGAGCCATTTTCTCCATTACCATCTACCCTGATAAAACTTAAAAGGAAGTCAATACTAACTAGTTTCTAAACATTCACTTAAAAATAAACGGATTTTGAGCGAAGCGAAAAATCTATTTTTGGGTGAGATAGCCATGGCGTCCTGATGGAAGGTTCCTGTTTGGTAGCTTCCTTGGGTATAAGACTACTAAGATATTCCCAGAGAATTTAACCACAGGTTATCACAGAATTCTAACTTCTGGAGCGAGTATCTCAAAGGTTTCCCTTTAAGACATCGTAATACAACAGGGGACACGCATGTCTGGTCGTGCCACATAGCTATCTCCACCCCGAACAGAGTTAACGCTTCGGTGTGTAAGGGCTGAGAATAGCTGGGAGCCGTTCCACAGCTAATCTCACTCGTGGCTACTACTGATACTCGAGACGTAAACAAACGGACGCCATTGCTCTAATGACGTCACGCGCGTCTTTATCCTGGCGCCAGTTGCTGCCCATCACCATGATACAATTGTGTAGGGTGGGAGCAAACTGAACGAAGTAGTAGGGAGGGTCCATCAGGACGCCATGGCTATCTCACCCAAAAATAGATTTTTCGCTTCGCTCAAAATCCGTTTTTTGGGCTCAAGCCATGGCGTCCTGATGGAAGAGTACCAGAGAATCAATGTATCGTGGTAGATTTTCCCCCAGAGTTAAGTGCCTAGGCATTGACAAAACAGCAAAGTAATCTTAGGTAAGAACCATAGGAACGAAATATCCTGCCCCCCATTGGTAGGAAGTTCCCATGGGCTATGCCGACGTCAAAGTGGTATTGAAGGGCTATTCATCTTGACAGAAGAACTTTTAAGAGCTTAGAGATGAAGCAGAATGTTTGATATTTGTATAGGAACATTCTGAAGTAGGCCAGTGGTGGTTGGGCACTGTGTGTAGAGTTCATCTCCTGATTATCAGAAGTAAGTATTCGTGTAGGAACCTTACTGAGGCAAGGTGAATATAATTTAGGAATAGACATCTTAAATTCTTCATGACCATAAGAAAGGAGGAATAAATAAAACTATGACAGTATGTATTTCATAGTAAGTAGGAGCTGAAAGAGACGCATAAGTAATAAAATAGAAATTTTATTTCACAATGCAGAAATTAAATAATTTACAGCAAAAGTAAAGTTCATTTACAGTAATAATAATGTACATAGAAATAAAGGCTTGCTCTTGAATCTGAAAGGGAATTTCAGGATTAGTAGGTACTCGTTCTCGAGGAACGCAAGTCTTTAAATAACACATCATGCTCAAGGCATGCGGCACTTGTGTAACACTATGACATTTCACCTGGGATAAGAACAGTTATAAAAGCACTAAGTGTTTTTAGACATCACTATGAATCATTCGAGGGTCAACATAGGCACCCGAAGAGTTAGAGTCCCAAGTAACTCACTGTTCTACGCAGAGTTAGGTGCAGGTTTCATAACACTACCTGCGGCTACCACAAAATGTTTGATTTCGTGCACTTGTTTCGCATAATGTTTAAAGAAAACTCGCGAGGACTTCCAGCCCGTAAAGTTTTTAAGGCTCTCAAAGTCCATGCTCTGAAAGAAGTTCAGAGAAGATGCCACTTTTCTAGGATCATGACCAGCGGGTGTACTGTTCGGATCCGCTCTGCGAATGAAGTAGGTGATTTTCGCTCTTAATTGTTTCAGTGACAGGTCGCTGCCCGATGTTTCTCCTTTGAAGAGTTGGCCTCCACCAAGGTTTGAAGTTCTGCGAAGATAGACCTTGAGGCTCTCTACTGGACATAGAGAGACATCCTCCTTCAGGGGGCATATTCTCCAAGGGCCCCATCTTTTGGTGGGTAATTCATTTTTGGCGAGAAACGTCGGATCAGGGGAGAGGGTCACTTCTCCTGAATCAGCAAACAGGATGTGTCCCTCTTCTCTTGATAATGCCACTATTTCGCTGACTCGAGCTCCCGAGGCGAGAGCAAATAAAAATATAACTTTCTGAGTCAGATCCTTGAGGGGGCATGAATCATTGTCCAAGTTGGAGGCGAAATGGAGCACCTTGTCTAGTGACCAGGAGATCGGTTTCGGAGGGGGTGCTGGGCGTAGGCGAGCACATGCTTTCGGCAGTTTGTTAAAGATGTCGTTGGACAGATCAATTTGGAAAGCATATAGAATTGGTCTAGTCAAAGCCGATTTGCAGGTTGAAATCGTATTGGCTGCTAATCCTTGTCCATGAAGGTGAATGAAGAAGGACATACAGAAATCAATGGTGATTTCTTTAGGATTTTTTGCTTTAACAAAGGAGACCCATTTCCTCCAGGATGATTCATATTGCCGTCTCGTGGATTCGGTCTTGTATTCCTCTAGGAAGTCTAGACTTTTCTTCGAGATCCCAAACCTCTTCTTTGCGGCAAGGGAGAGAAAATCATGAGATGAAGGTCCTTGATTTTCGATGATGAAGCGAAGACAGTCGACTTCTGTACTTGTTGAGAGAGAACTGGGCCCGGGAGAGGGATCAGCTTGGGCTGCAGCTCCAGGACCAGGGGGTACCAGTTGCTCCGGGGCCACTTGGGAGCCACTAGGGCCGCTGTCCCTTTGAAGGTTCTCAGTTTGGAGAGGACTTTCAACAGAAGGTTGGTGGGAGGGAACAGGTATATCTTCGACCATCTGTTCCAGTCCAGTGACATGGCGTCCACCGCTTCTGCTTTGGGGTCCTCGTACGGGGCTACGTACAGAGGAAGTTGATTGTTGTCGCTCGTTGCAAAGAGATCTATCTGAAGTTCTGGGACTTGATGAGAGATGAAGGAGAATGATCTTGCGTCTAGAGACCATTCCGACTCTATCGGGTTTGTCCGAGATAGAGCATCCGCTGTCACGTTGCGGAATCCTTGTAGGTGAACTGCAGACAGGTGCCACTTCTTCTTCTCCGCCAGACGGAAGATTGGGAGAAGCACCTGATTTATCTGGGGCGATCTTGAGCCCTGGCGATTGAGACAACGAACTACCACCGAGTTGTCTAGGGTTAGACGGATGTGGATCGAGGGCGGCGGGGATAGCTTCTTCAGAGTAAGAAGGACCGCCATGGCCTCCAAGATGTTTATGTGGAACGTCTTGAATAGTGGAGACCAGGTCCCTTGAGCTTGTTTCAGGTGGGAGTGACCTCCCCAGCCCTCCAGTGAGGCATCCGTGTGGATGTTGAGTGATGGAGGAGGGTGTTGGAGAGGAATGGACCTTTTCAGGGCCATTGCTTCCGACCACGGCTTTAGGAGGCGTCGAAGTCTGTTTGGAAGCCGTCTCTTGAGGTCTCTTCGAGCGATGGATGCCGATCGTCTCCAGACTCCCGCGGCATCCTTTAGCTGTGCACGAAGCACTGGGTTTGTCACTGAGGCGAATTGTAGAGCCTAGAACTCGTTCCTGCTGTCGTCTTGAAATGCGTTTGGATTTCAGTAGTCGCTTGACAGACCCTGCTATTTCCTTCCTTTTCTTCTGGGGGATGGAAAGGCGGTGTGACTGAAGATTCCAGTGGATTCCCAGCCACTGAAACTTCTGAGCCGGAGAGAGGCGAGATTTCTTCTCGTTGATCTTGAATCCCAGGTGTTCTAGGTACTGGGTAACTTCGTCGCAAGACTTTGTACACTCTTCGGGCGATGGAGCCCAGACTAGCCAGTCGTCGAGGTAGGCCATCACCTGGACGTTTCTTAGGCGGAGCTGTTGTACTATGGCATCCGCCAGCTTTGTGAAGATCCGAGGGGCCACATTGAGGCCGAATGGCATGGCCCGGAAGGCGTAGCTTTTCCTTTGGAGTCGAAATCCTAGGTAGGAGGAAGCGTGATGGTTCATTGGAATGTGCCAATAGGCATCCGCCAGGTCTATAGAGACCGTGTAGGAACCTTGAGGCAGAAGGGTCCTTATTTGTTGAAGCGTCAGCATCTTGAATTTGTTGTTCTCTATGAACTTGTTGAGGGGGGATAAGTCCAGAATGACTCTGAGCTTGTCTGAGTCCTTCTTGGGAACGCAAAACAGTCTCCCTTGGAACCTGGTGGACTTTACCTTCCTTATCACCTTCTTGTTCAAGAGGTCTAGAACATATTCTTCCAGAATGGGGGTCGATTGTTGGAAGAACCGCTGGAAGATTGGGGGTGGTTGCACCCAACTCCAGCCTAGACCGTTCTTGATGATGCTGTGTGCCCAAGGATCGAAGGTCCAACGATCCTGGAATTGGCGGAGTCTTCCTCCCACCGGAAGCACTTCATGGCTTCTGGTGTCCCGAGGACTTGTTGCCTCGGCCGCTAGCTCCCTTTCCTCCTCTACCTCTGGAGGGACGACGAGAGGCGTCTCTGCTTGCACCCCTGGACGAGCCTCTACCTCTGGCATGAAAGGTAGTGGATGGCTGCTCAAAGGCAGGGGTGAAGACCGGTGACTGTGACAACACCGGTTGGGGGACCAATTGAAAGGTCTGTTGTGGTTGGGCAACCACTTGGGAGGTAGCGGGTCCCGGAAACTGACGTCTTTGTTGACGTTGCTGGGGTTTCGGCTTCTGAGGTTTTCTCTTAGGCTGAGGTCCATCGTCCTGAGAGGTTTTCCTTTTTCTGGACATGCCCCACTTGTGGAGAAGGTTCCTATTCTCCGTGGCGGCTCTGTCCGTTATTTCCTTGACAAGGTCAGAAGGAAACAGGTGCTTTCCCCAGATGTTGGAGGAAATCAGCCTCCGGGGTTCGTGTTTCACGGTGGCACCGACAAACACGAATTCACGACAGGCTCTACGAGCCTTTATGAAATGGTACAAGTCCTTCATTACCGTGAGTAAGTGGGATTTGGCCAGTACCATGTAGTGATCGGGTACTGCTGTGTCACAGGCCATAACTTCAAGTTGGACTTGATGAGAAAGAGACGCTGCAAGCCTCTCCTTCGTGTCTTGTTCCCGGCGAAGGAGGTGATCATTGAGCTTAGGGAGGTCTTCATTAAACTGACGTCCGGCGACGTCAGGATCGAGCCTACCCACAACGAAAGTATGTTGGACATCTTTCCATTGTCTAGTGTCAGGGGGTGTCACGATGGAGAAGGGTCTGCACTCCTCCAGTGCAGGGCAGGGTTTTCCTTCTTCCGCCGCTTTAAGGCATGCAGCCAAGGCCTTTTCCAAAAATGGAAGAATCGCAGTGTCAGGTGCGACATATGTAGGATGCTTCTTGCTCAAGGCAGGAAGCTTAGAGCAGGTAAAGCCCCTGCTCTTAAATGCGGAGGCTAGCATAGCCTGGGCCTTTGCGAGATCGAACACTATCTCTTCTTTAGGTTCGGTCTCCTCCTTCGAGGCAGGTTCGGAACGAAGCCGGACGTAACAGTCCGGGTAGGCCTCGAAGCTTGGGAAGAATTCCACATCTTCCAACGGGACCGTGCCGATTTTGTCACTAACAAAGATCCTGCCGGTCGCAATAACCATATGCTCTGCATACCTCCACGGGTTGGCATGAGAGCAAGCTGGGAGATCCTTGACCGAGATCTTCTTCGGTTCTCTGGATCCAATCATAGACCTGATGGACTCCTGGTTCTCCTTCAGTCTGTCGTCCATGACAGCTCTAATCAGTCGGATCAGTTCTTGGGTAGAAGAGGAAGGATCCGGGGTCGAGGAGGTAGACGGGATGGACACATCCGTCGGTGTAGGAGTAGGCGGAGGGATGGACGAGGGAGTAGCTCCAATCTCCGACTCGGTGTATTCCACCTTGTCTTCGTCCTCTTCGGCTCCTTGAGCCATAAGCGTCTTCTCCGTGTCTTCCGAGACGTCAGAGATCTGTTCATCATCCTCGGAATCTAAACGACACTCGTGCATGGACTGAGCCATGACCACATCAGGTTCCACCGTAATTTGGACAGTGGGGATTGCTTCCTTTGGAACCACTGAGTCAGGGGAGGCCTTAGGGAACAACAGGGACCTCAGTTCTTCGGTGGCCAGGTACGGTCCAGTAGCATTTCTCTGAAAACCACGCACCCACTTGCGCAGTTTCTCACGAGCAATGTCTCTAACCTCCGCTGAGGGAGGGTTATGGAAGGCCTCAACTAGGTAGGCCTGGCAGACCGTACATTCCAGTGGATTCCAGAACTTCCAATCCCCTTTCTTGTCTGAGCAAGGGGCGTGAGTCCTGCACGCCGTATGTCCGTAAAACTGGGAGCGTTTCACAGCACAGTATGCGAAATCGCACTTCATCTGCTCCTCCTGTGGAAGAAAGAGAAAATGAGTATGGGGGAGTCATAGGAATGGCTCTTAAATTAAGTTAATATTAATCATTAATTTTAACTTAAAGAAGGTGTGATGCATAGAGAATGAAACAGTAAAGGAGAACACGCTCCATGCATCTCGCCCGGCTGGTTACCATAGGCTTGGTCCTGGGATAATCCAAATGACCGAGATCATTGGATATAGTTTCCTAGGATTCCCATTATATTGGAACTCCATGGAAAGCCAAGGACAAGGTTGGGATCGAATTCATTCGGTTCCCAGATAAGAGCCAGAAGGTCTCATTAAGGGAAACTGCTTCTGGCAACCAGCCGTGCTAAGATGCACATAGCATGCTGGAAATAGAAGAATGCAAAGAGACAGCATGATCACTAATAGAGCAGTACTAGGTACTGATCTTAGAAGCAAAGCAGCTTATCTATTTGCAAGGTAGGGCTATCTTAGTCTTATGATAGCTACAGAGAGGGGGTGCAAGTATTCTTGACGCCTCCGGGGCATCCGGCAAGCCGCCGGCACGCCGGAGCTCGCTCCAGCATAGATTCTGGCACTAGAACAGACAATTTTCAAAGTCAGTTAGATACCAGGATGGCGGCCGCCGGCACAACGGCGGCACGCCGGCAGGGAGCGGCGGCTCCGGCAGCCGGAGGATGCCGGATTGGTGACTGGGGTAAGGATGGTACAGGTAGTATCGGGTTGCCGGCAGTATATGCCGGCACTCCGGAGATCGACCGGCAAGCGGACGATTAGAAAGGAGTAGGAGAGCTGCCGGTAGTAGCCGGCGGCAGCCGGCAGTCCCTCGGTACACGGGGGGCTGGCGGCAAGGGTAGGGAAGTCACCAAGAGGGAGGCAGGTATTGCCGGCAGAAGAGGCGGCAAGAGACCGGCACCTGGATAGATAGAGAGACAGGGGGAGGGGGGGAAGGATGCAGGAAGTACCTTCAGGGTTCCAGACATCCCTCCCCCTCCCTGAGGGGGTGTACCCATGATAGAGACAGGCTCTATCATCCATAAGCAGGGGTCACTAGGGACCGGGAGCAGGTAGCCCAAGGGAGGACTAGGGAACACCCAAGAGGGGGGGGGGGGAGACTCCCCTATGCAGAGCTACACTAGTAACTAACCTTATAGGACACTATGAAGGTATATGTACCAGAGC